>NC_138203.1:126556944-126871944 GCF_964194415.1 Vipera berus
GTATCCAAAGTGGGAGGAAGGAAAATGAGTAGCTATAGAACTTGCTTTGAAGAGTTTCGTAAGTCTGTCACTCCCCAGAGAGGCAGAGACAGCAATAAAATAACTGATCTAATTTCAATAATCTTTTGAACAGTAATTCTTGACAAATACAGGGCGTAAGAAAGAAAAGGAAGATATGAGTGTACGGAGTAGACTCCTACAATCTTTGGAGATTACTTTTCATCTTAATACTTAGGTGATTCTTCTAGGCAGCACCCTCTGATTATAGTAGACCCAACCAGCATGTTGTACAAGTTGAATTTACATAACGCTGACAAGCTAAAACTTGATATGAAGGATCTGTGTCCTTATCTCAGTGATCACTGGTATAGCTATAATAAGGCAAGGAATGTTGCAGCTGTCTTCTTCTGAAGTATAGGTTTGAATCTCTCTTTCTTATTAGACTGTAAGAGCTACATTGGTCATTCTGGGTCCAGGGAACAATTTTCATTTCCTTGATTTTCAAAACAACAACAACAACAAAAAAACAACAACAATTGGCTTCATTGTTTAAAAATTCCCGCAATACGCAGCGGTTCTAAGGTTTCTGAAAAAGAATAGAGTTGGTTGAATTGTCTATGGAGATTCTCAGTCATTCAGGTCATGGATGTCCCAAAGGTGCTTTTTCAAGAGACAACTGGACTTTCTTTATTTTTCCTTGAAGATGTTTTGCTTCTCATCCAAGAAGCTTCTTCAGTTCTGGCCTTCTTGAATGAGAAGTGAAATGTCTTCAAGGAAAAACAAAGAAAGTCCAGTTGTCTCTTGAAAAAGCACCTTTGGGACATCCATTGCCCAGATGACTGAGAATCTTCATAGACGCTTACCTATGCAAGTTGGTTGAATTGTTTATGCTTCAGTCGCATTTGAGGGAGATTTATTTCCTAATTCTCGCATAGTACAAAGCTTGTGAACTTTGCGCCTTTCAGAAATAACTGGATTATTTAGATACTGTCCTAGGCTTGGCAACACATTCTTCCTGGCATGATACCTCTCTTTTTCTCCTTGTAGCATTCCTCCAAAAATCAGCAAAACCAGACGTGTGGTGAATGTGAAGCCTGCCTGTTGAAAACAGACTGCGGCCGCTGTGATTTCTGTTGTGACAAGCCCAAATTTGGAGGGAAGAACCTCAAGCACCAGAAGTGCCGCTGGAGGCAATGTCTGCAGTTTGCAATGGTTGGTGTACCCTCTCATCTGTTGTATTGTGCTCTCTAGCTCCACTTTGCTACTTGTAGACTGTAGTATTTTGTAAGCCATTTCATGCTTCTCTGTGCTAAGTGTGGGTATCAAGAGCTCATACTAACAAAGCCTTGCATGTTGTAGGTCTCATTGCAGTATGTGCATTTTTTTCAAAAGCATGTTGTCGAATTGTCAGATCTAAAGTCTGTATATTGTCAGGATTGATCAACTTGGGTTTCTTTATTCCAGGGATGGGCAGCCTGAAATTGAATTGTTTATAAATACCTCCTGGAGGTGAATAGCAGATTCTTATTGATTTGCATTTGAAATCTTTTCTTTTAATACCGATCTGGTCGCAGTGACAAAATAACACGACAGGAAAAAGCTATAATAATTCATTTTCCCTTCTTGTTAGAACAATTCCTGCATTAAAATTGCTAGACAATATTAAAGGTGTTATAAGGAATGCAGTCAGTAACTCCTCTATACGTGTTCCTGTTTTAGCCCAAACAAAGTATCTCTGATCACATGCACAGAGCGGGAATATGAATATTAACGATGGCAGACTCATTAAATTAAAGCAGTACTGCCACTGTATGCACTTCCTTTGGTTTATATAGATTGATCACATGAGTTTGAAAGAAGTAGGGATTTATTTATTTTATTTTTATTCACATTTTTTAGCCGCCCATTTCTTTTGAGGAGAGGCTCTGGGCGGTGTACAATAAACTGTTAAAATATAAAAACACCATATAACAATTACGAATTTAGAAAATGTAGAATTTAAAAGGAGTCAAAGATTATTAAACTCTGTTAGAAATTAATTAAAAAGACAAAGAGGGGACCAACCACAATGGGACAAAGACTGTTCCATAGGTAGCCTGAGGGGCCCGTACCATGTAGGGCTTTATAGGTCACACTCGACACCTTGAATAGGATCTAAAACCCAACTGGCATCCAGTGCAATTCTTTGGATCAATATGTTTTACAGAATTTAAGGGTGTGTGCCTCTCTAGATAGGCTGTGTGTAAAAGCTATTGTGGGAGGAGAACAAATTTTACTTGGCAAGATGAGATTGATTTGAAGTGGATTTTTAAAAAATACAGGCTACAAAAATGACATGGAAAAAGATGTTGCATTGGATATACAAAGAAATTGGTATCTTAATGATTATATGAGGTATATAAATACTAAACCAAGGAAGTGACCTGGATAATTTTCCTATAATGGATTTATTGAAGAGGTTTGTTAAAGCTTTAAAGAATTTTGTGAGAAAAGGCAAAGAAAAAAATAAAAGGAGATCAGGTTCCAGACACTTCAAATCAAGATTGTTAGAAGTAAAAGTAAGGAATATAATGATGGTTTATTTGGTCAGGAAATAGATACATTGTTATCTCTTAATGGACTTTTGATGACATCAGGATGGAAATGAGGAGACTGAGTATTTGTTTATAGATAAGAAATAGGAGATAGGAAGAAGAGATCATTTGTTGTATTTCAAGAGAAAGTGACAAGTTATTAAAATTGTTTATACTTAGGAAGAAAGGGAAATGCTTTTTTCTTTATACTGCATTCTTTTTTCTTTTCTATTTTTCTTTCTATTTTTTTCTTTTCTGAACCTTCTATTTTTTCCCCTTTTATATTGTTTAGTTCGTATTTTTATTGTTATATTTAATATATATATTTTTAAAATGATCTGTAATGGAACACTGTTGTTTTGGAGGCTATTGTTTTTTTTTTACTTCCAGCCTCACTCTTTGCCCTGCACTGGTGGAGACTCTCTGAGTTTGGTCACACTTCTCTGGATTGGATTTGTAGGATCTTTCTTTTAGACATAACAAGCTTTGCTCCTTTTGGATCCAGGACTTCCTGCTATGAAGCAGTCTCTGCTGATTTGGCATTATATGATTGAATGAATACATAAAATGACTTTCGAAAGAGTCCACTTTTCCTCTTATTGATGCTGTAACTATTGAAAGATTGAAATTAATAGTTTCTGCAGTCAGTAAGCACTGCCTAGTTCAGTTCGTTTCAAAGAGCAGGAGTTATGTTTGTCATTCAGATTTGGTGTTCAGATATATATTACGGCGGGGTGTGTGTGTGTGTGTGTGCCAACTTCATCATTAATCAGGAGCTATGATTTATATTCTTGATGTCTTTTTTTTACACTTTATTCCCTAATTCAGTTATAAGAATACAAACTTTAAAAAATTAAGTTGGAAAACTTTAAATAAACTTTTTGATAGGTTGCCTGACTAATAAGGTTTGGTTCAATAAATAAGGAAAAGGAGATATTTGTGTTTCATTCATTAAACACAATTGAGGAGATTACCATATTGTGCTAAGTCAAAATTTGTTTTTTTTAATGATCTGTTGCTGTGTAAACCCAGCCATGTGTGATTTGTCTAGAACAGGGGTCGGCAACCTAAAAAAGAGAAAGAGCCACTGGGAACCGGTTCCATCACAAATTAAAAAAAGAGGGAGCCGCGTGCGTGTGTCCATGCACGCGCATGCGCAAAAAGGTTTTTTGCGCATGCGCGGACGCACGCGGCTGCCATTTTTTTAAAAATGAGATGGAACCGGTTCCCGGTTGCCCGACGGCGACGGCCCGTCTGCAAAGCTGCCGCTTTCGGCAGCTTTGCAGATGGGCCGTGGCAGCTTCCTCAAAGAGCGGCGCCCCTGCCCATTCCGAGAGGTGCGCGCGCACCTCTCCGAACGACCGGAGGTGCGCGCGCACCTCTCGGAATGGGCAGCGGCGCCGCTTGTTGGGAAAGCTGCCACGGCCCGTTTGCAGAGCTGCCGCTTTCGGCAGCCTGCAAACGGGCCGCGGCAGCTTTCCCAATGAGCGGCGCCGCTGCCCGTTTGCGCGGAGGTCCGCGCGCACCTCTCCAAAGGTTTGGGGAGGTGCGCGCGCACCTCCGCTCGTTCGGAGAGGTGCGCGCGCACCTCTCGGAATGGGCAGCGGCGCCAATGGTTGGGAAAGCTGCCACGGCCCGTTTGCAGAGCTGCCGCTTTCGGCAGCCTGCAAACGGGCCGCGGCAGCTTTCCCAACGAGCGGCGCCGCTACCCGTTCGCGCGGAGGTCCACGCGCACCTCTCCAAAGGTTTGGGGAGGTGTGCGCGCACCTCCGCTCGTTCGGAGAGGTGCGCGCGCACCTCTCGGAATGGGCAGCGGCGCCGCTTGTTGGGAAAGCTGCCACGGCCCGTTTGCAGAGCTGCCGCTTTCGGCAGCCTGCAAACGGGCCGCGGCAGCTTTCCCAATGAGCGGCGCCGCTGCCCGTTTGCGCGGAGGTCCGCGCGCACCTCTCCAAAGGTTTGGGGAGGTGCGCACGCACCTGCGCCCATTCGGAGAGGTGCGCGCGCACCTCTCCAAACGGGCGGTGCCACTCTCCATTTGGAGAGGTGCGCGCGCACCACTGCCCGTTCGAAGAGGTGCGCGCGCACCGGGCGGCTGGGAGCCGCAGGGGACGGCTCAAAGAGCCGCATGCGGCTCCGGAGCCGCGGGTTGCCGACCCGTGGTCTAGAAGATTTTGTGCAGATTTATCTGATGTTATATAAAGCCTACTTGCTTTTACATGTTTTGACTCTTATCTCCAGGTGTCTTAAGTCTGACCTTGGACAGACAATAAAATATTTCCCTGTCTCACTATTGTTTGTTTAATAAACCTTATATTATCTTTTCCCTGTTTTATCATACCTGGATGATTTTTTTTGCTGTATTTTAATCTTTATTGAGATTAACAAAATCAGGTTAAATACCTTGCTCTGGAACTGGCAAAATCATAATACAGTCCAATCCTCACCTGATTAACCAAGGAACATTATTTTAAGTGGCATAAATATTATGAAAAAAACCAGCTTGACCAGTTGTTTCAGCTCAGTATTTATTCCTGAATGTAGCCAACATTTAGATTTGGAGAAAGTTGGAATTCAAGCAGGATTTAACTGCTTCCCAAGGCTAACTCCAGTTTCGTTACTTCCTTATGGAGAAATGAATTCAGCACCCATTTATTTGACTGCAATGGTGGGTTTTAACTCTGAGCTGAATAGCTGTAGAGCAGGGGTGCCAAACTGCTGGCCCACCGGCATCATGCTGAAACCGTGCCCACCCCATTGCCGGCAATGGGGGGAAAAAAGTCACGATACATCGTGACACATCACATGACGTTGCGAGTTTGACACCCCTGCTGTAGAGTTGTAAAAGTTGTAAGAACTAAGGAGGCGCCAGCAGGAAAGAGTTTGTTCTCTTGATTCTGTGTTGCCCTGACCACATAGGATTTATATGGGGTTTTTTTTGAGCAAGCTGATCATACAGCGTTAGTGGCTGGGGTTATAACTTGGATTAGCTACTTAGAAGTGTTTCTTTATGCACACTTGCTAAAGCAGTTTTAATCTGCTGAATGTAGAAGGCTGAGATTCTCAAAATGATAAATTCTTTACCTAATGAAATATCTGCACTTGGCATGACTTTGGAACGGGTGTTTGCGTGCACGACTAAGCATTATAAGCTGCATCTATTTGTATAAGTGAAATGAGTAAGCGGAAAACATAGAGGGAATACAAAAAGAGATGCATGGACTCTTAGGTTTCTTCTAAGGTGAATTGGATACTGTCGTCTTTTTCTTCAACCATCAAGATGGAGAGACCCAGGAAAATACTTGAGCAAGGACATATATTCATAAACACTCTATTGTTCTAATGCCCTAGCTGTATTTGATATTCCATAAACTTTGCCCTGGGTGGCTTGAAGCATTGACCTATCTTTGATCACTATTCCTGACTTTATCATCTCACTCACTTTCTATCCTGTCTGGACATATAAATAAGAGATCTGCTCCAATCCGTAGCAAAAATAAAGAAACATATTTAATAAGTGTTTTGGAAGATAGATGAGTTGGAAGAAAGAAAATGTGCATGCTAGCTAAGTATTTTACAGAAAAAGACAAGAATTGTAAAAGAAAAATTTCTTGGAAGACTACTTCTGGCCTTTGTATAAAAACAAAACTAGTCTTTTACTATTCTTACCATGTTTTCCTGAAAATAAGACCCAACCAGAAAATAAGCCCTGGCATGATTTTTCAGGATGCTGGTAATATAAACCCCACCCCAAAAATAAGCCCCAGTTAAGATCGTCAGCCAGATGGATGCATTTGGTACTATAATTTCCCTGAAAATAAGACCTAACTGTAAAATAAGCCCTAATGCATCTTTTGGAGAGAAAAAATAATATAATACCAGGTCTTAATTTTGGGGAAACACGATATATATAATTATGGGGTTCTTATCTGCAGCAACAGAAACTGAGAACTTCTGTTCCACAATTTTGATCCAAGAGTGGCATAAACCTGGCAAATTAAAAAGCTTGCTTATAAGTTCCTTCACAGTCTCTTTGGAAAGATTTGTGAGTTTTTTGTGTTGTGAGTCTCTGGAAAATAATACATTTTCCATTTTGTCGTTCGGGCTACAGTTTCCCCAGAGCCAAACGGGAGGAATTGATGGTCTGGGCCCCTTTCCCTTTCCTCATATATGGATTGTGTAAGTGTGTCACAATTACAGGAAAGGAGGAAATGTCAAGGACTGCTTTCAGTTGGCCTTGGGCAATCATAGGGTGACCAGGCACGGGAGTTCATAGGACTTCGTAGGAATTTTGTCAGTGTGTTTTTTCTATCAACTCTTTTCTTTTTCTTTTTATTGAAAAGTTTTTCAATACATTTTATCTTTAACAACCCCTCCCCCCCACCCCGTACCCAACCCTTCCCGACCCTCCCCCCTCCCCTTCCCCCCTCCCTATCCCCGACTTCCCAGAGCTAAATACAAGGTATAAAAGTAAAAACAATCATAAACAACCATATGCTAACAACAATAAGCTATTAAGTCTATCGCACTCTAGCTCATATAAAATGACTACAAGCAATCTTAATATCACATCAATACTTATGCAAATGCTAAATGAAACTTTTTAGTCCCATATTTATTCTGGTTGTAATCAATCCATTTTTTCCATTCCGTAATATAACGTTGTTGCGAATGGTCTTTCAAGTACGCCGATATCTTTGCCATTTCCGCCAGATCAGAAACTTTTAAAGTCCATTCTCCCTATAGTCGGCAGTTCCTCCTTCTTCCAATATTGACCTACTAAAAGTCTTGCTGCCGTAATTAAGTTCAACATCAACTTAGTGTCCACAACAGTAGTATCAGTGATTATGCCCAGTAAAAACAATTGCGGACAAAACTTTATCCTTTTCTTAAATATCTTCTGCATATTCCACCAGATTTTAATCCAAAAAGCTTTAACCTTTTTACAGGTCCACCATATATGAAAGTACGTTGCGTCTTCGCCACCACACCTCCGACATTTAGGTTGATAGATCAACTCTTTTCTTTTTAGGAGGGATTATCTTAAATTTACTACAGGTAGTCCTCGGCTTATAACCGCAGTTGAGCCTAAAATTTCTGTTGTCAAGTGAGACATTTGTTAAGTTGAGTTTTGCAGCCATGTTACGATCGTTCTTGCCACAGTGAATCACTGCAGTTGTTAAGTTAGTGGCATGGTTGTTAAGTGAATCTGGCCTCCCCGTTGGCTTTGCTTGTCAGAAGGTCTCAAAAGGGGATCACGTGACCCCGGACACTGCAACCGTCGTAAACATGAGTCCGTTGTCAACCATCTGAATTTTCACCACATGATCATGGAGATGCTGCAACGTTCATTTAGTGTGGAAAAACAATCGTACGTCACTTTTTTCAGTGCCGTTGTAGTTTGGAACAGTCACAAAACAAACTGTTGTTAAGTGAGGACTACCTGTAATGCTATACCAGCTGTGATTTCCGGTAACAGCCTTGCTTACCAGCCCAGCATCTAATATATCGGTAAATATATTTCATGGCAAGGGACGTGGTGGCTCAGTGGGTTAGGACGCTCAGAAGGTCGGCAGTTTGGCAGGTCGAATCCCGAGTGCTGCGTTAACAGAGTGAGCGCCTGTTACTTGTCCCAGCTTCTGCCAACCTAGCAGTTCGAAAGCACATAAAAATGCAAGTAGAAAAATAGGGACCACTACGGTGGGAAGGTAACAGCGTTCCGTGTGCCTTTGACGTCTAGTCATGCCGGCCACATGACCACGGAGACGTCCTCAGACAAGCGCTGGCTCTTCGGCTTTGAAACGGAGATGAGCACCGGCCCCTAGAGTCGGAAACGACTAGCACGCATGTGCGGGGGAACCTTTACCTTTATATACTTCATGGCAGATTGGCGTTATGTATTATTTTAGCAGACCCCAAAACCACAAAGTTTAACGTGTTGCTTTTAGAATGGTTTCCTGCTCAGAAAAATTTGTATCCGAATACTGGCCTCTGGAATGCATCCCTGCCTCCGCAGCCGCTTTACAAAGAAGCTCACAACTTTTCTCACTAGGAATATTTTTTTAGAGAGTTTTCTGGATTTCCGGATTGTTACTGTATCTGAAAATTGGAATGGCCAGGCAAGTGTTTACAGAATTGCAAGAGAGGGCTTTGCAACATCAGGAAAGCTTCTTGATGAGTCTTGAAGTACACATCCGAGAAACAGGAATGCTCGCAGCCATGCATAAAGAGGGCTCAGCAATTTGTGTATCTACAAGATGTTACTCTTAGATGCTTAGATTTCAGTTTTTTGAAGTAACTGCATGCCTGCCTTCGCTCAGCACAACCTGGTTATTGAATTGATCTGTTTTTTTTTAATGTTATTAAATTTTAAAAACATGAATAAAAAGTAAACAAGCAAGAAAAAAGAAACAAAAAAGAATCAGATGAAAAGCAAGATAAGAATGCGAGAAAAAGGAAAGAAAAAAAATAGCTTCCCATTTTTTGTACATGTATAGATAAAAGATACATCCAACTCTTATTCTGAAATTAACAATAGTCCACATTACTCCTATAATCACATATAACTCTAATCATCCAATCCCAGAGTCAAAATTACGTGTCTCTTAGTTTCTCACAAAAAGTCAAAAACTGGCTTCATTGTGTTCTGGATTCACAAACTATGCTGAACCATAAAGTAAACATTAATTTAAGCTATGAACAAAAATCCAAAGGTAGTTTAAAACTAGCCAAGCTTAACTTGCTCTATCTATGCATCTTCCATGTACTTAACTGGCCAGGCTAAGTAGTCCCTGTATTAGCTCTGTACAATGTGCAGCATATTGTACAAGGGCACGAAGCAGCTCCTCTCATCAAATCATTAAAATAGCTGTGTCTTTTTTCAGGCTTGTGTAGCTGCAAGATGCTCCTGTCTGTCTATATGGGTGTGCATTCATGATGATTTTGTCCCCCCCCCCCAAACATAAAAGATGTTGCCTGATTAGGAAATTGTTAATTGTGTTAAAATTGCATGGAATTGAAATACTGCACTGGGTTCTCAGTCATTCTTAAAAAATAAAATAAAATAAAAGAGGCTGTTGAAAACAAGGGAAATGGGCAGAAGTAAAAATAAGCACAGAGAGGTGAAAAGCCTGGATATCTTTGAAGATTAATCTTAATGCTTTGGATGCCTACTTGTTTGCCGAATTTTATTCTTTCTGTAACAATAAATGGAGATGCTTCCTCCTTCCCATTCATCCATCCATCCACCCATTTCACTTTTCATTCTTTTTCTGTTCTGTCCGAAGGGTAGGTGGGAATATGTGTTACAATATCTGCTATATACAGATGGAGATCGGTTAATTTAAAAATTAGGTTGAAAATTTGGCTTGGGGATCTCAAGGGAATGGCGATCTAATGAGATGGCTTTATTGTTTTTGACATCATTTTTCTTGGCTGTTTTGTTACTGTTGTTGTTGTCTTTTAATTGTAGTTGTTTTAATATTGTGATTTTATTCTTTTTATTGTGCACGATTTAGTGTCACTCTTCCGTGAGATTGGAGGCTGGTTAAATATAAATAAATAAATAACAGCATAGATGCGTTTCTCATCAGTAAATAAGCCTTAACTGTGCTTCCCTTAGTTTGAACTGATAATATTTTCTGACTTTTTATGACATCAAGAAACTCTCAATTGCATGAAAGCCACTTGGAATTAATTAAAATACTTGTACTAAGGTTTGTAACACAATCCTTTGGTGCAAAAAATTAATAATAATTAAACTGACTTGGACTATGCAGGTACCATGCAAGTTGGAGGTTGGGAAAGAAAAAAGACGGTTCTAGTTTGAACTGACAACAAAAGTGTTCAGGTGGCTACAGTTTCTATAGGTAAAGGTAAAGGTTCCCCCGCACATGTGTGCTAGTCGTTTCCAACTCTAGGGGCCGGTGCTCATCTCCGTTTCAAAGCCGAAGAGCCAGCGCTTGTCCGAGGACGTCTCCGTGGTCATGTGGCCGGCATGACTAAACGCCAAAGGCGCACGGAACGCTGTTACCTTCCCACCGTAGTGGTCCCTATTTTTCTACTTGCATTTTTACGTGCTTTCGAACTGCTAGGTTGGCAGAAGCTGGGACGAGTAACAGGCGCTCACTCTGTTATGCGGCACTTGGGATTCGACCCGCCAAACTGCCGACCTTCTGATCGACAAGCTCAGCGTCCTAACCCACTGAGCCACCGCATCCCTACAGTTTCTATACTTTCCGCTTAATATTTGCAACAGGAATCTGAGTAATAAAACATTGTTTGCATCAATTTATCATGTTCCTCATTTGGCATTTTTTTCTTTTAACGGTTGGAATGTTGAAAGATTTCACCACACTTTTATGAATTAATCAAAAGCTTGTTAGATTTCAGACGATTTTTAGAAATAAGATGAGAGGGCTGCCTGGGACATCACATGAAAACAGCACTCCAAAAGCTTGCTGATATGTGCTCTATAGAGGTAAAATAATAATAAAAAGAGATGTTTGTCCATCCTTTCCCCCTCTTCCCACTCAGTGACAAGCTTTTGGCGTCTGAGATTTTCTAGGCTTAAAATTTCGATGGCTGAAGCAGCTTGCTGCTAATGCTGCCACCCAGCACTAAATTTTGGTTTTGTACATGGAGGAAAAGGCAATCACAGGGATGCCATCATTATGGGATCAGGATTCAGGTGTTTGGCAACCAGCTCTCAGTTATGCGGTGCCCTGCTGCCATGTGATCCCATCTGCAGCCTTCATTGCCTACTTCTAACAAGCAAAGTCGATGGGGAAGCCAGCAGGAGGTTGTAAATGGCCACCATGGGAATGTTGTGAATGTGGAATTTATCTATTCTCAGCAACTGGGACTGCCAGAACTACTGTCATAAACTGGCATGGTCATGTGACACCCTGTCCCTTAGTGACCACATTGCTTAGCAAAGGAGTACACAGTTCCAATTACCATTGGTAAGTGAGGATCACCTGTTTAAAAAAAAAGTCCAGGGAGGGGCAGTATACATTTGCTTGTGGAACAGTTCCAGGTTCAGCCTTTTGTATTTACAACCCTTAACTGGGATGATTTCTTCCTAACCTGGAATCACTCTTCACTTCATAGAATCACAGGGCTGAACCAGGGATCTTTGGAGGTCTTCTAGTCCAGGGGTCCCCAACCTGCGGTCCATGGTCCGGTACTGGGCTGCAGCATGCCAGCAACTGGTCCACACAAACAAGCAAAGCCCCATCTGTGTGATGCAGGCAGCACACAAAACTATGTACTCTCCAGTCCACGGAAAAACCTTTCTCCACAGAACCGGTCCCTAGTGCCCAAAAGGTTGGGGGGGGGACCTCCGTTCTAGTCAACCCCCCTGCCTAATGTAGGAATCCTCATACCATCTTGGACAAATTGTTGTCCAGTTTTTTTTTTCTTAAAAACCTCCAAGAACAGAGCACCCACAACTCCAGAAGGCAAGAACCCTTTAATGAGGGTGATAGGCGGTAAAGAAGTTTGAAAAAATACCGTATTTTCCAGCGTATAAGACGACTGGGCATATAAGACGACCCCCCAACTTTTGAGATGATTTTCAAGATTTTTCGTCTTATATGCCGGAAAATCAGCGAGCCCGGGAAGGCACGCCCTCCCCTCTCACTGTGGAGGAAGCAGGGCAGGCTGGCGTCTGGCGGGAGCCGGCAGGGCAGTCCTGCGCACGCGCGCGCTCCCCGGCTGTTAAGGAGCACTCCTTAGCAGCCGGGGAGTGCTCGCGTGTGCAGGACTGCCCTGCCGGCTCCCGCCCGACGCTCTTCCCTCTTGAGGCAGCATCGCTCCCCGGCTCCTAAGGAGTCGTCGGGGATGCTACCTCAAGAGGGAAGAGCGTCGGGCGGGAGCCGGCAGGGCAGTCCTGCACACGCGCGCACTCCAGCTGCGCGTGTGCAGGACTGCCCTGCCGGCTCCCGCCAGACGCCAGCCTGCCCTGCTTCCTCCACAGTGAGAGGGGAGGGCGTGCCTTCCCGGGCTCGCTGATTTTCCGGCATATAAGACGACTGGGCGTATAAGACGACCCCCCAACTTTTGAGATGATTTTCATGGGTTAAAAAGTCGTCTTATACGCCGGAAAATATGGTAAAATAAAATAAAATAAAGCTGCTCCACTGCTTAGTCATTTTCACTGTCAAGAAATTCCTTCTTATTTTCAGGTCGGGTCTCTCTCTTGACAAACTTCAATCATTGCTTCTTGTCTTATCCTTGGGAATTTGTTGCAGAATTTGTTTCCCAGCGGATGTCAGGGTAGTAAAAGTTCCCCATTACTACCGTGGTAGTGTTATTCCAGTAATTGTCCCGTGTAATTCTGAATTAGATAGACAAATAGGCTGAGCCAGTATAAGGTTGCTTATATCTCTTTCCTTTCCTCTCCTGTGGCACTGAAGGAATCTTCCTTGACCAGTGAGTGGACTGAAGTGCCCAAATCCCTGAGCTTACAGATGCCTAAGCAGGAGCAGCCACATCTGCATCCACAGCCACCACCGATGAAGCCGAAGAAGGAAACCATACCCTCTGCCTCCCACGAACCCTCAAAGGAGTGTTCCATTCTGCCGCCATACATCCAGCAAGAGCAAGATATACGCCACCACCCCATTAAATCCACCTGGGTCATAGGAACGGTGGGTGAAAGCTGGTACCGTTTAAGTCATGTGTGACTGTTCCTCCCCTAAACTGCTTCTCCTGTTTTGCCAGCTGAAATGTCAAATATTGCGGCTGCATGCTTAGGGCGGGAGGAGTTGCTATGTTTGTTAGACTTTGTTTGTACTGCCCCCCCAAAAAAAGAGTAACAGTGAAATAAAAACAGAATGTTACTTCATAGATATGTGCTGAAAAAAGATAAAGAAAAGTAATAGAGATTAAACAAACCGAAATAGACTTAAATAAAAAATCACTGGTTTGTTAAAGTAAGTGTGTGTCTGTGTGTGCACACGTGAGAGAGAAAGAGAGAGAGAGAGAGAGCAGTTGGGTGGCAACATCCTGAAAGTTTAATGCTTTGTAGATTTTAGAAGCGTCCTGAAATTTTTTTGTTTGACTTAAACAACATAGGCATTTCTGGATGGACTAACTTTTCATCTTTTAACAGTGTATATTTTGGGTAAGACGGGGATTTGGACCTGGCATTTTTGTTCATATCGTTTGCATAAGCTGCTTTTGCTTAGCTTGTTTGGTGTTGATTTTTTTCTTGAAAATGCTGCATTGCAAATAAATGCTTTCTACCTTAATATTTACTGATTTTCTTCCTTTAAAATTGAGGATGGACTTGTTAGAAGCCATACATTTGGTCCCATCCTAAATTGGTTGGCTGTGCTAATACTGTTTTCAAATTGCAAACAAACTTGCATTTTTCAAGTATCTTTTTTTGGGTAATATACAGAAAGAAAAAGTGTACATTGGCCACACATGTATTTCTTTCTTTGAAACTGCAAGGTCTTTGTTGACATTCACTCCAACTCAGCCTATTTGAAGTATGTTTTATCTTTTTTTTAATTATTGTGTGCATCACCTAGTTTTCAAAAGTCAAGCAGAGAGTGATCTCACACAGGGGGGGTTGTTTCTTGAGCAAGGTTCCCCCCCCGAGTAACAAATTATTGAACGAACATGCTAACATGGCACGATTAGACTTGAGAAAGAGCAGCAGTGACATACTGCTTGTGGTAAAGAGTGCACTTACGTCTCTTTTTTTTAAAAAAACTGCACCTTGTATGTAGCTTGAAACTTTAGGTTTAAAACCTCCATTTATTAGGCTCTAATATTTTGGTATAATCTATCTCATAGGATCCAGACACCAAACTGCCTGCAGTCAATCTCCTTATTGCCACCTCTCCCCAAAACAAGCAAGAATACGCAGAACCAGGTGGGAATTGTCAGGCATCCAGTGACTCTCTGGTAAGCTCTAGTTTAAGGTGTCTTTCCTTGCCAAATCACCTTAGTGTCCTGGTTGGTTGCTTGCTGAAATTTTTATTCATCTATTTAGCGTGTGGCATACGATATCAGGGAAATCTACACATGCTAGTAGACACGGTGCAGTCCGGACAGCCTAGATTGCTAATTCATTCTGTTTGGTGCTTGCTGGCTGTCCTTGGTGCACTATAGATGGGGGGGCGGAGAACGGGCTTTATACCAATCCTTTGCTTTTGTATTATTCCACCCAGGTTTGGCTGGTTTCAAAAAACACTTGGACCAATTCTTAGAGATCAGTGACTCTTAGACTTGATGGCAGTGTGACTGGCTTTGAAGGATGATCTCCTGGGAGACAAGTGGGATGTGTGTGTGTGCGCGCGTGTGTGTGTGTGCGCAGTTGGTTGGTCACTGTGAGAACAGACTACTGGACTAGATGGATAAAGGATCCAATCCAGCAGGGGATTAATTATTTATGTTATTATGGCTTTAGTTTCATGGATTCCCAATCATAGACAAGAAATATTTCTGGGCCTATGCATTTAAGAGATGTTTCAAGGAGGTCTCTTGTAGGTTGCCCTGTAATCCCATCTATTTGTCTGTATAATCTGTGCTTCAGCTTCCTTTGAAATATCATTTGTATGTGTCTCTGTATGTACAGTTCCCTTCTGATGTCAGATTTGTTGTCTGAAGTAGGGTTTGGGCACTGAGAAGTCTGAGAAAGGCCTATTCGTTGACTTTTACAAATCAAACCTTGAGCCTATTTTTATTGCTGCAGGTATCAGCAGGATTCCCCCAATTTAAGAAACTGTCGGGAACACCAAGCACAGAAGTGGTAGTTCTTGATGATTCAGAAGACAATGAAGTGGGACCAATGCAGCAGATCCAGCCTCCAGTGGTAAGTAATGGGATAATTTTAGGTACTGTGATAATAACTCTTTTAGAGGGTCATGGTTTTTTTTTGGGGGGGTGGGGGGGTTTGGTTGTTGATCCTGGGCAAGTTTGTTCCTGATCCTGGGGATGAGAATCACAATATGTATGGCCAACAGAAGGTGATGGATATGCAACAACAGATACTGAGATCAGTGAAGTGAAGGAGAAGTTTTGGACTGTAGGTTTTTTTCAACAATAAGAGAGTTGGGGAGAGGCGGACTGGGGGATAATAGCATGGAAACTTTGTTTTGAAAAATTTATTATGGCCCTTGACCAACCATAAAAAATAAATACCTGATAAGAGAAAAGATACATATTATTGTTCCAGCTTGCCAACCATCTTTCTTAAGCAATGATGCTGTCCATTCAATCATATCCAGTTGTTCTGTACCAGCCTGCTACCGGCCCTGCAGAAAAGACAGGGACAACCCCTTTACAAACGGCAAGAGGCTGGAATAAAGCCTGCCAAATTTATTAACATAAAACAGAGCAAAACAAGACACGAACCATGAAACAGAAGCTATGAAACAGGAACTATTCAAGCGGTTGCCTTCAGCAAACCAGCCCTCCCACGCATTCCCCTTTTATACAGTTCAGGGCGTGGCTTCTCTCTGCCTCCTTCCGAGGTGCCCCATTGCCTTCCTCTGTTTACTCCTGATTGACTGCCTCCTGCGTCGGGCATCCTTGAACAGGGCCAGCTGTGGGTCATCTTCATCTACGCTGTCAGGCTCACACAGCTGGGTCTCCGTCGTGACCAGGTGGGAGGGGCCTGGCTGAGGGCTCTCATCAGCAAGCTCTCCAACCCCCTCAGCAAGCTCTCCAACCCCCTCAGCAAGCTCTTCAACACCCCCCTCCTCTGAGTCGTCCGACCCAACTGCCGAACCCACAGGCTGACCCTGAATCACAACACCAGTTCTCAGCTATTCTCTGAACCAGCTGTCTCCAGTTTTCCAGTTTTGTACAGCTTCTTTGAGTTGCTTTATGCTCTGGCTGGTGTCGGCTTTGATTGTACCTAGCAACTGTTCTTATTTCCTTTTATCACTGACCATTCCGAGCAAATCAGTTTGATTGCATGACATGGCTGAAATAAGTAAGGTGGAATTTGATGATTTTGCCTTCCAGCAATATGCCTGGTTTTATATTCTCCACAGTACTTGATCGTTTGTCACTTTAGCTGTCCAAGGAATGTGAGGAGCCTTCTCCAGCACTACAGTTCAAACAAGTAGTGTTGGTTTTTTTAATCGAACTTTCACAGTTGTAAGTATCTGTGGGAAACCTGGCATTTATTTATTTTATTTATTATTTTTTTTATTCCATTTATATCCTGCCCTTCTCCGAAGACTCAGGGCGGCTTACAAACTTAGCAGTAGCCTTCATTCTATGTATATGCCTGCTTGTTAGGGTTTTCACACACACACCCCAAGCGGCATTATTACAAAGTCAGCTTAATTGCCCCCAACAATCTGGGTCCTCATTTTACCTACCTCGGAAGGATGGAAGGCTGAGTCAACCTTGAGCCTGGTGGGATGCGAACCTGCACTAATTGCAGACAGCTGGTGTTACTTAAGGAGGCATTAGCCCACTGCTCCACCAAGGCTCCACCACTGCTCCACCAAGGCTTTAGTTGCCAGACGATTCATGCTCATCATTATTGTGTGACCCAGTGCAATTTAACTCTTTATTTCTGGACTGCGCTCTCTGCTTTGATCAGTCTGTGATCCTAGAGAAGTGTACTTGCGTATTTTCAATCTTTTCATTGTCAGATGTTATTTTGACATGTTCATTCCTCACAGTGGTCATTAGCTTAGTCTTTTTGATGTTCAGGAAGAGGCCAAATTTCTTGCTCTCTTCTTTAATCCTTTGGATCTTCTTTCAAGCCCTCTTTGGTTTCTGAAAGGAGAGTTGTCAGCATATCCAAAGATTGTTGATATTCCTTCCTCCAATCTTTACCCCAATTTTTATTTCTTCAAATTCCAGCTTCCTTATAATCACTTCAGCATACAGGGTGAATAAGAAAAGTGAAGGAATGCAACCTTGCCACACTCCTTTCTCTGTCTTGAACCAATCAGTGTCTCTCTGTGGTGTTTACACAATAGTTTCCTGATCTGTGTTGAAGGGACTGCATCAATTTGACCAGATCTGTTGGTACCCTCGAGTCTTCTAGGACAGTGGCCCCCAACCCAACCAGGAACTGGTTCCATGGAGACAGGTTTTTCTGTGGACCGGAGGGGGCGTGGTTTTGCGACTCAGCCTGCATCCCGCAGATGGGGCTTTGCTTGTTTGCATAGCCCAGTTTCTGGCATGCCACAAACCGGTGCCGGTCCATAGACTGGTGGTTGGGGGATCCCTACTCTAGGGCTCTTCAAAGCACATCATTATTGACATAATGGAAGGCTTTCTTGTAGTAAATAAAGCAAATATAGACATTCTTGAGATTTTTCCACGATCCAGAATAATTTGTAATAGTCACTAGTGCCATGATCCCTTCTGAAGCCAGCTTGAATATCTAATAATTCATTTTTTGATGGATGGCACCAGACACTACTGTATAATCCTGTTGAGAGAATTTCCCCGTGTCTCTTTTCTTCCGAGCTGGGAAAAGAGTACCGGCGATCAAGATGCAAGATGAACTGCTGGCAAAGCAGTCTCTCTTTTTATTCCAAAAACAATAACAGAGTTTGTTTTTGGGGTAGCTGGCTACTGACTGGTACTTTAGTGAGATTTTTGTGGGATTTGAGGCTCTTTGTGTTATGTTTGTGAAGGAAATGTGAGTGTGATGTATGATTTTATGACCGTAGACACACACACACACACACACACACACACACACACACAGAGAGAGAGAGAGAGAGAGAGAGAGAGGGGCACGAGAATTTCACACCTATCCCCAAACCTCTTAAAATCCAAGGAGGACAGCGACAAGAACCATCTTGCTTATTCTTCCTTATCAGTAGAGATTTTCCTCTGGAGCATATGGTTCTTGTCGCTGTCCTTCTTGGATGTAAGAAGTTTGGGGATAGGTGTGAAATTCTCGCTTTCTGTGATCAGCCTCTGTCTGTCTACGGTCTCAGTGCTTTGAGTGATCCCAGAGCTTTGAGTTTATTGCCATTCCGTGGCTTCTTGAGGTCACATTGTACCTCTGCCTTAGCTGAGCAATGAAACCACGTACCTTATTAATGGAGATAAGGTCCGTCCAGCAATAAGCGTCACTGGTGGTCGGCAGTGAGCAGTGTAAATGAAAACGGAGAGACAGAGATATTTTCCATGGGATTTCTTCTCACTTAGGGAATTTTCTGGTGCGGTTTAATTTTTTTTTTGGTTGGGGGCAGTTTCAAAACAAACTATACAATCTTAAGGAGAAACTTGCTAGCACAAGGGATGAGGAACAGTTGTACAATTAATTGGAGCGATCCCTGGAGTTGCTCTTTTTTGTTAGTGGAATAAACACTGCTCATTTCCAATCCTGGGGTTATTTGTAATTCCCTCCCCCCCAAAAATTTTCCAGTACAAGGCTATGGTGGTTGTGGGTGATAACAGGCCTAAGAAATTCTGCAGCGATGGTTTCAACCCCTTGACCCTTGTTTTTTGGAGGGCAGTTGGCTCATTGCCTACACAACATCTTCCCGAAGGACGGCTGGTGCTGTTTCTGCTTTCCTTTCCTCCTCATCCTCAGGAAGTCCGGCTTCTTTGTTGCTGGTATACAGCTCTTCTGTTTATTCTCACCTTCTGTTCTTCACACCTTATCGGTCAGACAGTTCTTTCTCTTGCTTGTTTTTGATGATGCTTTTATGAGCAGCAAATGTTGTTCAAATCCTTTGAAGTTACTTGTAAGTGTAAACTTTGTTGTCTTTCCTTGCTGCTCTTGGGAAATCTGCTTTCAGTCTCCTTGCTTCCTCCCATTTGGCTGCTGCTTTGGCTGTTTTTCTGTGCTTGGCTGTCCTGATGGTTTCATTTTCTCCAGCTTCTTGTATGTGTGTGCTCAGCTAACATCTATGAAATGCATTTGATATTTAAAAGCCAGTTTAGTGCTATATAGAACAAGGGTCCCCAACTTCTGGTCCGTGGACCAGTACTGGGCTGCGGCATGCCAGTAACTGGTCCGCACAAACAAGGAAAATCCCATCAGCAGGATGCAGGCAGCACACAAAGCCAAGCCCCCTTCGGTCTGCGGAAAAACCTCTCTCCACATAACCGGTCCCTGGTATCCAAAAGGTTGGGGACCTCTGATCTAGAACATAGACAGTATTTCCTTTTCCTGAACCCCATATTAGAAGAATTTGAAAGGCAAATGACACTGTTTTCAACTTTTAACAGTAGTAGTGGTGTTGCTGCGTAACTACCAAGTATGATTAAATGTTAACAAAATTCTCTTCTTTCTTGTTGAGTTTGGCAAACACACCAATCAGATCGCTGTGCTCAAAATGTTCATGGAAAAGTTGATTCAGTGAATATGCAGTTATATTTCTAAAATACTGTCCTCTATGAACTCTTTTGAGTGTAACTAGAATTATAACTAGGGGACGCGGTGGCTCAGTGGGTTAGGACGCTGAGCTTGTTGATCAGAAGGTCGGCAGTTTGGTGGGTCGAATCCCGAGTGCCGCGTAACAGACTGAGCGCCTGTTACTCGTCCCAGCTTCTGCCAACCTAGCAGTTCGAAAGCACATAAAAATGCAAGTAGAAAAATAGGGACCACTACGGTGGGAAGGTAACAGCATTCCGTGCATCTTTGGCGTCTAGTCATGCCGGCCACATGACCACGGAGACGTCCTCAGACAAGCGCTGGCTCTTCGGCTTTGAAACGGAGATGAGCACCGGCCCCTAGAGTTGGAAACGACTAGCACGCATGTGCGGGGGAACCTTTACCTTTACCTTTACCTTTAGAATTATAATCTGGCTACATTTGAATGAGAGAATAATGGTTTTCTTGTCTAGGTTTTTTGTTTGATTCCTGCTTACACACAGCCTTAATCTGTCATCTAGCTCATCTCAAGGCTGGCTAGTGTAAGCCCAAAGTTTCTACTTCTATAGAGGAAGTCTTGGGTATTTCTGTCAAACAATGCAGTGGATATCGTTTAATTCACCCATATATTTTTCTAACTGCCATGGATTGATCAAACATAGCAATTAGTTTCTCAATGTGAAGAAACACTTATAGCGATAAAATATGCTAAAACCTTTTTGGGGAGCATTTTTTCCTCAGACAAATCACAGATAGAGGTTCTCTCAAGATACATCATCTGTTCTCTCATTTTGGGGGGCTAATTCTTCTTTAAATATAAAAGTCATTTGTGATTGAAAATAATTCCCTGTTTTCTACACCTCTGTCCAAGCTAGAGAAGGATTTAAATTACAGGTGGGAAAAGTGACTTGTGAACTGTCCTTGAAGTCATAACCATCATACCACCCACCCACCCACCCGATAATCATGTGATTGCAATCCAGACACTTTGCGACTGGCTTTTATTTGCAGTGGTTGCCGCATCTCATGGGTCCCGGGACCACAATTTGTGACCTCCCCAGAGGGCTTTTGGCAGCAGTCAATTGGGGAAGCCAGATTCACTTTATGACCACACCAACTTACCGATGGAAATTTTGGCCCCACTTGTGGTTGTAAGTTGAAGATTACTTGTACCTGCTGTTTCCTTTAGTTTTAAAAAAAAGCCCATCAATTTTTATTTGATGATGAATTTGTCACAGGTAAGTTCTCAAAATATTAGCTTCTTCTGTGAGCTCTTGTACTCCTCAGTCAAATCAACTGAATCTTGTCCGCATTAGTTTTGCCATTTGAAGTTCACCATTTGAGTGAACATGGCCATTATGCAGCCTTCACTACTGGCTTCCAACAAGCAGAGTAAATAGGGAAACAAGATGGAGGTCTCAGAACTTTGATTGTGTGACCAAGGGATGCTGCGATCACCCAGAATTTTATCTAATGATGATACCTGGAATTGCCACACTTTTCATTCTAAGTTGAGCCAATCACGGGATATCACGCTTTATGACTGTGCCACTTAGTAATGGAGTTGCTGGTCCCAGTTACTGTTGTTAACCAAGGGACTGCCTGTACTTTTTTTTAAAAAAAAATCCCATTTATATCCCACCTTCTCCGAAGACTCAGGGCGGCTTACAATTTAAAGCACAAATCAATGTGCTTAGCAATAGCCTTCATTCTATGTATATGCCTGCTTATTAGGGCTTTCGCCCCTCCCCCCAAGCGGCATTATTACCAAGTCAGCTTAATTGCCCCCAACAATCTGGGTCCTCATTTTACCTACCTCGGAAGGATGGAAGGCTGAGTCAACCTTGAGCCTGGTGGGACTCAAACCTGCATTAATTGCAGGCAGCTGGTGTTACTTAAGGAGGCATTAGCCCACTGCTCCACCAAGGCTCTGTCTTGATTACAGATGGCAGTTTTGGGGCAGCTCTCAAGCAAGGGGTCTTCTATGGCGAATTGAACGTGGAGGTTACCCATGCTTTGACTCGCTTCATCAAGATAGAATTGTCGTTGGCCTTCATTTTTTGCCAAGAGACATTTCCTGCCAGAAGCCCAACGGAGACTGGATGAATCCTCAGAATGCAAAATTGGTTCTTTACTGCAAACGTTATTGTCTTCAGAATATGTAAAATGTGATTTTTCCTGGACAGATTCTTAAATCAGTTCACTCCAGACCCAAGATTACTTGTGGCTTACCCATCTCTGAGACTGAACTGCTACATGAGTTGAGACCTTGAGTCATTGCCTTAATCGTGACAAAGCGTGGCTTTGAAATAGGGGCCCCTGTGCCCTATTTTATTTATTTATTTTTATTTTAATTCCATTTATATCCCGCCCTTCTCCGAAGACTCAGGGCGGCTTACAAGCTTAGCAGTAGCCTTCATTCTATGTATATGCCTGCTTATTAGGGCTTTCACACACACACCCCAAGCGGCATTATTACAAAGTCAGCTTAATTGCCCCCAACAATCTGGGTCCTCATTTTACCTACCTGGGAAGGATGGAAGGCTGAGTCAACCTTGAGCCTGGTGGGACTCGAACCTGCACTAATTGCAGGCAGCTGGTGTTACTTAAGGAGGCATTAGCCCACTGCTCCACCAAGGATGGAGCAAACTGGGGGAAATGGCAGCTTATCTAAAGTTATTTGATTACTACTGGCCTTGACTTAACAACAGTTCACTAGTGACTGTCCAAAGTTACAACAGCACTG
This sequence comes from Vipera berus, assembly GCF_964194415.1. Taxonomy (NCBI): domain Eukaryota; kingdom Metazoa; phylum Chordata; class Lepidosauria; order Squamata; family Viperidae; genus Vipera; species Vipera berus. The sequence goes on from NC_138203.1 coordinate 126,579,584, forward strand.
AAAAAGGTGACTTACGACCGTTTTTCACACTTACAGCCATCACAGCACCCCCATGGTCACGTGATCAAAATTCACATGCTTGGCAACTGACTCATATTTACGTTGGTTGCAGTGTCCCGGGTTCATGTAATCGCCTTTTGTGACCTCTTGACAAGGAAAGTCAGCGGGGAAGCCGGGTTCACTTAACAACCGCGTTGCTAACTTAGCAACCACAGCGATGCCCTTAACAACCGCGGCAGAAAGGTTGCAGAATGGGGCGAAACTCACTTAACAAATGCCTCGCTTAGCAGCCGAAATTTTGGGCTGGGTTGTGGTCTTAAGTCGAGGACTACCTGTACCAAAAGGATACTTACAACTGGGCTTTTTTTTTGCTCTTTCTTTCTCTAGATTATGGAGGTCTACAGCCTGGGCGGTGTGCGGCCCCTCTCTCAGTTGGACAGCGTCTTGCGAGAGTTTTTAGCTGAGCTGAATGAGATCCCTCTCCCTGCTCATTGGGAGGTGTTGCCTCCCCTTGACAGCCCAGACCTGCGTCTTGTCCAGCACTCGAAACATTCCACCATGTCTGCTGCAGTCATTCACATCCGCCCAGGCCTTTTCTTCCACGTGGTAGTGCAAGATCTGCTGGTGCCTCAGGAACACGAACTTTACGCCAGTCACCCTGCCCGCCTGACCACGGTTGATGAGGTGGTGGAACTGATCTGCGATCTGGAGGCCTACCAACTTTGTTCAGGTTGGCCTGCAGGGTGGCCCGCTGGAGAACGCTCTGAGGCCTGTGATGTTCTTGTTCAATCAGGCCGCTGCCCACAGTGCCGGCTCAACCCCTGGCCATCAGGAAGCGGCACTCGCTGAGAACCAAGCTGGGCAAGGAATTTGGAGGCAGATTCAGCCCCCTCTGCCCCCCCACCCACCCCCCGATCTGAGAATGGGCAGTTAATCTAAGTTTAATTTTGACACTGGACATGGCTTGGATTTCTAAAAGGATAATTCCTTGCCATAAATAGCATTATTATTATTTCCCTCATGTTCAATAGCTTGGCAAAAAAAATATTCCCCCTTCTTGTCTTGTTTCTGATTTCCCCCCCCCCCCCCGATAACTTGCTCGTGTACTTCTGGTGTTCAGAGAGGTTTCTTTTGGCGACTAAATTCCAGTCTTGCTTTAGCCATTTACTCATTTCCTGCTAGAGAGGTACCGGGTGGACAGTGTGTGTATCACAGCAGCTTGGGCTGACCACCAGTTTTGTGCACTTTTAAAGCTTTTTTATGTGCTTGGCAATGTAGTATTACAGGTTGATACGATGGGCAGGTGGAGATGGGTTATGCATCCACTTGGGATCCTGTTTCCATGGTTTTTTGCTTGCCGTATCTAGCACACTCCTACAGTATGATCTCCACCAAACCCAGGAAAAATGGGATTTTACAGTAGAATCTCCTTCTTCAAACAAATCGCTATGGGCTAGACATTTCCCCCCGATTTGTTTACAACTTGAATTGTTGCCCCAAACATGTTTTCCTTTGCTTCATGTTGTGGGGTTTGAATAGGGAATTCTGCTTGAGTATCTGCAAGACTTTTGCTCTGGGGAGCAGAAAAGGTCCCACAAATGGTGCCTGAGTGGAAGTTGGTGAGCTGCCATTCTATATGCTGAGAGATTCCAGCATGTTCTGTTCAGGGAAGTTCTACAGAAGCCATAGTTGTTTGTCACTTGCTAACTTGTGGTTTTGTTTCATGTCTTCCTTCAATGTAGTTGGTGGCAGTGGTAACAACAACCTTTATCTTCTGCCCCTCCCCTACGCCTTTTTGCAGTCTGTTTGACTCTCTTGATGTGTGATATTTTTCTTTCAGAAGAAAAGAATGAAACTATCCTCAAAGAAATAACAAATCAGAACTGGCTTCTATTTTTTTTAACATATTAAAAATTTGAAAGAGCAAATGGTCTTTGGTTGTTCTTATTTCTGTTCAGAGTGAGAATCCTCAAACTGGTTTGTGAGAGCATGGGAGAAGAGTAGCTAAGACTGCTGTGTAAATTTCTCCTAAGTCTTGATACCTTAATTTTTTTGTGACTGTTCAATATGTATGCAAGGGTGACCCACTGACTGTCAACTCATAAATTCCCTACTGAATGCACATGGGCTAAGAATTGTAGTGAGAGTGTTTTTAGCTTACATAAAGTGGTGGCATCTTTGTTAAATCAAGCTGTGGGGTCTCACAAGATCATGTTTTCATGACGTTACAGTTCTTGGTCTTTTCTTACACAGAATCTCTTCATTTGTCTTGTGAGTTTATTTGTCAAATTTATGTAGCTGGTCATTTCACAAAACAAGTGACTTGGGCATACAACAATCACTAGAATGGTTAATAAATACTTAAAAATAATTATTTTGATTAAAAAAATTGAAAATATAAAAGCAAAGATAAAATATATAGTGGGCAAAAGGATGTTAATAATAAAGGGGCCACTTCACTGGTTCACTAGGACCTTGGGGTACTCAGGTCTGATGGCACAATGAGGTCTTGAGGGACCTTTGGAAGGTCAGCAGTGATGGAGCCAGCCTCATGGGGGGGGGGTTGGATTTCATAAAGCGATGCCACAGCAGAAAGGCCCAGTGCCTAGTGCCCAACACATGTAATTCCTTAGATGACAACCTGTTACATACTGTATATGCTGGATCTGGTGGAATGGGCAGATGTAATTGTGGAGATGCAATCCTCCTCCAGGGAACCTGGGCTCATGCCATATAGGGCTTTAAAAATCAACATCAGGAACTTGAATTGGACTCCAAAACAAACAGTTAACCCATGCAACTTAGAGCAGAAATGTAACATGTTCTATCAGAAACACAACTCTGCACTGCTGTGCTGCATTTTGCAACAGTGAAGTTTTCGGATACTCTTCAAGGGCAGCCCCATGCAGAGCACATTACAGTGGTCCAACTAGGAGGTGACCCGTGTGTGGGTGACTGAGTATGGCTCTCAGTCTAGGAACGCACAACTGGCACCCAATCTGAAGTTGTGCAAAGACCTTCCTAGCCACTACTGCCATCTGCTCATCAGGCAAAGATTGTAAGACCAGGAGGGTGGGATTCACAGGGGTTGAGGGTGGGATTCTTGGAGAAAGGGGGTGAACCAGTATAACACTGTACTGCCCACCCCCAATCTCCATTCTGAGTTGATCTGGAAGGATATAATGGTTGATGATGTTGAAAGCAACAGTCAAAAAAAAGGGAAGGATGAATACACAACATTCATGCCAGGTATCATCCAACAGTGCAACCAATGCTCTTTTTGTGCCATCCCAGGTTTGGTTCTCTCCCCACCCCCCAAAATCAAATGCAAGAATATATATTACATAGATTCCTTTTTTCTTCTAGAAAACTGGATTTTCTCAGGACTGTTCTCTCAACTGCACCTGACCGGCTTTTGCAGGCACCTTCTAAGATCTCAGATGACATCCAGTCTGTGCCTTTCCCAGAAACAGAACATTCTGTACACAAAGCCTTTTGTCCTCCGATGTTTTGTTCTGATAACATCCATCTTCCATGGCAACCTCCAGGTTCTAGAAGTTTCCTAGTGTCCCCTCCCTTAACATTCTTAACCTCATCATTACAATATGTTGCATTTCCAAGTTTCAGAGGTTAAAAATATGCATCGGTTTCAGGTTTCACAAACCCAGATGTGTGCTAGGTTGATGCACATCACTACTGTTTAGAAGGCAGTGTTTAAACCAGCTGCTGCATAGATTCTTTCTAATATGAATGGATATACAGTATGTATGGGCACCTTTTGTCCACTTGTGGGAGCTGATTCTGAGTCAGCCATGGTACAAATGGTTGTGTATGAGTGTATAGTTGAAGAGGCTGAAATGATGGGTTAACTCAGAACCTGACATGATGGTACCCATACTATTCCTAGGAAGTATCCGCAAACCCTCATAACAAAAAGTGTTATTAAATGGATAGTGTTTGAGATATAGATATTCTTACACGTTTGTGGAGCGCAGAGGCTTTTCAGGTTTGGAAGTCCTGTGAGATGGTTGTCATTTTTAATTTTCATTCTCGGTACTTAGAAAGTTTGCCAACTCTTGTCTCCTTCCCCTCTTAAGTGCAGTAAAATATTAACAAATAATGGCAACCAGTCAGATTTTCCCTATTTTTCTCTTAAAAGGGAAATTAAATCCAAATTTGCAGAAGTAATTTGAATAGTGAAAGATCAGCATATGTCCAGAAGTATCTAACAGTCTTAGATTAATTCACATTTTTATTTGATAATGGTGATACTAAACAGTATTGGCCTTTTACTCTAACAAAAAAATACAAAGTATCCAACATGTTCTAGAAATCTGTCTGAACAGAAGTGGAACTGTTGTAATTGCTGGAGACACCCAGTGTAAGATTGGAGATGTTCAAATGCTGCCATCTAGGGGATCCAGAACATTGTAGACAAGTTCCTCTGATAACAATACCAGGGAAAATTGAGGAAGAGATCTTAAAAATGAATTGAAATAATTAAAAATATTGAGACTTATTTTATGCAAAACATTTACACAGGTATGGGATGAAGGTTTGTGATTGTGGAAATTGGATGGGAGGATAATTGTAAGCATTGATTCCTGTCTAAATATATAAAGGATAGTTAGCAAAGGAGGTAAAAGTTTTAGGCTGCGTTAACAGATCCATTGTTTCCAAGCTGCTGGAAGGAATCACTTTTTTATTCTGCATGATTTAAAGTTCATCTAGAATACTTTGGCTGGTTCTGCATGCTCATTAAAAGTGAGGTGGAACAGATCTAAAGAAGGAAACTACAGAAACATTTGTGAAATGATGAAAGAAACCCGGTTGTTTTAATAAAGATCAAAGACCAGCCCTCCATTGCCTTCACAGAGCAACTCTAGGTAGTGATGTAGTCACTTAGGAAACTGGTAGCTGGTAATCTAAATATTCACTTCCTCCACTAGATTGCTGTATGATGCTCCCTAAAATTACTATATGCATCTCAAGGGATGGCTTTCTCTACTAAATCACCATTCTAAACTGGAGTTAAGAGAGTGGACTTGCTTGCTTTTAGTTTTTACATTAATTCTGTCACTATCTTCTCCTGTGCTGATGGTGTTATCTTTCTCTCCCGGATTGCAAATCGCCTTTAGCAAAATCTCTAAGCTCTGGCAATATTTTGTTTGAAAAGCTAGAAATGAGTTTCTCTGAAACAGGATTTGGTAATATTCTACCAAATACAGGTAAGATCAATTTGCAAAAGAAATTTTGCAAGGTATTTGATGCCTGTTGGTGTTGCTGCTTCATGAATAAATAACATTGATTACTATTATGTACAATCAAAGGTAGTTCTACTAAATATCAGGTTTGGGGATTTTGATTTTCAACCAGGCAATTTTTTTTTCTTCAGAATTTTAGTGTGGGAAAAGTGACCATATTAGATCTGGAGGTAGAAAGAAGTTGCATTATATAAACTTTACCATAAGACTGCAGAAAGATCTAATCTATATTTTTAAAAGATAAGGATAGAGGCATATTATATAACTCTTTAATTTTACCACAAAGCCTTCCATTTGCAAACCAAAAGTTCTGGTTTGAATTGCATCTTACAAAATGAAGTACTTTTTTCTGCTCTGATAGTTGGCAAGGTCTATGATCTGGTAAATGACATAATAAAAGGAGATGGCACTTCACTGAGGCTGAGAAATTATACTTCAGTTAGGGATGAGTAAACTAGGTATTTATCTCGGAGAAGGTCTATAATTTTATTTTATTTTATTCATCAAATTTCTACACCATCCATCTCATCTGACTCTGAGCAGTTTACCAACAGTAAAATAATATAAAAACATGACTAAAAGCCCAATTAAAAACAAAATTAAAAATAAAGTGTGGTCTTAATGCTACATGATCAAAGGGTTGTTGTTGTTAGTTGTGAAGTCGTGTCCGACCCATCGCGACCCGATGGACAACGTTCCTCCAGGCCTTCCTGTCCTCTACCATCTTCTGGAGTCCATTTAAGCTCACGCCTACTGCTTCAGTGACTCCATCCAGCCACCTCATTCTCTGTCGTCCCCTTCTTCTATTGCCCTCAATCTTTCCCAGCATTAGGCTCTTCTCCAGTGAGTCCTTCCTTCTCATTGGTGGAGCAGTGGGCTAATGCCTCCTTAAGTAACACCAGCTGCCTGCAATTAGTGCAGGTTCGCATCCCACCAGGCTCAAGGTTGACTCAGCCTTCCATCCTTCTGAGGTAGGTAAAATGAGGACCCAGATTGTTGGGCAATAAGCTGACTTTGTAATAATGCCGCTTGGGGTGTGTGTGAAAGCCCTAATAAGCAGACATATACATAGAATGAAGGCTACTGCTAAGCTTGTAAGCTGGAGAAGGGCGGGATATAAATGGAATTAAAATAAAAAAATAAAATAAATAAAATTAGGTGGCCAAAGTATTTGAGTTTTAGCTTCAGGATCTGGCCTTCTAAAGAGCAGTCAGGGTTGATCTCTAGGACTGACCGGTTTGATCGCCTTGCAGTCCAAGGGACTCACAGGAGTCTTCTCCAGCACCATAGTTCAAAGGCTTCAAAGGGTAGTTCTACTAAATATCAATTTTTGGCACGGATTTTCAAACAAGCCATTTTTTTTCTTCAGAAAAGTTACCAGGCATTGTGATGTTACTATCTCAACCCACCTTCTTTCTGTCTATGGAGATTCTCAGTCATCCAGGTCACAATTACCCCAAATATGCTTTTTTTTCACGAGGCAAGGAACCAGTCGCCTCGTGAAAAAAAAAAGAAGCATCTTTGGGACCACTTTCTTTCTGTTCCCCCCTGTCATAACTCTCTGTGCTGAGTGAGTCCCTTTGCACAGAAGCTGCATAAACTCTCACAGTGATTTCTTCTCCTTCAAAAGGCAAGCACTTGTGTTGAAAAAAAAGAGAAGATAGCTGAGGCTTCTTCTGGATCTCTGGAATTTTTCCGTAGCTTTGCAATCAGAACACTGGTATGACTGTTCAGAAAAGAATGTGAAGAAAGTATTTTCTGAAAACTTTCCATGTATGAGCACACTTTGAGGAATACTGCCTTTAAAGAATGTGCACCGAGCCAATTAGGTCTTATGATAAATAAACCAAAGGCAAACTAGTAACAAATCATGTAGTTCAGCCTCTAAGAAGATAAGCAGACTTTGTCAAGTCCTCTAAAGTTGGCCTTAACTGCCCTGTAGCTGTTTGCAGGATGAATTTGATTTATTTTACAGTAGCAACACTTCCTATTTTGTAGGGTGGGTAGATACCATTAACAGAGGACATCCCTTCTGTGTCTGAATGAATTTTAGTGATGACATACTTATACCAATTAAATATGAAAGAATTTTAGTTGGTATAGTTATTTATACGCACATCACCAAGACCTGTCAATGTTGGGATAACTGAAAATTTAATAGTCATATTAAGTCACTGATGATTCAGCAGTTTTCAGAGTTTTGCATTTTTTTTATTTAAAGAAATGTCATATGTCTTCATACTATACACAAACCTTGCTTTTTCTAACCATATCAGTTTATCTAATTCTATTGAGAACATTATTTTCATGTATAGAATATCACTTATAAATGAAGAGTGTAATAAATGACACCACTATCCACAAAGAAGAGTATTATGACTCCGTGCTAAGAAAAGATACTGCAATTTCATTGCATATTCATGACAACTCTGATATAATATGATATTTTTTTTAAAAAAAAGCTAGTTTTACCATTTGTTCTTCTTTGCGTTGTTAAAAAATGCTGGGTTCTGCATGATTAGGCGATGGGACCGAATACTTTTGGGGATCAACTGCTTGGAGGGTGGAGTTTGAAGTCTCATTGATGGAGGCTGTAGGTTCTGGAGGAATCTTGGCTGGGATGAAATCTGGGGCTTCCCCTAATGTAACAGAGGGCTTTAAGGGATTATGTGTCGAGAGGGTGAATCCTGGAAGCTCTTTGACTGAAATGTTAGAATTTGTAAGATTCTCAGATACGAAGGTGGCATTTGGGAACTTTCTTATAGAAACTGTAGGCTTTAAAGAACCCATGGCTGGAAGCTCAGAATTAGGCCACTTTTTAAATGGGAGAGTAGGTTCTTCAGGGTAAACGTCTCGGAAAGGAGTAGTCAGAAGATCTACTCCTGGATGGGTAGTCTTTGGCCTCTGGTCACTAGTAAAGACTTTTTCTGAGACTGGCGGTGAAGAGGTGACTTCTTCCAGGTCACAGCCTGCAATATATTTCCTCAGATCTTGTCCTTTACAGTGTATGCTCCAGGAAGCCCTGTAATGAACAATTCTTGGTCAGAATATTGCTGCCATTCAAGTTGACTAGACATGTACTTGGGAAGACCAAGGTATGAATGTTGCCACATGGAAGCCTGAGCCCCCAAATAACTGCCAGATTGTACTAATAATCAAGGCATCGTGTTTCATCCCTCTCTAATTCGTATCATTTCCTTAACAAAATCTTTCTGTTCCGTCATCACTGAATATGATATGCAGAAAGGGTAGCCAGCCTATAGCCCCAGGGCCTCGAACAATTTCTCAATCCCCTTTTTGGGGGTCTTTACAATCCCCATGGTCATGACTGCTGAAAACTGATAGCTCCTTAGCAGCCGGGGAGTGCGCGCGTGTGTGCGCGTGTGCAGGACTGCCCTGCCGGCTCCCGCCCGACGCCGGACGGCTCCGCCGATGCTGCCTCAAGAGGGAAGAGCGTGAGGCGCCTGCCATGGCTCCCCGATGACTCCTTAGGAGCCAGGGAGTGCGCGCGTGCACAGGACTGCCCTGCCGGCTCCCGCCAGATGCCAGCCTGCCCTGCTTCCTCCACAGTGAGAGGGGAGGGCGTGCCTTCCCGGACTCGCTGATTTTCCAGCTTATAAGACGAAAAATCTTGAAAATCATCTCAAAAGTTGGGGGGTCGTCTTATACGCCCAGTCGTCTTATACGCCGGAAAATACAGTAGTGATTTCCTGAGTTCTGCACAGAGAACTGGATTCCACCAAGAAAAGGGCCTTCACACAGAGGACAGGACTTCTCCCCCTTAAGTTTTTTTCATTGATGACATTTTGCCTGCTGGGGCAGGTGAACAAATGACTCTAGTCTCAGATCCAGGTATGTTGGACAACCTTCAGAGTTCTGTGAGTTGCATCTCAAACATTTCTATAGAAAGCCAGACTAGAAAAACTACATTAATGTTCTGCCCAAGATCAGTCTAGTGATAGTACTTTCCTTCTCTTTTGGTGAGCTTTCTTGAACTGAATTTGGCCTTCTTGCTTTATTTCACTTTAGGCATAGGCAAAACGTCAGAAATGCAACATTTAGAGGAGAGGCAAGCACAATTCCTAGCTTTAGAAGTGACTTTTATTTTTGCTTTCCTGCCTTCTTTGGAGAACAGGAGCAATGGCAACTACAAATAATCACCCCAAACTTTAGCCTTTTGTGGAGCTATCCAGGCAACATATAGACCTCTCCAGTGAATTCACGTCAGTTTTCTTCCAGAGCTACCTTATTTTCCTTTTGGTATATGTGATTGATAACAGAGTAAATAAGAATATAATAATCCATTTACCATGCTGCAAAGCCCTTGCTTTTTTGGACAACTCTCTTGGCACATTGAATATCATCAGTAATGTTATCATCCTGCAGTGCTGAAGAAGAAAAGAATTGAAAAGTCTACTTGAGCATAGTTATTGTTAAAGTCAGAGGAAGTACTAAATTGAGAAAGGTAAAGTAAGTTGATTCTTGAATAAGTTTATACTGTGTCTATGCCAATATGTGGTTAGTTTAGTGGCTTAATGTAGATTGTGTGACTCCAGACCCAGCCACTGTGGTTTGTCAATCAAATTTTCTAATCCATTATAGTATGAACCTAGCCAATGACCTATTGAGCAAACCATCATGGTAATAACAAGACAGACTTAGATCAATGTATAAACTTATCAATGTGTAAACATTAATGTGTAAACCCAACTCAAAGTTGGTGACAGTTGGACTGTTGCAAAAGTAATTCTCATACTAGAGTATTCCAATGCCTCCAGACTTGCAGTGAAGTATATTCTCCTTTTGAAAGCCTATCCAGTCCTTGTTGTCTGCTAGACCACCATGAAACTCAATGCATTTGACTCTGTAAGTTCTGGATATTGTTAGTTTTGAGAAGAAGATAAGGAGTTAAAAACAAGAGAAGTGTTTCTGAGTGAATATTTTGAAGGAGGTAGCCCTCGAAAGAATATAGGAAAACTAAAGAAAACAAAGGAAAAGAGATGCCAATATTATAATACTCTTATATTACAGTGGAACTAAAGAAGAGGGTAATTAAGGTGATCAAAGGACTGGCCCAAATTCCTTATCAGAAAAGGTTGTGACATTTGGGCCTTTTTCATCTAGAAAGGAGGTGAATAAGAGACGGCATGACTGAGGTGTATAAAATTACACAAGATGTGGATAAAGTAGGTAAGGAGAAACTAAAGTAGGTAAGGAGGTCATGGAAAGTCATGATTTCTTACCTTCACAACTTAGGTTGCAATAGTTGCGTGCATGTGGTGTCTTGAAATCGTCACACCACCACTTTGCACTTAGCAAGAAGATCCCATGATTGGTGGCCCTTGGTCCCACATTGAGGGCTGAGGTATCAAAGCCACTGCTATGAAACACCAAACAAATCCCTGGAGGCAGAGGAAAGCAGGCTCAAAAAAAATATATGATGGTCTGAATCACCATTTCCCATCAAAGAGTGACAGCAGGAACCAGTTATGGAAGGAGAGGGCTACTTGTAGCCCAAAGAATGAATGAGTTCTCTAGAGCTTCCAGAATTCCATGGCTGAAATTTGGTTATCTACTATCAAGACAGTTGGGCTGAATGCAGCTACATAGCTGCATTAAAGACATTTCATAAAAAGCATCATTTCAAGATCACCGAATGTTAACAGATTGCATTTTGAAAATAGACAAGTAGCGTTACAAATACACCAAAGGCATAAAATGAAAAGCTGCTGTGGGGAATCAGGATATTTCAGCATAACTGAGGAGGCTACAAGCAGAACAAAATGAGGAGCACTCACACTCTGCTATTGTGGTGCCTGCAAATCCCTCCAATCCATTGTCCTTCAGGATGGCCGAGAGGTTGCATCTGTCAAAGATGATAGCATTGCTCCTCACTGCCCCTGCAACAATGAGAAAAAGAAGCACTAAGTAGGGAGTCTTCATTTCAACACTGCAATGATTATTGGGGGAACATAACATGGTTCTTTATATACTGCAGGGAGGAGATGGAGCTGCCCAGCTGCCCCACATAGTAGGACTACGTGCCAGTATCCCTCTACCCCCAGGAAAGGATTTCTTCCCTCACTGAATGCTCAAACATCCTACACATTCTTCAAAACAATGTCATCTATTGCTTCCCTGGGTCTCTGTTCACAATGTCAACCAACCTTCTCAACTGGAAGAATAATGGAGAAATGGAAATTGTGGCAGGTGCTGATTGTGGCATCACTCACAGTGCCACTGGGGCTTGAAAACCTGACACCTGACCAGTTGTTAAGGGTACAAGAGATCTAAAAGTGTGTGTCCCTGCACTGCTAAAACAAATGGCTAATGCTCTGGAGTTGCTGAAGGAGTCCATACTTAAGGTGGATCCAGGGCTACACTCGGGCAACTTTGTCAATTGCCTATGTGTATTACAAAAAAAATAAAAAGACTTTGGTAAATCCTTTAAAACAAAGCAAGCAAATGAACAGACATCCCCAAATACCTGATCAGATAAAGGAGAATATTTGTAGCTTGGGTTTGAAATAAGGGGTCCTTGGTGCTCTCTGAGCTTGGTTGTTTTCTTGCAGATGTTTCATTACCCAAACTAGGTAAGATCATCAGTGCTGATCATTGCACTGATGCTGCTGCCTAGTTTGGATAATGAAACATCTGCAAGAAAACAACCAAGCTCAGAGAGCACCAAGGACCCCTCACACCTGATTGGGAATGTATTTAAGATGGAAAGGGACTTTGATAAAGACAGCAAGATGGGCCCTGTGCTGGTCAGAGTAAACAGCTATTTTAGGAATTAAGGACTGTCCCCTTAAGGGATAGCCTTTTGGGTAATGTAGTTTTAAGTTGCTCGGTCACATCTGTGTTTTGGATTGGCCATTGGGAGGGACTTCTGATTGGATAGCTGGGATTACTGGCTACGTGCAGACCAGCAGGGCTTTTATGAATTCCAGCCATGGGAGCTGTTTGCTCCTTTAATATGGGAAAATACTACCTCTTTTCGTCTACGTGCTGGGGTCAGATTATGAATGTGCTTCAGAAGAATCTCTCCAGTAACTGTGAGTTAATGTTTAAAGGATGCCTGATGAATTAAAGTAATCTGCATGAAACCCTTTCCGTGGAGTTTATCTGCCTGTATCAAGCAGTAGTAGCCCCCTTTGCTTGAAACAGAACAGGCCCCTCATATCATGTAGACTGAGGTTAAAAGCATGCACAGAGCACAGTGACACTATCAGACAGTGCTCTTATCCAACCAAACCCCAACCCAACCCCAACCCAACCCAAATCAAACCAAACTAAACGCCTTTATAAAATGCTGACTGAATCTAAGAGACTGCACATAGCACAATAATAATAAATGACACATCAGATCAAAGAAAACCAAGTTTCTACAAACTAAAAATGGCAATAGCTTCCTTTTGGGGAGGCACTTCTTCCCCTCCCCCTTTCCTTTTCTTCTGTCTAAGCTGTTGAGCCTGCTAACCAGAGCAGCGTCCATTCCAACACCTGAAATGTTGTGCAACCTAAGAATCATATACAGGTAGTCCTTGACTAACGACCGCAATTGAGCCCAACTTTCCTGTTGATAAGTCAGACATTTGTTAAGTGAGTTTTGCCCCATGTTATGACTTTTCTTGCCACAGTTGTTCAGTGAATTGCCGCAGTTGTTAAGTTAGTAACCTGGTTGTTAAGTGAATCTGGCATCCCCGTTGATTTTGCTGGTCAAAAGCTTGCAAAAGGGGATCACATGACCTTGGGAGGCAGCAACGGTTATAAGAATGAGGCAGTTGCTAAGCAGCTGAATTTTGATCACATGATCGTTGGGATGCTGCAAAGGCCGTAAGTGTGAAAATCGGTCATAGGCCACATTTTTCAGTGCCGTTGTAACTGTTGGAAGTCGAGGACCACCTGTATCCCTTTTGACTACTGGATCAGGTTTGGGGCCTGACAGGAGTTATCTTGGTTGTATGTAGGTGGGAAGGAGTTGTAAAGGGTGATTCATTTTTCCCCTCTTTTCCCCCTTTTGATCTGCAGAGTGATTAACTTTAGAGTAGACAGTTTTGTGGCAGCTCATTCTCCATCGGCAGCACCAACATTTAGGTTCTGCTTTGGGATGTGGGACTTTTCAAGCTTTAAATTTAAAGGATGACCTCTTTGCAGCTGCTATTATCACAGGTATGGTTAAAAAAAAGCACTCATTAAGGGGCAGATTTCAATAAAATGTAACAACTGGGCATGGTTTCCTATGATAGGATATTCTGCAACTTCTTTTATGGTTGTTGTTTTTTTAAACCCAGGGCTTTTCAACCTTCTTCACCCATTGTACCACTTTTAGGATATGGCAGCATCCAAGTACCACCAGTCACCTAGCAAGGTGTCAAAAACGTGATGACAAAAAAAAAATAAAGGAAAAAAGTGATGAAGTACAAGTAGTCCTCAACTTACAACAGTTCGCTTAGTGACTGTCTGAAGATACAATGGCACTGGAAAAAGTGCCCCCCAAGCCTCAGCCGAGCAAGACACCAGCCCGCCCGCCCGGCGGCACTCTTCCTCCTGTCTGAGGTTTTCACTGTTGTGAGCATTTCAGTTGAGGATTGGCAGCGGGGGTGGGGGGTGGGAAGGTGTTTGGTTTTTATTCCCCCTGTCTGCTGGGTGGTTGCAGCAGGTTTTGGTCACTTTACATGACCCTGGGACAGTGTGACCATCATAAATATGAATCAGTTGCCAAGCATCTGAATGTAAATCAGAAGACCCTGGAGATGCTGCAACATTCCAGCTGATTGGTGCTTCTTCTGGGCTCAGCAGAAGTGCCCGGATCAGCGCTGAGCTCCAGCTGGAGCCTGGCGCTGATTCTGGTGCTTCCACTGAGCCCTGACAGCCCTGCAGCTCCAGCCATCAGGCTTGTGTGGTGCTGCCATTCCCCTCCCCTGCTACCATTTTTCTAGGATGGGCGCGTACCACCTGCCAGGTTCCTGCCAGGTGCCAGTGTACCACAGGTGGTACCCGTACCACTGGTTGAATAGCCCTGTTTTAACCAATTTCCATAATGATCTGAAGAAGAACAACACCATGGAAATAAAACCTGAGAAGTCAGACTTGTGTTCACCAAATTTCTCCAACTGCCTACAATCTTTCATCAGAGTAGCAGATGTAGAGATTACTTTATTCCAGCTTCTAAAACTGTATTTTATTTGCGGTGCCTGGTATGGCACATAATAGAATCATGCTGAACGCCTTTACAAATATTGCTCCTTGATTTTCACAAAGGTCAACAGCAATTTTTAGTTCACCCATGTTACATGGCAGTCCCAAGACAAACAGTCACAAAGAATTGGCAACGACCAAAAAAAAAAACCCATTGTGATATTTATACCACTTGAATACCACTCGGAGGCTCCAGCTGGTGCAGAATGCAGCCACGCGAGTTGTGATGGGGGTTTCCCGATACTCCCAAGTAACACCTCTGCTCCGCGAGCTGCATTGGCTTCCAGTTGTCTTCTGGGTGAGATTCAAGGTGCTGGTGATGACCTATAAAGCCCTAAATGGCATGGGTCCGGGTTATTTACGGGAGCACCTTTTGCCGGCGTTAACCTCCCATCGTCCTGTGCGCTCCCACAGAGAGGGCCTCCTCAGGGTGCCCTCGGTCAAGGAATGTCGACTGGTGGCCCCCAGGGGGAGAGCATTCTCTGTGGGCACGCCTGCCCTCTGGAATCAGCTTCCGGTTGAGCTCCGGATGGCTCCCGACCTTCGCTCGTTTCGCCGCAACCTGAAGACTTGGTTCTTTGAACAGGCCAGCCTGGACTGAGGGATTGGATTTTAGTGTTTAAATTTTAAATAATTTTAAATTTTAGATTGTATTTATTACTTAGGGCTATTGATTTAATCTTATTTTAATTTTTATACCTTGTGTGTTGTTAGCGTTTTAATTGCCCTGTACACCGCCCCGAGTCCTTGGAGAGGGGCGGTATATAAATCTAAAATAAATAAATAAATAAATAAATAAATAAATAAATAAATAAAATATAGCAAGGTTATTCAACAGAATTTTATGTGATTTATTAGGGCCAGAATTGCCGGAATGGTGGGCAGGGCAGATATTGGCTGCTTGGGAGGTTATAATTATAAACTGGGGAATTATCAGTAAGACAGAGGAGATTATTGGAACATTCAAGTGTAAATATATATTGTAGAACAGGGGTTTTCAGACTTGGCCCATTTAAGACTTGTGGACTTCAACTCCCAGAATTCCTCAGCCAACGTGCCTGGCTGAGGAATTCTGGGAGTTGAAGTCCACAAGTCTTAAATGAGCCAAGTCTGAAGACCCCTGTTGTAGAAAATGCAACCGGGGTGGGTGGTCCTTCGAAGATGGCATGCTAAGTGACATGGCCATTTTTCTCTCTTGCTGGCAAAAAGCTGATTTTGCCACCAAAGCTGGCTCTCTGGAGGCATGTTCCTTAAATTTGGAGCTCCTAGAAATGACTCAATATAACCCTCAGGTGACTGTAGACGTACCTGAAAAGAGGGAAACTATTATTTTCAAAATATATTTATCAGTATTCTAACCAGGGGGCGGGGGAAATTATGTTTATGTTTGGTGTTGTTTTTACTTTTAATGCACATTCATTTTCTTTCTTCATTCTGTGTAGTTTCACTTTGTTTTGTATTCCCCCCCCTTTTTTTTTACAGTTTGTATTTTAACGTTTTGAATAAAAAATAAATATTTATTGGGGGAAAAAGCAACCTGGCAAGATACAGAGGAGGGCATGAATTGGGAGAAGCTGACAAAAGAAATATATGGCCTATTGGTTCATTGCTAGGAAATAAATAGAATATCCATAAAAGAACATGCCGTATAGCATGTAACTTGCAGGCATTTGAGTATTACAGGAACTTTGGGCATTCTAGGGTTAAAAGGTAGGAACCTAGAAGTAGGCCATCAAACCTCATATTCCAGCCAACTCTGCTGGGAAGAGAACCAATTCAATAGCACAAACAATAGCTCTGGAGACCCAAGACACTTTCATTTTTCTACCTTTCCTAAGAACAACAAACAGTGCAGGGCTAGGCTGGGAAATATGCATTTGCAGATATGGAGTGCTCTCCTCCCCAGCAACCTGAAGTAAATTGTCTTGTTACTAAGAAAACAAGTCCTGAGCTCTGCAGGGGATTTTTACATTTTGATTACTCAGCCAACTAGCCACTGAATACATTCAGCGGAAGTCTTCCACACTGTGGAAGTTTTGGGGTATACACAATAGCTCTGTTTTTCCTTTGGGTCTTCCATTTTTCCACCTTCTTGTTAGGTTACACTTTGGTTGGATTTAGTCTGTGCTACACCATAACACATTTGTTTGTTTTTGTCAAGCATTTTTGCGGTTGATAATGGTATGTGACTTAGGATATGTGGATCCAGCCAATATTAAATCATGCTTAAGCAAACTGTAGCCTGGACAGTGGGTGAACGCAGCCTGATTTTATCTTTGTTGGCTTATTGTTTGCTTCCAGCAGCTATCCTGATTTCCAGTAATCATATTGCTGTTGAAAGAAAAATCTTCATCAGGGTCCAGTCCAAGCCGGGAATAAACAAAATGGAGACTGCTTTAGAAAGAAAGTTGCATTTTATTGAACAGGAGAGCCAGACAGAAAGATGGCTCTGGGAAAGCTGACCACATGTAGTAGGGAGTGGTGGGTTTTTATACCTTCTTGAGCTTTTGTTTGGAGTTGTTCCTGTGGCATGAACTTTGACCTGAGTCTGTGTGTGCCTTTCTGGTATTGTGATGGTGGTGGGTTAATCCAATTATGTCCCAAAGATCATATCCTGCTTTCCTGGGGCTGTGGCTGATAGCTATATCCCGTGTTGGATTTTTTTGGTGTGGGGGATTGTTGATTCTAGAGATCTTTGTCTTTCTAATCCAAGCTTCCTGGCTCCAATCTTTCTGACAAGATTATCACATCTGCATTTCTGGAGATCTGGTTTCTGTTTGGGACAGAGAGACTTGTGCGGGGGTGGGGGGTGGAGTTAGTTTCTGCCTTTAAGATCCTTTGGGGAAATATAATATTCTGCCTTTTAAATATTCCCAAAATATGTCTTTCTCTGGGGGGGTGTGCTGTCCTCCCACACTGCCGTGTTTATATTTTCTCCCCATCTAGTAACCCTCCCTATTCCAGGCTTTTCCCACCAATTCCAGTTTTCCATCGGTTTCTTTTTTTTCTTTAATTTTATTTGGGTTCCTTTAAGTCTCTTTCAGCAATCTTATACCCGACTTATTTGCTCCTTATCTACTGTGAAATAAAGGAATCCCCTCCTGCAATTTCTTCTCCTTTAGGGTCACCATCCTGCCAGCACCATTTCTGGGAATCTATGTGATGTTGTAATCCTAGCTCAGTGAATGCTGCTTTCTCCAGAACACCAAAAACACTCTGTTTTTATCCTCATCTAGTTAGAAGAGCCTTGTGAAGTTTAGGTATCCATCAGAATTCTCCACCTTTCTTCTGATGGTCCTGAAGACCTTTAGCTAGCCGAACTGAGTGGAGGGAATCATATCGTATAGAGTCTTGGGGTGAGACACCAATGCAAAATTTGTCCATTACCTAGGTTGTAAAGTCTGGGAATAGAGAAAGTTGCTGCACAGGTTCTGAGGCTTTGCTTGATAAAAAAAATACAGAAAACCAGAAGTTGCCTTTAAACTTTATGTTTTTATTCAGTTGAACAAAGACGGACTCCTCTAAAAGAGGGAAGCTCCGAATGACAAGAAATCCTTGTGTTTATTCTTTCTGATTACATAAGCAATCCACCCAGCAAAGCTGACACACATAAGATCAAGATTTCACCCAGTAAGTCTGGCACATTGTAGATAAGAAGGGAGAAAGCAGAAATAGTTAAAAATGTTCCCTTTTGGGTGTTTCCCTAAAATGTGGGTTAGGACATTGGGTGTTTTCCTTGAACCTTTCATGACCCTGCATCCATGACTCTGCAAGTGCCCAAAGACAGCAGGGCCATTTGCACATATTCACAATTGATACTTCCTATGCGGTCTCCTAATTCTGGGTCAACAAAGTTGTGAAGAGAATACAAGTCTAGCGTTGCCCCTCAGTTTTTTCCACAATGGCCCCACATGAAATATTGCAGGCCATTGCTTGCTATGATTGGCAGCACAGATGAGACATAGATATGCTTTCTATAGTGAATTGAGCACCAACAGGTAAAGTGTTATATTTGGGATCTTTCTCACAGCTTAGTTCACAGCTTAGGCAGCAGAAGAGAAAAATCTCCCTTTATAAAAACATCATTTGACTTGCAGTTGTGAACAAAGCAATGTGTGTTATAGGCTTGTGCAGAAGGCCAAAGTCAATGGTCAAAATGTGATTGGGAGCACTGAGAGCAAGCAGTTATCTAGGTGTTTTGGGGGAACACCCTAAATTAAATGTGACTTTTTCTAGAATGGCCCATATGGGTGCCAAGAAAAGGTGCACCTGCTTTAAAGTATTCTTGATGGGTTGGTGTGTCTGTGTGTGAATCACATTTTGACCTTTGAATCTGGATCTCTGCAGGCCAAGGAAATACGTACAAAAACGTACTTGCTAAGAGGGATACCCCATTCATACTATGATTTTAGGTAAGATAAATAGGGTGCCGAATTTTTAAAAAACATACACCAGATTTGCTCTGTATATTGGGAAGATTGCAATTAAAATGCAATGTTTTTCTGAACAAATCTGCTAAGTAAAAATAGGACAAAGAAAGGCTAAAATAGAAAAAAATGATAAGTGAGCAAGCCTGACATATTTAACTTTCTTTGCTGCAATCCAGTCAGCCTGAACACAGACCTACATTTTCAGAAAAATGTCCTGCAATAGTGTTTTGCAATCATGGTGATTTTAAGATAAATGCGGCCGCGCGAGTTGTGATGGGAGTCTCCCGATACTCCCGTGTAACACCTCTTCTCCGCGAGCTGCATTGGCTTCCAGTTGCCCTCCGGGTGAGATTCAAGGTGCTGGTGATGACCTATAAAGCCCTAAATGGCATGGGCCCGGATTATCTGAGGGCGCACCTTCTGCCGGCGTCAACTTCCCATCGTCCTGTGCGCTCCCATAGGGAGGGCCTCCTTAGGGTGCCGCCGGTCAGGGAATGCCGGCGGGTGATCCCCAGAGGGAGGGCATTCTCTGTGGGCGCACCTGCCCTTTGGAATGATTTACCTGTGGAACTCCGGACTGCCCCCGACCTGTGCTCGTTTCACCGGGACCTGAAAACCTGGCTTTTCGATCTATCTGGCCTGGACTGAGGGGGTTTTTAGTTTTAAGTTTTAACATTGTTTTATTGTTGGGCTATTATTAATTTAATTCTTTTAATTCTATTTTTATCTTAATTTATATTGTCTTTTAAATATTGCCCTGTAAACCGCCCTGAGTCCTTTGGGAATAGGGCGGTATAGAAAACTAATAAAATAAAATAAATAAATAAATAAATGGACTTCAACTTCCAGAATTCCCCAGCCAGCATGGCTGGCTGGGGAATTCTGGGAGTTGAGTCCATCTATCTTAAAGTCACCAAAGTTGAGAAAGATTGCTCTGAGAAATGGAGCATTTACTGAGGACAAGGCTGTCCAATAAGTTCTTTTTCTTAAATTAGGAAAGTGGGATTATTAAAAACGTGTCTCCTCATGTTCTTCTTTTTGAATGTTCACTTTCTTATCAATGCAATCTAACAGCTTTAGAAGTCTGGGTGGGAGAAGGGAATTAGTTATGAGGGAAAAAGAACTCTTTATTTTTAGGTGAGTGTTAACAAGGGCTTAATTGTCAGGGTTACATCTTAATTGTCAGGGTTACACATCTAATGGATTCATAACATAATCAAAATGTAATGAAATACATTATTGAACTTCCCTTCTTATATAAATAGCATGCATTGTTTCACAGGAAAGCAGCTGGGGAGAAAAGGGAAAGTGAAACTGGAGGAAATTAGGGCTTGGCTTAATGTATCAAGCATTCCTACATTAGAAAAAGCAAATAAACACAAAACAGATGGTTACATGAAAATACCCTTTCTTTCCTTTGCTATTGTTTCTTGTGCCTGTTTGTTTCTTGTTGCAATCCTGTGCTCTCTTGTGGTTTGCAAACCTGAGGTTTTTTCCCCACCTCTTGAGGTACGAGACTTGAGTCCCAGATTAGGAAGCATCCTTGGCAGTTTTCAAACTTAGGGGTGTTTTTGTTTGTTTGTTTGTTGACATCAAAATGCTGAATTTGTAAGGAGGCAAAAGGAGGGCCCATTGGAGGAAACTACCCTGATTTTTGGACACACTGACAGTGTAAAGAAGGCAGTGGTGGGACTCAAATATGTGAACAACCGGTTCTCTGTGTGGATGCCGCTTCCAGAAGTCCATTCTGGGCCTGGGCAACAAAAAATTAGCTACCGGTTCTGCTGAAGTGGTGCGAACTGGCTGAATCCCACCACTGGAAGAAGGCTAATGCTACCCCAGGAACTGACACAAACCTTACTTTTCCTCCACTTATATACCAGCCAGGCTTTGAATTTCTGCAAAGTCAGAACATTGGAAGGAGAAATTACATCTGATTTGTGAGATCTGTATCCAAATTTGGATGTTTTTTTTTGTCAAAGGAATATGAAGAGGCCTTTAGAGCAAGTCAGGCAATTTTTAAAACTGTGCTTATGATATAAATGTTTACCTTCTTTCCCTCCTTTTTCAGTTTTTAATTTTGATATTACAAAGCACAACGTTGTTCAACAAACCTCAGAAAGTAGCGGCTATCACACATTCTAACACACATTCACTGCTACAACAAACCCATTGAATTCAAAGTACCCTAGCTTCTTACAATAACTTTATTAAAAGCAGCTTAGAATGATGCATGAAGATCCAGAAATCCCAGAACCAGCGTAGTACCTGAGATTTGGCCCAGGGAATGTAAAATATCCTTTGGCTTCATTTCCATAATTGCTCGATTAACCTCTCTCTCTCCCCCCACCCCCTTTTCCTTTCTTCAGTTAACTTGGAGAAACACGTTCCAGTTGTGGTTATCCATAAGGAGGTACAAATAGTCCAGATGGCAACCATGGCTGCATGATTGAAGCCACTATATTGATGTTTTGGTGCTTCTGGTTCTAATGAAATCCTGGTCTATGGGGGTTGAGATAGCTAGTCAGAGACTGCTCTTGTCTCCCTACAGAACCAATGGCCTTTCTGTACCACTGGTTGTGGTTGATAACTATAGAGCTGTGCCACGCAACGTCCTCAGTTCAGTGGACAAACTTTGCAGCAAAGCTAAGCCACATTTTCCCCAAGTTATCCTCTTCTCTTGTGACTCTGAATGGCATTTAGCACCCATCTGCATAGTATTCTTCCCACACACTTAAGTGTTCAGCTTGAAGAGAGCCCAGCCTGGTGGTCACTGCTCACCCAGAGCTGCCATTTGCTAAGCCCAGAGAAGCATGAAACTCAATGGCTGCTCTCTCTGCAGCAGCTTGCCCATCGCACTGTTTGCTCACTTCCTGCCACCAGAGGCTATTTTCCCACAAGTTTAGTTATTATGCTCCATGAATCAAAAACAAAAAAGGGTTAAGAAGCTTATCACTCAGCTCACCATCGCTTTATAAAACTGTTTAGTTAATAGTTATTTGTACAGTCTTAAGAGTAGCAACTAGCAATTGTCAGGGACAAATCATAGCATAGGAAAAGCAAGAACAAAACTCATTTATGACTGGAGACATCTTCTGCTATCATCAAAACATGCCCACATGGTTAGGTCCATATTGAAGTCAGGTTTTTATAACATTGCAACTATGGTATGTTTGCATGACACCATAAATTAGTAAGGAGGAAATAACCTGTGAGTTATTTCTTTTGGGGTAGTCAAACAACACTTTCCCCTTTCTAACAACACAAGCAAAATCATTGTTTGCCCTCCCTAAGGCTTTTTTCCTGAGCCGTATCAGATGACATTCCTTGGTAGATAGGGCCTACTGCCCCATATTGGGCCCTAGATGATCTGGGATGGCCCCACGGCTGTCAAGGTGGCCAGGAACTCCCAAGCAGACTCAGACCTCACTCCCAGAGAAGGCAAATTGAAGTCTTCAAGGACCATTAGTCTGGAAAACTCCACTGCCAATCCAGGATTGAAGTCAAGTAGCTTAGGCTGAGAGGTGGCAATGCAGCACAGAGACTGGTACAGTGGGAAAATCATCCTAACTGATTCCTAGATCCCAACTTAAAGAAAAGCAATTCACATGCAGAGCAATGCCCTTGAAAATCATTACAGCCTCCCAGATATGTACTACACTTCCACCCCTGCTCTGGAGTCTCGACTGATGCCAGGTGGGTACATTTCCAAGAGGGGAATACTCTCTTTGGGATCCAACCAAGTTTCAGGAATACTTGCAAGCATTTCATTACCTTAACCAGGTAACATCATCAGGGGAATGAAATGTTTGCAAGAAAACAAGCAAGCTCAGAGAGCACCAAGGACCCCTCCTTTCAACCCTGAGCTACAAATATTCTCCTTCATTGGTTATCATGGTTAATTAGAAGTGTAATTAAAAGGATTCTCCTGTTCTTTTTCTGTAGCTTGCCTGGCAGGAAATTCCTTCCCTTCCTCTCCTCCTGAAAGCATAAAGCTTCAACGTGACATCAGGCAACAGGATATCCTGCTGGCTCTGAAATGGGAGGGGAGCCCAGCGAAGCAGCTGTGTGGGTGACATCGAAGGCTAGCCAC
Organism: Vipera berus; assembly: GCF_964194415.1. Taxonomy (NCBI): domain Eukaryota; kingdom Metazoa; phylum Chordata; class Lepidosauria; order Squamata; family Viperidae; genus Vipera; species Vipera berus. Next base: position 126,602,572 of record NC_138203.1, read on the forward strand.
ACACATTATGCACGAATTATATTTTCCTCATTATGCAGGACTAATTTTTCTCACCCGAACCCTGCACAAACCTTCTCCAAGCCACAATTAAAGTTTCAATAGCCTAACCCACTCACCAGTCTGGGGCCTTTGTTAAAGCATTACATGCTTTTCTCCCCAGAAATTTAGAGAATTGACAGTAAAGAATGTGGTTTGATACCTGCTTTGCCAAACTGAACTTAGAATCAAGTTCCCATAGTTGCTCTACCTTTGTAATTTCCTTTACTACCTTCATACAAGTCATATGGAAGGTTAGTTTCCTTTGTCCCTGATTGATAAAAGGAGTGAATTAGACTTGTTCCCTTGGTGAATTGATCTGAGAAGCAAGCCTTGGCTGTTACTTTGACTTACAATCAAGCTGCTCATAAAGGATGCAGCCAATGTGAGCTAGTGAATGAGGTGTTGGCTCCACAGTGACACACTCAACTTTCGGCCTCTCTTCAGGCAGGGAAGCTGCCTTGGTGACTTTGAGCAACTCATTCTCTCTCAGTCCAACCTATCTGATAGGGTTGTCACTGCAGGAGCTCCTGAAGGAAAAAACAGGAGGTAAGAGATGTGTCTTTTTGCTGGAGAAGGACTGCAAGCACCCAGTGGCATAGCGTGGGTTGTCAGCACCCGGGGCAAGGCAACCGGAAGCGGAAATAGAGGGGCGGGCGGGCGGTGACGTCACGGCACCGCCGAAAAGACGCGCCCCGCAGCGGCGTAGACTTTCCAAGAAGAGTCGCGCGCATGCAGGATGCTTCCGGGTCCCTCTCGAGGGCGGCTGGGCGGGGCTCCAACCTGCAAGAGCCGCTGCATTCAAGCTCGCACGTGAGCCCCGCTAAATAAAGCCACGCATGCGCACGAAGCTAGGCCAGCCGGCCGGCGGGTCCGTCTTCGCTCGGCCAAGCCTGCCGGGGCGCCTGCGGGGCGCTTGCGGTTGGCCTGAGCCTGGGCGGAGAGTTGGGCGCTTCTATTTATTTTATTCAGTTTATGTGGCCGCCCATCTCACCTGCCGGACTCATTTCGCTTTGCAAGAAAGAGCAGCTCAAGAGCGGAGCCAAGCCAACTCTGTGCAGCCCTTGGGGCTCCCTGAGCAGCTCAGTGCGAGCGCCCCCCCCAGATGTTGCGCCCTGTGCAGCCGGCCCCCCCTGCACCCCCCACGCTACGCCACTGCAAGCACCTCAGAAAGTGGTGTGTGCTGCTGTGTTTGACTTCCTGTGGGAGTTCTGCAGAAGATTTCTCTCCCATGACATGATGTAGCACAGCTATGCTTTCATTTTCCGTTGTGCTTCATATCTTTGTGAGAGCTTCTCAGAAACCTTCAGGCAGCTGGAGCAAAACTTTCAAAATGAAGCTTAAAGACATTGTTGGGAATTTTTTCCACAACAGAACAGCACTAAATTTCATTGCCACAATTATTTTGGCAGTGATTGAAGAAATTACGGAACGCGAATATACCTGTGCCCCACCGCCATGGAATCTAACTTATTTTATAATATTGTTAGTGCTCCCATTTCTCATTTTCTTCATCCTGAATTTTATTATTCAGAGGTATATGTTAAATTCATTTGATATTAAAAAAAACTGGTGCTCCTGGCTCTGCATCCTATGGCAGTGTTCCTTCCCTCCCTGCATGTGGATTGTGATTGTTTTTTTGGATGGAAGGTATTTCCAGTGTGCAATGAGTACAGATCACGATGCATCAATAAAGCTAACTAATTTTGAAATGTCGGCAGAATCTAAGGTAAGCTGTTGTCGTTTTTCCCCTTATATTTCATCTGACACTTGCCATAAAATCCTGATAAAATTCGCGTAAATTTGAAATTTGATTTGAAAAGATAACATTTGTTTGTGTGTTCACTCAGGAGGAAAGAAAGGCTAAGCTGCATAACCTGGAGCTCATACTGAACTAACAGATGCTTGATATTGAGAAAAGAAGCTGTTTTTCAGGATATTTTAGATTTGAGAGAAAGAGAAATTTGATCCTTTCTCTCCTAGATGCTTTCCCATTCTGCTGTAAATGGAAAGTGGGAAACGTTGCCGGCGTCAACTCCCCTCCGCCCTGTGCGTTCCCACAGAGAGGGCCTCCTCAGGGTGCCTCCGGTCAGAGAATGCCGGCTGGTGGCCCCCAGGGGGAGGGCCTTCTCTGTGGGCGCCCCGGCTCTGTGGAATCAACTGCCGGTTGAGCTCCGGATGGCACCGGATCTCCGCTCCTTCCGGCGCGGGTTAAAGACCCACCTATTCGAACAAGCTGGCCTGGCCTGATGGGGAGTTAATTTAGGGTTTTAAATATTTGTATATTTTATTGTTTTATCTTGGGCATTAATTTAATTCTATTTTAACTTTTGTATTTTTGTATTTTTATTATATGCCCTGTTCACCGCCCTGAGTCCTTCGGGAGAAGGGCGGTATAAAAATTTAATAAAATAAATAAATAAATAAATAATTTATTAGACATTCAAACGGGCAAATATGGGGGTGCAGAGGAAAAGCACATAGATGGGTATCCATCTCAGGTCAAGAAAGGAATTGGAAACTTATTCAACTTTTTTGCTTTTAGCTTTTTCACACAACTAACAGATTGGGCTTTAGCAATAAACCTCTTCAGATTATAGCTACCAGTATATCTAGTCCATGATGTATTTATCACAAAGTGGTTTCTATTCCACTGAATCTTATATCACAATTTAGCTCTTATGGAACTTCAATAATTCTAATACAAGCAGCTCAATTTCTGCACACAACTGTTACGTAACAGCCTGGTTTTCATTAGTTTCTTTGTGGTGATTTGTTTTTTCTTTTTGTCCTGATTTGAAAGTCTGGTATGAAACGTTGCTTCCCAAATGTACACTAAAAACAGCCTGTTGAAATAAATATTAGCTTTGTAAATTTATTGTTGCACATATTTTTAGGAAAACCTTAGTTTTCTTGATGACCTCAACCCATAAATTAAATTAAATTAAATTAGGAACTATGTGAATATTGGGGACTTGGGATATCAAAGACAGGGTTGCTTTTGCTTTCAAATTTTGGAATATATTACCAGAGTTATATTGTTAATGTAGCCTTTCTTCTTACCTCTTTCAGACTATTGGATTAAGTGTGCTCTTACTCATTACTTTTGCGATGCTCGGACACTATTGTGTCAAGAATAAGAATGAGCCCCAGCAGTCTAATACTGGGTAGAATGCATCTGAGAATACAAGTAATCCTTGAATTTCTAGGCAAAGCAGTATTTAGGTGAGTTTTGCCCGTTGTATGACCTTTCTTGCCACAATTAAGTGAATCACTGCAATTGGGTTTTTTTAAACTATTTTTATTGTATGCAAAAAAAAGTTAAAATGCAAAACACCAAAATGTTTTACAAAAAAACAAAGAGGAAAAAAGCAACAAACATTGAAAAGAAAAAGGTGCATTAAAAAAATAGACCAACACATATACACATATTGTCATCCCTAGTTGAATGCTGATTAATATATTACAACAATATTAGTTTCCCACCCCTTGCGAAACAGGCCCAAAGAATTTGAAGTGACTAAACTACTAATTCTATTTTACAAAGTGTTAACCTGTCATCTATATAGTATATCAGTAACAAAATAGTTAACAGGAAGAACAGTAATAATTCAAAAAGACAAGATTAAAATTCCAAAACCCTCTGTTAACAAACTCTTATTGTAAACAACTCATAGCAAATTTATCACGGCTTCTTAACTATCCCAAATCATTCCCCAAATTAACCCTGATTGGTCCCCGATAAAATATCGACATTTGTTTCTTAATGCCATCTCTTATCAATTATTGTTTGATTGAATTCAGTAAATCCAATCTCCAAAGCCAGACTCTTCCCAAAAAAATCCAGATGAAATTGTTCCCCAGTTAAAGGCGATAAAAACCGTTCCCCAATCCTCTTCAATCCACTTAACAAAGACCAATTGACAGTTTTCTGCTATTATACTGTATAGAAAGACTGACTTGAGCTTCAGGAAGGTGTATGAGTTCAGCTCAGTTATTTCTGAGTCCATATTTCTTCCTAACATATCTGCTGCTTTGAGATCACATTCCTTTTGTGGATTTAATTGATTTACTGTCAGTTTCCTCTGAATATTTTCCAGCATCTTGATGAGTTCATCAAAATTTTTAAGAAAGCTTTCAGCTAAAGATTGCACGTTGCCAAGCAGGGAGGCTCCGTCCTCACGCTACCCTGAAGACAGCCACCCTCAGTCCCCCCAAACAACAGCCCTTATAGTACCAAGAAAGTCCACAGAGTAGGAGCACACCCACAGGGCAAAGTCCCGGGTTCCAAGTCCAATCCACCAAGCAGGGCCCAGGCACAAAACCAGGGCAGTCCTCAGGACAAGAAACAGGTCCCAGAAAAGAAGCAGTTCCAAAGCTCCAGTGAAGCAAAGGCCACAAGAGAAGAGCGAGGTCCAAAAGAAAATGCAAACAGCAATCTTCCATGTGAGGCAAGGCAAACAGCAGCAAGCATATGTAAAAGCCAGGGTAATGTAAGCCAAAGCAAACAATTCTTCCTGGCAAAGACTAACTCCCCTGTGTCTGGGCAGGCAGGCAGCAATCCATCTGGTCGACCACCTTTCCCAATGCCTGAGGGGCCCAGGAGAGCATTGTCCTCAGCCCCTGGTGTGTACCTTCCCTGTCCGATGGTCTCAGCTCCAACTCCTCCTCCCCCTCCTCCCCCTCTTCCTCCAAACCAGCCTCTGACACACAGGTATCTCAGGCTGGCCACAACCTAAATCTCTAAATAGAAATGATCCTTGGCTCCATTTGTTGAGAAAGGTGTAGATTTATTAGAGATCAAGCGTATTGCAGCATTGCAAAGCCAGAACTGAGAATTGTGTGCCCAAATCCCTAAGTTCTACTTTTTCACCCAACTGTCCCTTGCTGCCCATCCCATTGTAACCAACCAAATCCATGCAATATGTTTTGACAACAGTCAGCCCAAACACAGCTTTGTATACACCTCTCTCTTTCTTCTAGCTGGATGATCTTGGGGCAGCGTCTCAAGGGGGTGTAGTCTCTACGATCGATTCCCCAAGGATCCCCCTCCTCATCCCCTCTTCCCACAGCTCATGGCAGTCTTTCACCGCATAACAGGAAAGCACAGCAAACATAAGGTGACAGCTGACAATGAGATCCTTCCTTAAGAAAGAAACAGTGATGAAGAGATTTTAAAGGAAAGAAGGAAATTATAAGAAACTACTAGATTACCCCACTGTCCCTGACTATTAATAAGCAAATGACATACTTCAGAATCTCACCAAGCCATGGTTAATTCTAGATACGGGCTGCCTGTTGAAGGTGTGCTAATGCCAGCTCAACAGATGAGCAGAGCAATCTTGGCTTGATTGGTTAATTTCCAGGAGTTCATTTTTTGCTCTTCTTGCGTTAATCTTCTGTGGTTTGAATAGACATTTGTGTGAGGAGCAAAGCACAGGACCAGATCAAAATCAAAGAAAACCTTTTGAATGAATGTTTACTAATAGGTTTTGACTAAAATAGTTTCTACAGGATAAAAGTAAAATAAAGAGTGTGTTCTGAGCCAGGAAGCAACTCAGAAAATGTACTGGGATCCAGGTTATTCTTGACGGAGATTTGATGTGAGCTTGCTGCTAGTAGGAATGTAAGACTACTTTTCTTTCAGCCATGCTACATTTGCATGTTTTTACCTCTACTTCACCTTGTGGAAATGCCATACAGCAAGTGATTTATGTTCAAAGGAAAACTGAGTGCAGATGGGCCCCCACCAGAAAAGTTGTTATCATTCAGGGAAGAGGAGTAGAGCATAAAAATGGTACATACTGTATTTGCTGTGAGATGGGGACACCTTCTGAATGTCTGTCCTAACAGATATGGATTAAGGTTTGGGTCAGGTCTGAATACTTTTCAAAGGAAGAGGACAGCCAAAGCTTGCTTCACTCTTACAGCAGAAGCGGAGATCACAGAATGGAGTACTCTAGGATTTTGGCCCCTTCCACCACTGTTTTCATTCCCCCAAAACTCAAAAGTTTGGAGATGCTGTATAATCATTTTGATTTTTTCAAACCTAGAACTGCTGAGAAAAAGGAGCAAACATCACCTAGATTGTTGGGAGCAACAAGCTGATTCTGTAAAGCGCTTAGAGAGGGCTGTAAACCACTGTGAAGCGGTATATAAGTCTTAGTGCTATAGCTATTGCTATCACCACTACAGTCTTGAGCAACAAATATTCGCCTTTCATACACACACACACACACACCACCGACACAGACACACACAGACACACACACACAGACACAGAGACACAGACACAGACACACACACACACACAGAGAGAGAGAGAGAGAGAGAGAGAGAGAGAGAGAGAGAGAGAGAGAGAGAGAGAGAGAGAGAGAGAGAGAGAGAGAGAGAGAGAGAGAGAGAGAGAGAGGTTAATACCACCCCTACAGTCTTGAGTAACAAAAGTCCCCTTGGGCCCACCCTGTAAGTAAAATATTTGTCTTTCATTGAGTCTTTCTTTCACATTTTGTTTGTTAGATTTTTATCTTGGCTCTAGAAGCTCAAGACAGTGTACATTTATCATGCAAGAGGTTGGTAGCAATGAGAGGAGGGGAGCAGCCCAGGGTCATGCAGAGAGTTCCCAGACTTGATGCTGGATTTGAACCCAACCACACAGGCAGTTTTTTTGCCCACAAATAATTGTTCCAGTAATTCCAGAGATGGAGGAAGGTGAAAAGTCATCAAATTTAATTTCCTCTTTAAAAACCTGCTAGCATGGCTGCAGTGCAGGAACTGGAGCATGAGATGAATCAAAAGGGAAATCCACAGGCTCTGCAGTACTGCAACCTTCTCAAGTCTTCCAAAGATGGCGTGCTGAGCAGAAGGGTGATTTTTTCTCTCCTGCTGACAAATAGCTGATTTCACCACCAAAGCTGGCTCTTTGATGGCATACTCCCAGGTTTGGTTTTATACATTTTATTGGTTTATCAAAATATAAAATAGAAAACATACAAAGAAAAATAAAGATAATGGAAAAATAAGAAGGGAAAAGGGAAAGAGAAAAAAGTGCAGGGGAGAGAGAGAGAGAGAGAGAGAGAGAGAGAGAGAGAGAGAGAGAGAGAGAGAGAGAGAGAGAGAGAGATTGAGATTGCTTCCTGGCAACTTTTGATGCAGTAGAATATGGTAGTATATAAAACCTCAACTTTTTACTTTTATATAATAATATATAGTAGTCATTTTTATAACATCAAACCTAGCTAATCAGCAAAATTCAAAGTCAACATTTTATGTTGACAAGCACAAAGTCCAAAACCACAAGCACAAAGTCCAAAAGCGGTTTCCAAATAGAAACAGAATTAGTTGTGTTCTTTGCTAATCAAAGCAGTCAATTTGGCCATCTCCACTGCATCAACCTTTGCACCCATTCATCTGTTGTGGGAATCAAAGCATCCTTCCATTTTTGTGCATAAAGTATTCTTGCTGCTGTCAGCATATCCATCAAAGTTCCATTTTCCCCCCCAAGTTCTTTATCTATTAAACCTAAGAGAAAAGTCTCTGGTTTCATCTTTATATTCACTTTAAGAATATTCTGTATTAGGATATGAATTCTGCTTCAATATTTCTTTGCTTTATCACACATCCACCATAAATGAAAAAAGTTTCTTCTTTACATTCACTTTTCCAACATTTATTTGAAATCCCTTTATACATTTTTTGACAATATTAGATATTAGATGCCAACGATACATTATCTCATGAAAATTTTCTTTTAAATTATAATTTAATGTGAACTTTAGACCTTTCATCTACATATTTTCCCATTGTTCAAGCATTCACCGCTCTGACAGAGATAAAGGCTCCGGTAAGAGCAAAGGAGGAGGACTCTGTGTGTATATACACTGTAAATAAATAAATAAATAATAAATAAAAATAAATGGTGTGTCAACAGCAGATTGGTGTACACATATTGCTCCCCAGATGTGGAACTGATGACTGTTATATGTAGGCCTTTCTATCTGCCTAGAGAAATTACTGTGGTAATTATTACAGCTGTTTATGTTCCACCTGATGCCAATGTCAGCATGGCACTTTCCAAGCTGTATGACGTCGTCACCAGGCAGCAGCAAACTCACCCAGAGGGCGCTCTTGTCGTGGCTGGGGACTTCAATCAAGCTTGTCTGAAGACAGTTCTCCCCAGGTTTGTACAATATGTGCAAGTTTCCACCAGAGGGAAGAACACTTTAGACCACGTGTATTCCAATCTGAAACAGGCATACAGAGCTTTCCCTCTCCCCCACCTGGTACATCTGACCATCTTTCACTCCTGTTGTGCCCAAAGTATGTCCCTCTCAGGAAAAGAACTCAGGCAGTCACAAAAAGGGTCAGAACCTGGCCAGTGGGTGCTCTCAGCCAGTTGCAGGACTGCTTTGAAACCACTGACTGAAGTGTATTCGAAGAACAAGATCTGAATGCATATACAGATGCCGTACTCTCTTATATTAGAACATGCACTGATAGTGTAACAACAGATAAGTGCATTAGGGTTTACGGGAACTGTAAACCCTGAATGACTGCAGAGATACAAACACTCCTGAGAGCCCGGGAGTCTGCCTTTAAGGCGGGGGACAGGGACACATACAGAGAGGCCAGGGCAAATCTCAAAAGAGGCCATCCTCAAAACAACAATATAAACACAAGGTGGAGAACCACTTAGCAGACAACGATCCGAGGCAAGTATGACAGGGACTGCAGCACTTAACCAACCACAAGGGCAGTATGAGGAGCATGGTTAACACCGATGCCTCGTTGGCTGAGGAGCTGAATATCTTCTTCGCTTGCTACGAGGTAAAAAGACCAGACCCTGTAGCCTTTGCTGGCTGGCCTTCTGATTCTCAGCCACTCACCCTGTGTGAACACCAAGTTAGAGCTGTATTGAAGGCTGTGAATCCTAGCAAAGCCACAGGCCCAGATGGGGTGCTGGGGATAGTGGTCAGGAATTGTACCGATCAATTAGCAGGGGTCCTGACAAGGATTTTTAACATCTCCTTGCAAACGGCATGTGTACCATCGTGCTTAAAAGCAGCTACCATTGTCCCGGTCCCCAAGAAAACCGCAGTTGAGTGCCTGAACGACTACAGACCTATTGCATTAACGTCTGTAGTCATGAAATGCTTCGAAAGATTGGTTCTCCAACATCTCAGGACATGCCTCCCACTGGATTTTGATAAACATCAATTTGCCTATAGGGGAAATAGGTCGACAGACGATGCCATAGCTACTGCTTTACACTCTGTATCAAGTCATCTTGAGAAACCTGGAAGTTATGTCAGGATGCTTTTTGTTGACTATAGCTCGGCTTTCAACACCATTTTGCCGAGCATTCTCATCGAGAAGCTGACTGACTTGAAATTCTCCCCCGCCATCTGCGATTGGATTCAAGACATTCTCAGGGACCGGTTACAAACAGTGAGGGTCGGGTCTGCTTTGTCCACCCCCCTGAAGCTTTGCACCAGCTCGCCACAGGGCTGTGTGCTTAGCCCCTACCTGTACTCTTTATACACATATGACTGTGTATCATCTGACCCATCCACTGCAATAATTAAGTTGGCAGATGATATAACTGTGGTGGGTCTCATTACAGGTGGGGATGAGACAGCATACAGGACGGAGGTACAAACTCTATCCATATGGTGTAGTAACAGCAACTTGCACCTGAACATCGGTAAGATGAAAGAGATGGTGCTAGGCTTCTGGAGAAAAAAGGAGGAACCTGCCCCACTTTACATCGGGAAGGACTGTGTGGAGAGAGTTTCCTCCTTTAAATTTTTGGGAGTCTACCTCTGTGAAGATCTGACCTGGAAAGTTAATACAACCCAGGTGGGTAGAAAGGCCCAACAGAGTCTTCACTTTCTCAGGGTCTTGCGGAAGAACAGGGTAGAACAACGGCTAATGACCCTCTTTTAACGGTCTACTATAGAGAGCGTCCTCTCGTATGGTATTGTGTTTTTTTTTAAAATCCCATTTATATCCCGCCCTTCTCCGAAGACTCAGGGCGGCTTACAATCTAAAGCACAAATCAATGTGCTTAGCAATAGCCTTCATTCTATGTATATGCCTGCTTATTAGGGCTTTCGCCCCCCCCCCCAAGCGGCATTATTACAAAGTCAGCTTATTGCCCCCAACAATCTGGGTCCTCATTTTACCTACCTCAGAAGGATGGAAGGCTGAGTCAACCGAACCTGCACTAATTGCAGGCAGCTGGTGTTACTTAAGGAGGCATTAGCCCACTGCTCCACCAAGGCTCTGGTTTGGTATGCTGGTCTGACAGCCGTGGATAGGAAAGTATTACAGAGGGTAGTGAGCACAGCACAAGACATTGTGGGCTGTTCCCTGACACCACTGGATGACATTGCCAGGGCTCGTTGCCTTGGAAGAGTGAGGAAAATTCTCAGGGATGACTCACACCCTGGACGGTATCTCTTTACTCTCCTACCATCGGGTAGGAGATATAGGAGTATAGCCAGCTGCACCAACAGGCTGAAAAACAGCTTTTATCCGTGGGCTGTTAGGCTTTTGAATGAGAAATAACTTTTGTGAATTTTATGCAGAATTGACTTGGGAGAATGGTGTGTGGTGTAGTTGGTTCACACGGTGTAGTAAGATGGAGGGTTTATTGTCACTGTGTGTTGGAGGGTGAGAGCACGAAGGGAGGCTCAGCTAATCTCAATGTACACATAGTTGTACTTTGACAATAAAGGTTCATTTCATTTCATTATATTATATCCAAAGCTCTCCCCATTGATTCACCCATTGCTTTAGATATTCATTCTTCAAGTTCAATTTCAGTAAGAATTTATAAACCTTAGCAATAATATGTTCATCGCTACCAACCAATAGGACCTCTAATTAATTTTCCACAAAGTCAAATCCATAGCTTTTTAAAAATAAAATTTAAATATGTAAACCCTGACAAACACATCCTTCTGATTTCAATTCCTCTTTAGATTTGAGGATAGGGTCACCATAACTGAAAGACATTATTTGCCCATAAGTTCACCACTCTGGCCTCACCACCATCTCTTTTCTAAAAACAAAGCCTCTTGGGATGATACCCAAAGAGGCATCTTCACAGAGAATCTTACTTTATATTTATTCCAAACTCTTAGGATAGAGTGTCTATCAAAGTGGTTATTAAAACCAACCTTTACTTTAATCCAGTGGTCCCCAACCTTTGTGGCTTGGCAGCCCAGCTGGGGGGGAAGGGGGAAACCAGATTCCGTGAGTGGTGGGCCAGTGCACATGTGCACATGCAACTCAACTTGTGTAAGTTGAGATGTGTGCATGCGCACGGGCCTACTGCTTGTGCAAACCAGTTCTAAATAGGCCTGGTAGTGGGCCTCGGCCTGGGGGTTGGGGACTTCTGCTTTAACCTTATCATATGACAAATAGCCATGCCATTCAAATCTTAATTCCTGGCCTTCCAGTTCAAGTAACCTGCTAGTTTGGAGAGTCACCTACTCTTTCAGCCAGAGGAAACAGCAAGCATCAAAGTACAATTCCAAATCTGGTAAACCCAAAGCTCCTCTCTCTTTAGCATCTTGCAATCATTTATATCTAATTCTTGTTTCTCCCTCTTTGCCCTATACATTTAGAAATATCCATCTCCATCTTGTTTAAATGGAGTATCGGTTATAAGTATTGGGATAGTTTGAAACAGAAAAAGCGTCTTTGGTAAAACATTCATCTTGATCACTGAAATACTCCCCAATAATGTTAATTGCAATCTATCCCATCTTAATAAATCTTTTAAAGTATCATTCCAAACAGGCACAAAGTTATTTTGAAACAGTTTAGCATTTGTGTTTGACAATATAACCTTTAGGTGTTTCACTTTTTTCCCCACTTTTAAACCCAACTTTTTAGTCAATAGTCCCAAGAGGTCATATTCTTGGCAAGCATTGTTTTTTTTTTTTTAAATCCACCAAAGCTCCAAACTCATGTAGTTTCTTCATCAGATATTTTATACTGGTTTTTGGGTTTTCTAAGAATAATGGATTCGCAACTAACAACAACAAGAAGAATATAACTAAATCATCAGCAAATGCTCTTGATTTATCAACATCATTTTTGATATTTATACCTGTTATTTTCTTATCTTGTTTAATATCTCTATTCAAGACTCTTTGCTTTCTTAATTTATATGCCATCGTCCTGGTTTATTTGCAAACTCAGAATGTCTGTTTCACATAATTCAATTTAGTTTCTGTTTCTTGAACTTTAACATAGACAATTGTTAACATATTTTCCATTCTTAATTTAGATTTGAAGTGGCAATCCAAAATGTAGTCTCTTGTTGTTGTTCTTACAGAATGGACTAAAACATCTCTGGGTAATTTTCTCCTGGTGGCAATTCTGGTATTTACTCTATGTTTTGTTGACTTCGATGTCCATTTTCTTTCCTTCCTAATTAGTTAACAATCATTCTTGTTTTCTTGCTCTAGTATTCCTTGCAGGCTATTCGGAAATACCTCCAACTTGAAGCTAGAAGTGCTCTTGCTGTATTATCGATGTTTGGATGCTACCAAATAGGAATAACTGAGGACCCTTGGATCACCCTGGACATACCTGAGAAGACAAATCTAGACGGTTGCGATTTTTGATAGGAGAAGCCAGAAGGTTGAGTCCCCATTCACCTGTTTTTTGTTTTTAATCATGTTTTCAATTTAACAGCACATTTTGATATTTGCTTTTTTTTCTTTTTGATTTTTCCTTGTACATGTTAATAGACTAGTTTAATGATGATTTATTCTAACTGCTTGCAAGATTTTAAAGCGGATTCTTTGTGTTTTCTTTTATTGCTTTATTAGTTGTGGTAAGTCACTTTTGTTTATTCTGCAGTGGCGTAGCGTGGGTTGTCAGCACCCAGGGCAAGGCAAGTAATTTGCACCCCCCCCCCTCCACAGTGGGCGGCGACCCCTCGGATCGGATTTGCACAGCCAGCACTGCAGTGAGAGAGAGTGAGTGAACCAGGCAGGGGCAGAGAGCTGCGAGTGCGAGCGCGCCCCCCCAGATGTTGCGCCCGGTGTGGCCGGCCCCCCCTGCACCCCCCACGCTACGCCACTGTTATTCTGTATGGAAGTAGATGGCAACTTATTGAGTAGCAAAAGTGAACTGATTTCGTTTACATTTAATAATAATATAATGTTGGAAGGGACCTTGGAGGTCATCTAGTCCAACCCCCTGCTCAGGCAGGAAACCCTATACCATTTCAGGCAAATGGCTGTCCAGTCTCTTCTTAAAAACCTCCAGTGTTGGAGCATTCACCACCTCTGGAGGCAGGTTGTTCCACCGGTTAATTGTTCTAACTGTCAGGAAGTTTCTCCTTAGTCCTGGTAGGTTGCTTCTCTCCTTGATTAGTTTCCATCCATTGCTTCTTGTCCTGCTTTCAGGTGCTTTGGAGAATAGCTTGGCTCCCTCTTCTTTGTGGCAGCCCCTGAGATATTGGAACACTGCTATCATGTCCCCCCTCACCCTTCTCTTCATTAAACTACACATACCCAATTCCAGCAACCGTTCCCTATATGTTTTAGCCTCCAGTCCCCTAATCATCTTGGTTGCTCTTCTCTGTACCATTTCTAGAGTCTCGACATCTTTTTTACATCGTGGTGACCATTAGTATCGGATCTTCACTACAGGGCTTTTTACATTTTATTAATTTTTAAAAGCTCTGGTCTTTTTTTTTTAATCTTTGATGAAATCCCTCTTTCCCACTTATTTTGTGGGAAAGTTTATTTCAACCTTTTTTCAGGTTATTGGTGTATTTGGTGTTTCCCTTGTCCTTGAGAGGAATTTATAATTGTCTGTAAATCTTAGCTACAGAAGAGTCTTGGATTATATTAAACATTCAAAGAATGTATCAATTTAAGGATGAAGCTCTTTGGGAAGCCTTTGGGAAAAAAAGGCTTTGCAATTTACAAGTTCAAATTGAAAATTTAGATAAAAAGTTTGATAAAATAACAACAGTTTTAAATCAACCCAAAGATGATATTCATATGTACAATAAGTAATAGCAGTTAAACCAAATAAATTACTGGATGGATTGGGATTTAATTTGCTGCTGGCAAGACTTGAAGGAGAAGGAGTCTGGTTCGAAAACTGCAGGCTAGCTGGAGAAGGCTGAAAGAGGCATGGATTTTAAAGTCACAAAGTTTGCAGAACTGATGAACTGGATTTTTTTTTTAAGAAAATTGATGGAGATTGGGGAATGGACATTATACCTAACTGGAAAACGAATGTTAAGAGCCATTGTTTTTCAACTTGTAGGGGTTTTTTGAACAACAAATGCTTTGGAGATATCCACCCCAGAGACTTATGATTTTGAGTAATGGGATCCAATTGTTGGGAAAGATGCGGGTTAAAAGTTTTTTTTTACTTTTCTATATAGTATATGTATTTTCTTTGTTTTCCCTTTTTTGAAGTTGGTATTTTGATGTTTTGAATAAAAAATTAAAATTAAAAGAAAAGAATCTGCAACCTTTCCATTGAGCCTTGGAAACAATGGATTGTAACAAAAGAATCACCTCATCTTACAAACATATTGGGGGATTACAAGGTTGTAAAATTGATTCAGAGTGGTGGAAATATGTGGAAACACCCTTTATTGAAAGTTCAAGCAGGAGGCACACATTTTGGAACCACAAAAGAAGTTAGAGGTCAGGGGTGTTGGGGCAGGAGTGGGGAAAAAATAAAAAAGTCAAGATGGCAGATCCACCATAAAATTTAATTTCTACCTCTTTCATCTATGTGCTGGGACATATAAAAAGCATAGGATTTCAATTGGATGGTTGTGGCCACCATTTGGACTTTTTTTTACACACAGACACACACCCACACACACACACACCTATGAATACCCCTGAAAGAGGTGTTAGGGAGATTCTGTATCTCTGGTAAACAACAGATTGATGCTGCAACTTCTGTCTGGTATTATACTTTTTGTAACCAAAATTATATCTGCAAAATAACTGCAATTACAACTGTAGATATGGATCCAGTTTTAAAGAACCTGCACATTTCGGTTGGTTTCTGTCAGTCTGAGGGTGATGGCTTGAAGCCTATGGTCATTTAGTTTGTAAAAAGTGACAGCCCACTGCAGGATACGATACCAATATCGGTATTTGTCTTTGCTGCCAAGCATAAATGACAGAAAATCTTCGAGATACTTCTTGAACATTTGTGTACAAACAGCATTTTTCTCCTAATTCCTCCAAGGACAAAGAGAGGATTTGAGATCACCCACAAGTGCTCCGAACAGTTGCTCCTCATGTGGAGACTGCAAGACAAGTTTAGAGCCCGGGGAGATAAGGAAACAGCCATGTCAAAATAGCAGTTGGTTGTTTTGAAAAGACGCTGGATTCATGTACTTCATTTTCTAAACGTTTTTTGAAAATTGCTTGTTCACTTTTCTGCTATTAATAATGTTTGGATGGGCAGGTTTTACATGCTTGATTGTTTCCTTCCGTCCTTAATAAAAGAAGTTTTAAATACAAACTTTTCTTGGGAATAAACAGTAAAAGAATGATTAAAATTTTGATTCTAGAAAGACTTATACACGTGCTCCTGGGTTCGATTTATAACATTCACTTACACAGACTCACACCCCTGAAAAATAGCCACGCTCAAATCACTTTCAACTGAACACAGAGCCACAACCAGTTCTTTAGAAAAATGGAGACCAAGTGAATTTAAAATAACAACAAAACTTTACTCATTACAACATGTAGAAAGAATCATGACCCCAGGGAAAGGAAAAGGAAAAGAACCATTCCCAAAAGTTAGGAGAAAAACAAAGAAACAAAACTCTGCATCCCAGCCAAGCGGAATTGCTTCAGGTAACCTAATAAGAGCATTTTGCAAATGGTTGTTGTTGTTGTTAGTTGCGAAGTCGTGTCCGACCCATCGCGACCCTATGGACAATGTTCCTCTAGGCCTTCCTGTCCTCTACCATCTTCTGGAGTCCATTTAAGCTCACGCCTACTGCTTCAGTGACTCCATCCAGCCACCTCATTCTCTGTCGTCCCCTTCTTCTATTGCCCTCAATCTTTCCCAGCATTAGGCTCTTCTCCAGTGAGTCCTTCCTTCTCGTTAGGTGGCCAAAGTATTTGAGTTTTAGCTTCAGGATCTGGCCTTCTAAAGAGCAGTCAGGGTTGATCTCCTCTAGGACTGACCGGTTTGATCGCCTTGCAGTCCAAGGAACTCGCAGGAGTCTTCTCCAGCACCATAGTTCAAAGGCTTCAATTCTTTGGCGCTCAGCCTTTCTTATGGTCCAGCTTTCACTGCCATACATTGCAACTGGGAAGACCATAGCCTTGACTATACACACTTTTGTTGACAGGGTGATGTCTCTGCTTTTTAGTGTGCTGCAAATGGTTACATTGCATCAATGGATGAAACACAAAAACTGCAAGAATGTAACAAGTCATGCTTTGGACTGAGGCAAACTGAATTGACAGGATTAAACCAGATAAACACAAAAATCCACCAGATTTACATTCTCCTCCCTTCCCCCAGGTTAGACTTGACCTTATCTATCACCCAGAAAAAAGAATAAGGGCAATCAAGATACAAAAAACAAAAACAAAAAACAAACAAAAAACAAACAAACATTAAGCTAATCAAGTATTCTACCAGGCAGGCATCTCAATCCTTTGGTTGAGGAGGGTATAAAAACCATTCTATCATCCTGCCAAGTTGACAGCTGATCCAGAACCCAACACTTCACTGCAGTTTTCTGGCTTCTGAAATAAAACCTCCTTTCTGGCAGCTTGCATCCTGGCTTCTCATTTCATTCATCAGCACCAATTCCATCATCCTGGCTGGAGTTTTTTTTCTACTGATTAATATATATATATATTGTTCTGTATGCACCTGTCCAGCCTCGTGATTGGCTAATCCGGCCGGGGTGTCTGAGGCAAGGCGGGAGATTGCAGCCAGGGGGTTGGCTAGCGTCCGGCAGTTGCCGGACATATAAGGGTCACTCGGGCATGCGAGGTCAGTTCGGCCACGTATATTGGAATAAACAGAATAACCCCATACCAGTCTCAGAGTCATCTGTCGCAGCACCGAACATAACAGTGGTGACGAGGATGGACAGGTGCATACAGAACACCCCTTCCCCTCCACTTGTGAATTAATCTATACCCTGTTTGTCTTACTCCCCTGATTCATTTCCTTATATAATCCCTTAGGTATGTTGGAGGTCTGTGTTCTCTGGCAGGGTATCTCCCTGGTGGACTGTCAGGCCTAGGCATACATCCAACAGAGGACAAAATAAAAGCAATCAAATCAGCCCCAGTACCCAAAAATAAGGCAGAGTTACAAGCATTTTTGGGTCTCATAAATTTCTATCACACATTCTTACCACACAAAGCTGCCATAGCAGAACCACTGCACAGGCTACTTGACAAAAAAGCCACCTGGCAGTGGCAGGAACAACACAAAAGAAGCTTTCAAACACTGAAGGAGATACTATCCAGTAGGTCCACAGTCACCCATTTCATTGAGGGAGAGCCAATATGCTTAGCATGCGATGCATCACCATATGGGGTGGGGGCGGTGATCAGCCATCTGGATAGTGAGGGGGAACAAAGACCCATAGCATATTACTCTAGAACCCTGACCAAGGCAGAGCGGAATTATGCACAAATTGACAAAGAGGCGTTAGCAATCGTGGCAGGGGTAAAGAAATTCCACGATTATCTATATGGTAGGAATTTCACAATATTCACTGACCACAAACCACTCTTAGGACTATTCACAACCGACAGACAAACCCCACAAATAATGTCACCAAAGATGCTGAGATGGTCAATATTCCTATCAGCATATACGTTCTCCATCAAATACAGACCTGGGAAAGAAATGGGCCATGCGGATGCATTAAGCAGGCTACCTCTACCAGACACAGACACAGACCCAGCACCCGTGGGACAAATTCTCACAATACAGGAACTCCAAGAATGCCCACTAACAGCAAAGACATCGCCAACGCCACCAGCAAGGATCCAGTACTAAGCAGAGTAGCATCATGGGTCCAAGGGGGGTGGAATAAAGAGAATAACCCCATACCAGTCTCCGAGTCATCTGTCGCAGCACCGAACATAACATATATTCTCTCTCTCTCTCTCTCTCTCTCACACACACACACTCACTCACATACACACACACACACACACACACACACACACACACACACACACACTCATCCATACTTACCCACACTAGCCAGAGGGACAGAAGCTGCCAAGCCTGGATCCAAAGAGTGAGTGAGCTTCAGGAGTCCTTAAATCCCTCAAAGCTCTCGCTTTGTTGATTCTCAAGTCTGGTAAGTATGGATGGGGAGTTGGGAAGTTCCTCAGTATGTTAGTAAAAGCTAATTTAGATGAGCGAAAACAAACTTTGGGGAAAAAAGCAAGACCCAGGATACTGGAAGAATATGATCTAGGAAAGAGTAAAATAGATTGCTTCAATCAACTCGTTTCTCTGTGTCTAACACTGCCACCTGGTGTCTTACTACGGTAGCTCAAGAGGCATTTCACCATAATGTGTTGCATAACCCAACCCAGACATAATGAGTCGAAATTCATCAGATTTTTTTGCTTTGACACAGGATTATCCTGTCCTTTACAATTTGGATTTAGTATAATATTGAGATAAGAGAAGTATCAAAAGTGCGCCAATATATTAGCAGCACCCTTTCAGGAACAAGTCCAATGTAAAGCCCTGAAGTTTGAAGGGTCCTTACGTTCAGTGCGACATTTGTCTTAGCTTGTCTCTTCCTCAGTCTGCTAGAAGCCTTCTGCAGAAACTGGAGGCCTGAAGCGCACTTCTGCAGCCCATCCGACCTCTTGTGAAAGTAGGAAGGGAGAAAGAAAAATGTTCCTGTGCTGTTGCTTGGTGAAGAAAAGCTGAAATAAAAGAGCAAGAAATAGTATGGGAAGGAAGTATACTGATAATAGGAAATAGGTCAAATGGGTTGGCTGCAAAAGAAGCAACTCAGCAAAACAGGAAATGTCAAGTTCTGAACCTTAGCCCTTTACTGAAAAGCCTAACAGAGGACCCAGCTTTTTCAGAAACTAAAAATAGCCAAAATAAAAGAAATTGGGGGATGGGGCATAGGCTATGGTGGATTTATTTATAGGAAAGTATTTGTATTTTGGCTTATAAAGGTAAAAGGTAAAGGTTCCCCCGCACATGCGTGCTAGTCGTTTCCAACTCTAGGGGCCGGTGCTCATCTCCGTTTCAAAGCCGAAGAGCCAGCGCTTGTCCGAGGACGTCTCCGTGGTCATGTGGCCGGCATGACTAGACTCCAAAGGCGCACGGAGCACTGTTACCTTCCCACTGTAGTGGTCCCTATTTTTCTACTTGCATTTTTATGTGCTTTCGAACTGCTAGGTTGGCAGAAGCTGGGACGAGTAACAGGCGCTCACTCTGCTACGCGGCACTCGGGATTCGACCCACCAGACTGCCGACCTTCTGATCGACAAGCTCAGCATCCTAACCCACTGAGCCACCGTGTCCCTTTACCTTTACCTTTTGGCTTATACACAATTGTAAAACAAGTAACCCAAAAATGTTTGGCTTGCCTGGAAAAATTAATAACAAAGGAGGGAGAAAACAGCTGGAAGGATGTCAATTGTTACCAATAGCCCCTTCTGGTTTGTACAAATAGATTTTACAGTGTTAAAATCAATGGGTAAGTTAAAATAGTGTTTAAGACTAAGGACTGTCCTATGGAAAGACCTGGGAATAGCATCTTATAAATTGATGTTTGGACTTCCTTATGTGGGAATGGGAGATGGGAGTCCTGTGCCTGAATTAAATACTAATGTCTTGAGAAAATATCTTGCTGGTG
This sequence comes from Vipera berus, assembly GCF_964194415.1. Lineage (NCBI taxonomy): Eukaryota > Metazoa > Chordata > Lepidosauria > Squamata > Viperidae > Vipera > Vipera berus. The sequence goes on from NC_138203.1 coordinate 126,622,502, forward strand.
TGCTGGCCATTCTTTCTGCTTCTCAACAGGAGATCCTGCTGGTACAAATGTTCCCCTGGAAGTTCTCAGTCTATCATTTCTAAGCCAGGAGATTAGCTCCTGATCAAGACTTGGAAGGACCACCCCTTGTCTCCTAAGTGGGAGGAAACATTCCTGAAACTCCTCACCACTGAAGTGACTGTGTGGACCAAGAAAAGGCTGACTGAAGTAAAACATGACCCTTTTCAGGACCTCATAAAAAACGGCACAGAAACAGTAAAATCAGCAGACCGTAGGCAGATGACTTCTTAAAGTTAACACTTTCTAGGCAAAAAAGTAATCGTGTCATTGAATAGAGAGAGGCTTTGGGGAAGGAAAACAATCCAAAATGGATAAATAAGGTCTATTAAAAGTACATTTGCCTTTTGTGGTTAAATACTTGGAATGCAGGTTCTGGGTTAGATTTAGTTTGAAAAAGGGACATGTAATATTCAATTGCTTACAACAAAAATCCCAGGTGCCACAAACATAAAATAAGTAGCTTAGACTTTGTGGTTAAAACTACCTGATAAGTAGGGGAAAGGCTGAAATGTTTAGCAGCTTGGGCAGAATTAATAGACACAGAAGTTGGCTTAGAATTCAGGAATAGTTCTCTTACAGGATGGCTAGAATCATGGCGTGGAAAATGGAGAGGCATGGTAGTATCACTTTTTACCTCTTTAACAGTAGTAGCAGGAGTTGTAACAATGGTACCTAAAAGAAAAGGGGAAAAATTATGGGAAATAGCAAGGTGTTGTTTTTGCATCAAACCACATTTAGCACACTTTAGGGACACATACTTAGAAAATTGACACGGCCCAGAATAATAAGAATAAAGGTTAGAACAACAAGAAATGTCTGCGGTCTTACAAGAAGCCCATCAACAGCTTAACCACAAGAGCTTGTGGAAATGTACAGAGAATAAACTAACCGCTTATTTTATTTCCTTATGCCTATGCAAATGGTTTCCAAGAAACAGGTCCTGTGGGTTAGGCCAGAGGCCCCCAACCTTTTAGGCACCAGGGACCGCTTCTGTGGCGAGAGGTTTTTCTGTGGACCGGAGGGGGCGTGGTTTCGTATGCTGCCTGCATCCCATGGCTTCGCTTGTTTGCGTGGCCTGGTTTCTGGCATGCTGTGGCCGGTTGCTGTGGTTCACGGACCAGGGAGTTGGGGACCTCTGGGTTAGACAATGCCTCGTGCACTCACCCATTCAGGGAAAACCAACCTAAAAAGGACAAAAGGGGAAGGGGTGCTGAGAGATGTAAGCAAGGGCAGAGATTCACATGGGATGCTTAGGCTCTTTGGACAGGCTGTACACCTTGTAGTACTCAGCCATTGGGGAGGCAGGGAATGGACTTTCACTTCGGGAAAGGAAATAATAATGTAACCATTTAATGCCTGGGTGTGCCTTCTTGCTAGCCACCTGCTCTTGCAAGAACACATTTTTCAATAAATTGCTTGCTGCTTCACTTGATGACTCTGTCAAATCCCTGGAAGCTGAGTGTCTTTCTCACAGAGTGGAGTGGAGAGTTAGGATGGGGTGGAGAGTGGAATGGAGAGAGCACAGAGTGGAGTGTGGAGTGGAGTAGAGTGGGATGGAGTTAGGTAGTGCCAACATTCCTTAACCTCTTGCAGACTGTTACCACACTTAGTTGTTGCTGTTGTTTTGCCCGTCTGCTTGGCCGGTGCCCAGTTGCCTGGATCTGCTGCTGCCTGGTCTCCTGGGTCAGCTACGTTGTGCTCAGCCTGGATTTGCCACTGCCTGCTTCTGCCCTTGCTCTGCCTCTCCTGCGTTTTTGCTTGTCACTTTCTTTGGCTGACTGTACCCCGTGCTGGGTGCTGGGTGCTCAAAGTCTCCTCTCTCAAAGTCCATGATGCTCTGGTTGCTCTGTGCATTTTAGAAATGTGATATTTATGAAAGTTTATAATTTGAAAAAGTACAGCAATTTTTTTTTAAAAAATTGAAAACCTACACTTTCTTTATAAAATATCCTACCCCATCTTTTCTCCAAAAGCTTCAGGTGCTCTCTCCTTTTCTTGGTTCTCACACAGCAACCCTGTAAGGTAGTTTGAGCTAATTTAGAGTGTGAATAGTTTTTGCAAAGTCACCCACTCTTTTGCCATGGCTGAGCGAAGACTTAAACTCCGAATTGCCTGACTCCTAATTCAGTGTTTTAACTATCCTACAGTGGGTCTCAGATTTCATCATGTTTCTTAGTCGGCCATGTGCAAAATTCATTGATCTGGGATTAACAAAGAACCATGGAATGTACATTCCATTTCCTTTGAATCATGCTGAACCTCCTTGTAGACTGCCATTCTGGGTGTGGTTGATGGTATTTGGCAAAGCAATTTGAATTGTTCGGATCCGAGTCCTATCTCAGCCCCTTAGCCCAGGGCTTTTCAGCCTTTTCACCCATTGTACCACTTTTAGGATATGGCAACATCCGAGTACCACCAGTCACCTAGCAAGGTGTCAAAAACTTGATGTGATGACCAAAAAAAAAAAAAGGAAAAAAGTGATGAAATACAGGTAGTCCTCGACTTACAACAGTTTGCTTAGTGACTGTTCGAAGTTACAGTGGCACTGAAAAAAATGCCTCCCAAGCCTCAGCCAAGCAAGACACCTGCCTGCCCACCGGGCGGTGTTCTTCCTCCTGTCCGAGGTTTTCACTGTTGTGAGCATTTCTGTTGAGGATTGGCAGAGGGGGTGGGGATGGGGTGTTGGTTTTTATTCCCTCCCCTCTGCTGGGTGGTTTTGGTCACTTCACATTTGACCTTGGGATACTGTGGTCGTCATAAATATGAATCAGTTGCCAAGCATCTGAATGTAAATCACAAGGCACTGGAGATGCTGCAACATTCCAGCTGATCGGTGCTTTTTCTGGGCTCAGAAGCACCAGGATCAGCACTGAGCTCCAGCTGGAGCCTGGCGCTGATCCTGGCGCTCCCACTGAGTCCTGACAGCCCCAAAGAAGCACTGATCCTGGCGCTTCCGCTGAGCCCTGACAGCCCAGCAGCTCCAGCCATCTCTCACTCAGGCTTGTGCAGTGCTGCCACCAGTTCAGCTCATTCCCCTCCCCCGCTACCACTTTTCTAGGATGGTCGCGTAGCACCTGCTAGGTGCCAATGTACCACAGGTGGTACCCGTACCACTGGTTGAAAAGCCCTGCCTTAGCCAATAGATAAAAAAGAAAAAAACATTTTGCTGTTTATGTGATTGCCAGTAGGACCCAGCTAGGATTTTAAAGCGAGTTTTATCTGGGATCTACAGGCAATTAAACGAACAGCCAATTTTTTTGCAAGGATCCAGGGTCACTCCTTTTTTGGTTGCAGTTGCAAGCTGAACTTTTTGTGGGAAGTCAGCTCCCCAGAGAAGGAAATATTAAAAGGTCAGAATATATTTCCCTAAAGGATTTTAAAAGCAGAAACCAACCCTGCCCCCAAGTCTCTCTGTCCCAAGCACAAACCAAGTCTGCAGGAATGCAGATGTGATAATCTTGTCAGGAAACTGGGATTAGGAAGAAAGATCTCTAGAGTCAACATCAGCCACAGCTCCAGGGAAGCAGGGGACATAATAGGACATACCCAAAACCATCAAGAATCCTAGAGGGGCACACCTAGGCTCAGGACAGAATACGTGACAAAGGAAATACAAAGCCTGAAACAGGAAATAACTCCAAACAATAGAGTCCAGATGCCACCTTTGCATGCAAGCATCTGGCTTCCCCACAGCCTATGGGAAGTTTGCAGTTTTCAACAGCCAGCTGACCAGAGCAGGTTGCTCTGAAAGCAGCTTCCATTCAGGAGAGGAATTGTTGTGGTGCTGAAAATGGCAACGGCTTCCAGGAGGCATGTGGAGTAGCTCAAGAGCTGTGGCACCCCATTTGGGTAAGATGGGGGGAGGAGGACGAGGAGGAGCACTGACACATGCCCTTGGTTGGTTGTAAGGGTGAATGACTGCAGGGGTGCTGCAGCTATTTTTGAAACAAGATCCTATTTAGTTTTGGGGTCTCTGTTGTAACTTTGAATCTTTATTAGGTGACCTGTTGTTTCTTGAGGTCTTACCTCTCTCTGTGTTCTGCCCTGAACTCCTGAAGGAAAAACAGGACATAAGGGGTGTGACTTTTTGCTGGAGAAGGGCTGCAAGCTCCTCAGCATCAGAAAGTGGCTGCTGAAAGAGTGAGTCCTCAGGATGCTGTTGTGTTTGACTTTCTTTGGAAGCTCGCTAAAAAAAGATTTCTCTCCCATGACATGACTGTAGCAAGTTATGTATGTTTGCCTTTTGTTTTTTGTTGTGTTAGATAACCTTGTCAGAACTTCTCGGAAGCGTTCAGGCGGTTGGAGCAAACCATTCAAAATGAAGCTTGGAGAATTTGTTGAGAGGCTTTTACAGAACAGAAAAACAATAATGAATTGCATTGCCACAATTATCTTGGTTGTGGTTGAGGAAAATACGGAATTTAAAACTGCCTGTCCGACAGAGCCATGGAACAAAATATATTTTGCTTTATTTGTAATAATGCCGTTCATCATCATCGTGATGCTGAATTTTATTATTCAAGTGTATTTTTTAAAGTCGTTCAATGTTAAAAAAGAGAAGTGCCGCAGAATGGCATGGGAGAGTTCCTTCCCTGCCTGGATGTGGATTGTGATTGTTTTTTTGAATGGTGAATATCTTAAGTGTGCATTGTTTACACATTTTTATGGACTAGAAGACACAGTTCTAGATGAAGCAGTAGTGTCCGAGGTAAGTTATTGTTTTGTCTTGTTTTTCATCTGATGCATGCCTTAAAATCTTCATAAAATGCTAATCTTTTGAATGTTAATTTGAAAATGTTTGTTCGCTGAGGAGGAAAGGAAGGCAAAGCTGCATAACATTATGGAGCTCATACTAAACCCCTAACAGATTCTTGATATTGGGAAAAGAAGCTGGTTTTCAGGGTATGTTTGATTTGACAGGAAAAGAGAGAAATTTAATCCTTTCTCTCCTAGATGCTTTCCCATTCTGCTGTAACTGGAAAGTGGGAAACATTAATTGATTAGACATTCAAATGGGTAAAAATCGGGGTGCAGAGGAAAAGCACATAGTTGGGTATCCATCTCAGGTCAATAAAGTAATTGGTCTTTAGCAATAAACTTCAGATTACAGCTATCAATATTCTAATCCATGATGTATTTATCACAAAGCAGTCTGTATTCCACTGATTCTTACATCACAGTTTAGTCCTTATGGAACTTCAACAATTCTGATACAAACAGATGAATTTCTGCACACAATTGCCATATAGCAGCCTCATTTTCATTAGATTCTTTATGATGATTTGTTTTTCTTTTTGTCCTGATTTGAAAGTCTGGTATGAAAAACTGCTTCTCAAATATACACTAAAAACACCCCATTGAAATAAAAACTAACTCTGATTCCATATATTTATTGTTGCATGCATTTTAGGAAAAGTTTAGCTTTCTTGGTGACCTCAACTCACAAAATTAAATTCACTAAAGGAACTATGTGAATGTTGGGCCTCTAGGACATCAAAGACATTTTTGCTTATGTTTTCAAATTCTGGATTATATTCCTGGAGTGTTATTCTTAATGTAGCCTTTCTTCTTCTCTCTTACAGATTGTTGGATCAATCTTGCTTTTAATCATTGTTATAGTGGTTTTCATACACTTTTGGGTCAAAAATAAGAAGTCCAAGCAGCATAACCTCGAGGAGGGTGAAGAGATGGTGGGGGTTAAATAAAGAGATACCCATGAGAATATTAAGACTTAGTGCCCTGCTTTATATCTCAATTCTGAAGAAGGTAGCAATAGCACTTAGACTTATATACTGCTTCCCAGTGCCTTACAGCCCTCTCTAAGTGGTTTACAAAGTCAGTATATCGACCCCAACAATCTGGGTCCTCATTTCACCGACCTCGTAAGGATGGAAAGCTGAGTCAACCTTCAGCTGGTGAGATTCGAACTGCTGAACTGCTGGCAATCTGCAGTCATCAGAATTACCCTGCAGTACTGCATTCTAACCACTGCGCCACTATATAGACATAGAAGATTAAAGGATACATATACTTTCTTTTAGCGGTTAATGTTTCAGGATAGTCTCCTTCTACTCCCATTGATGATGGAAACAAGATTAGACTGTCTTTGAGGCTTCCCACTGAACACTATTGGCCGACAAGGCCCATTTCTTCAATACTGCCACAGAAGAAAAGAAACGGGCTGTGCTGGATTTTCCTCAGCACCATTATCTGGAGGAGGGGAGAGAGGTTTGAAGAGAAAAAGCAACTCAGAAAACATACTGGGGCCCAGGTTTCTCTTGATATCGAGATTTGATGTGAGCTTGTTGCCAATAGGAAGGTAAAATTAGTTTTCTTTCAGCCATGCTGTACTTATATATTTGTATGTCATATATCAAGTGATTTCTGTTCAAAGGGAAACTTAAATACAAAGGGCTGAAAAGTTGTTATTATTCAGGGAAGAGGAGTATGGCATAATAATGCTACGTATTTTTGCAGTGAGGTGAGGATTTTGGCCCCTTTATCCCCCCAAACCTCAAAAGCAATTTGTAGATGCTATGTCATCATCTTGACTTCTTTAAAACTCGAACTGTTGAAAAAAAGGAGTGAACAACATCACCACAGTCTTGCGCAACAAAAATCCCCCCTTACACGCACGCGTCTTTCTTTCACATTGTATTTGCTAGATTTTTTAAAAATCTTGCCTTCACTCCAGAACAGGGGTATCAAACGTCACGTGACATGTCGCGACGTATCACAATTTTTTTCCCATTGCCAGCAATGGGGTGGGCGCAGTTTCATCATGATGCATCCGGCCCGTGGGCCGGCAGTTTGACACCCCTGCTCTAGAAGCTCAAAACAATGTACATATATTTATTTATTTATTTATTTATTTATTTATTTATTTATTTATTTTATTGCATTTATATACCGCCCTTTCCCTGAGGACTCAGGGCGGTTTACAGGGAGTTAAAAATCAACCATACAAAAGTTAAAACCCAATTTTAAAAAAAATATTAAATCAACCTTGTACTATTAAAAACCCCAATTAAAATGAATGTCTCCTCAGCCTCGCCCGAGAGCTCAAAGAGCCAGGTCTTCAGGCCCCGGCGGAATGATCGGAGGTCGGGAGCAGTCCTCAGCTCCACCAGCAGCTGGTTCCAGAGGGCAGGCGCCCCCACTGAGAAGGCCCTATCCCTGGGTGTCACCCGCCGGCAATCTCTTACCGGCGGGACCCTGAGCAGACCCTCCCTGTGGGAGCGCACTGGGCGAAGGGCGTTTGATGCCGGCAGCAGGTGTTCCCTCAAATACCCCGGACCCAGGCCATGTAGGGCTTTATAGGTGATAACCAGCACCTTGAATTTCACCCGGAGGGCAACCGGAAGCCAATGCAGCTCGCGGAGTAGAGGTGTTTCATGGGAGTATCGGGAAACCCCCATTACAACTCGCGCGGCCGCATTCTGCACCAGTTGAAGCCTCCGAGTGGTCTTCAAGGGCAGCCCCATGTAGAGAGTGTTACAGTAGTCCAAACGGGAGGTCACAAGCGCATGAGTAACTGTGCGTAGGGCGTCTCGGTCCAGATAGGGACGCAACTGGCGCACCAGGCGAACCTGTGCAAAAGCCCCCCTGGTCACGGCTCCTATGTGATCTTCAAAATTGAGCCGTGAATCCAGGAGGACGCCCAAGTTGCGAGCCCTATCAACGGGGGGTAACACCTCACCCCCCATCGTTAGAGGTGGAATAACTTGGTTAACCCGAGATGCCGATATGCACAGCCACTCAGTCTTGGCGGGATTGAGATGAAGCCTGTTTCTCCCCATCCAGACCTGAACCGCCTCCAGGCACCGGGACATCACGGAGAGGGCATCACTGGGTTGGTTCGGGGTGGAAAGAAAAAGTTGGGTATCATCAGCGTACTGGTGATACCCCACCCCGAAGCCACGAATGATCTCGCCCAGCGGCTTCATATAGATGTTGAACAGGAGAGGCGAGAGAACCGACCCCTGAGGAACTCCACAAATGAGAGGCCTCGGGGCGGATCTCTGCCCTCCCGTCAACACCGACTGTGAGCGGCCCTGGAGGTAGGAGGAGAACCACCGTAAAACGGTGCCTCCCACTCCCAACCCCCTGAGACGCCGCAGCAGGATACCATGGTCGATGGTATCGAAAGCCGCTGAGAGATCTAATAGGACCAGGACAGAGGAGCAACCCCTGTCCCTTGCCCTCCAGAGATCATTCACCAGCGTGACCAATGCCGTCTCCGTGCTGTATCCGGGCCTGAAACCCGATTGGTATGGGTCCAGATAATCAGTTTCCTCCAGGAACAGAGGGAGCTGATGCGCCACCACACTCTCAACAACCTTCGCCAGAAAGCGAAGGTTGGAGACTGGACGGTAGTTGTCTAAAGCAGCCGGGTCCAAAGCAGGCTTCTTGAGAAGGGGTCTCACCACCGCCTCCTTCAAGGCGGCAGGGAAGACACCCTCCTTCAAAGAAGCAGTTATTACTGCATGGAACCAGCCTCGTGTTCCCTCCCGAGCCGCATAATCTAGCCAGGAGGGGCACGGATCCAACAAACAGGTGGTGGTGCTCAGTCTCCCCATGATCCTGTCCACATCATCAGGGGAAACAGGGTCGAACTCAGTCCAGATAACGTGCTCAAGACCGCCTGATTCCTCCACATCAGACTCTGCCCAGTCAGAGTCCAGGCCGGTCCGGATCCGAGCGATTTTGTCCGCCAGATGATGACTAAACTCCTCGGCTCGTCCCTGCAAGGGATCCTCTCCCACCTCCTGGTTAAGGAGGGAGCGAGTCACCCTAAACAGGGCGGCCGGGCGATTATCTGCGGACGCGATAAGGGCGGCAAAGTAGTTAGACTTCGCCGTCCTTATCGCCGCAAGATAAGACCTTATAAAGGTTCTTAACTGCAATCGGTCGGATTCGGATTGGCTGGATCTCCAACCGCTCTCTAGACCTCGTCTCCGACGCTTCATCTCCCGGAGCTCCACAGAGAACCATGGGGCCTAACGGGATCTGCGCCGGGTCAGAGGTCGCGTGGGTACAATGCAGTCAAGTGCCCTGGTGGCAGCCGTTTCCCAGGCCTCCACCAGAGCATCGACTGGGCTGTGGGTAAGGGTGATAGGTATAGGCCCAAGCGCCCTCTGGAACCGATCCGGGTCCATTAGGCGCCTGGGGCGGAACCACCTGGTCGGTTCCGCCGCCCAGCGGCGGGGGGTGGCATGACGGAAAACCAGCCTCAGAAGGTGGTGATCTGAAAGAGGAACTGCCGACTATACAAGAGTGGATTTTAAAGGTTTCCGACTTGGCAGAGATGGCGAAGATTTCGGCCTATTTGAAAGATTACTCGCAAGAACATTATATTATGGAATGGAGAAAATGGATTGAGTTTATCCAGAATAAGTATAGGGTCAAGAAGTTTTATCTAGCATTTGAATAAGTCTTCTTTCGTTTTCTTTTTTCTTTTTTTATTTTGTCTTCTATATATATTTAATAATGCTAAGTTTTGTTTGATCCTATATAAGTTAGAGAGTGATGGATTTTAGAATTTATAGTTGTTAGTATATGGTTGTTTATGATTGCTTTTTTATATATATATACCTTGTATTTAGCTCTGGGAAGTCCGGGGGGGGGAGGGGGGTTAGGGGGAGGTGGGGGGGGAGGAGGGAGGGGGGGAGGGGGGGGAAGGGGGAGGTAGGGAGGGGAGGAGGGAGGGGGAAGGGGTTTTTTTAAAGGAAAACTGTATTTTTAAAACTTTTCAATTAAAAAAAAAAAAAAAAGAAGGTGGTGATCTGACCATGACAGAGGGGTGATGGATGGGGAGCCCCCTCCCAGATCATCCAACCACTGTCCAGACAGGAATACCAGGTCGAGAGTATGATCCCCCACATGAGTCGGGCCCTCAATAACCTGGGTCAGGCCCATGGCTGTCATGGAAGCCATGAACTCCCGAGCTAACTCCGACGACCCTCCCAGTGACGGCAGGTTGAAGTCACCCAGGATTATAAGCCTGGGGAACTCCACCACCAACCCTGAGAGGGTGTCGAGCAGCTCAGGCAGGGCTGTTGCCACACAGCTGGGCGCCAGGTATGTAAGCAACAAACCCAACTGAACCCGAGAACCACATCTCAAGAGGAGGGATTCACTCCCGGACATCTGGACAATGGTGGCCTCCCGGGGACACAAAGTCTCCCGAATAACCACTGCCACCCCACCACCCCTGCCCTGAGCCCGTGGCTGGTGCAGCACCCGGAAACCTGGCGGGCATAACTCGGTGAGAGGCACCCCTCCCTCCGAACCCAACCAAGTTTCCGTGATGCACGCTAGATCCGCACCTTCCTCCTCGATCAGATCATGGATGAGGGGAGCTTTGTTAACTACGGATCTAGCGTTAAAATAGACCAACCTGAGCTCAGGGGTCTGATCACCCTCATCCCCGGGTAAGAGGGTGCTAACCGGAGGGTCGGAGCGCGCCACCGCTCGGAGATAGCGGGGGCGCGATCCCAGGTGTTGATATGGCCCTCCGCGCAAACACCTGCTGCCATTCCCTATCGCCGTGGGGATTTGAAGCCCCACCCCCACATTCCCAGAACCAGCAGCCACCTCCCCCGACCCCGTCCCGTCAGGACCTCTAACAGGTCCAGACTGAGTGCCGGTTAAAGATTCCCTCCCTACCCTCCCCTCCCTCCCCCTCCCTAACCTTTTAAAATAACCGGCTAAAAATTTTATCAGGGGCCTCTTAGCACGTTTCCACTCGAGGCCCCTAGTTAAGCCCAGCCACCTCTCGGAACCCCAGCAGTTGGGTCCGTCATCAAGGGGAATGTTAGAAAAGAAGGCTGGCCATATCCAGGAGGGAGAAACCCCTCTGAGGGCGCACAAGTCCGATCCAGAGTATTGTACGCGAGCCATGAGATGGAACTGTCCATATGAGCCATTGTTCACAAATGGGGTCAGAAGTTATTAAGCTGATGAGATGTTAGTTCAGATGTAAAAAACATTAAGTCCGGAACGTGTCTTCATCCAGCAGTCTGCCAATCCGGCTCTGCTCTCACCTGAGCCGGTCCAGACAAGAGCCCATGGCTGTCCTCTCACCTAGCCATGAAATCCAGCCTGGGATGGATAAGGGCAGCGTTGCTGGGGAAGCAAAAGTCCACCTTGCTAGTCTCTCACACCAGCAGGGGATTAATAGCCAGTCCAGAGCCGCCCTCTCACCACGGCCTGTCCTAGACTCCTTCCGGAACATCATAGGGAGGTCACAGGAACAGGAGAAAAAATGTCCCGAATCCTGTTCCAGCATCCAGTCCATCTTAGAAAGTAGCAAGCAGACCATCCAGCACACTAAATCCATTTCTAGGACTGCAGGGAGCTCAGTTATAAATGTCAAATGCTCAGATTCAAGCAGCCAAATCTCCATCGTCCTCTGAGAAAAAGGAGACAGAAAAGTCTCCCCCATAGCCTCCACGCCGAGACGGGAATCCGCAGCCATTTTATAAGCGGAAAGGCCAGGAGCAACAGACAGGAACAGAGAGATCCACATGGCTGCAGACGGCGCCCTCCAACCGAGTTCAGGCACCTGATGATCCATCCAGAGGTCCGCAGCAGGATCCTAGGCTGCCGAAGTCATCTCAGTCTGAGAAAGCTTCCCCAACGCCCGAGGAAGGGAGAGCGAGCAATCAGTTCTAGCCAGCACAGCGCCTGACAGCTGATCCAGAGCACCAGCTGATCGGCGGCAAGCTACAGGCCGCCCGGCTGCTGCCGCTGCCGCTTCTACTTCTCTGGGGGGGGAAAGGCTCCACACCGCGAAACGGTGCTAGCCTGTTGTTCCTACACCCCCCCTTCGAATATGCCCTTCGGCTGGGCTTTCGTGAACCTCACCAGTCCCCCATTGTGTAGGCTCACCGCAGAGCTCAACGAACGCCGCCCGTGGTCGCCGCCATCTTGGGCAAAAAAAAAATATATATAATGAAAGAGGTAGGTTGGAATGAGCAGCTGGGGGTCATCCAGAGAGTTCCCAGGTTTGATGGTGAACTTGAACCCAATCTATCACACTGCATAGGCAGTTATTTGCCCCCAGTTTCAGTAATTCCGAAATGGAGGAAGATGAAAAGCCATCGAATTTAATTTCCCCTTTAAAAGCCTGCTGGCATGGCTTCAGCACAGGAGCTGGAAGATGAAATGAATCAAGGGTTTTTGCCAAAGGGGAAACCCACAAGCTCTGCGGAATTGCAACGTTTCCATCGAGTTTAGGAAGCAACGGATTGCAGCAGCAGAATTATCTCAGCTGACAGACATGGATGATATTTGGGGATTATAGGATTGTGAATTTGATCAAGTGTGGTGGAAATAGGTGGAAAGATTCTTTGTTGCAAGCAGGACCCACATGTCTTGGAACCACAGGGGAAGAAAGAGATTGGGGATGTTAGGGAAGAGGTGGGGGAAAAAATCAAGATGGCAGCCCCACCCTCTATGTGCTGCGACACATAAAAACTGTAGGATTTTGATTGCATGGTAGTGGCCATCATTTGGAATTTCTTTTACATGCATGCATATGCATATGTGCACACACACACACACACACACACACACACACACACACACACACAGAGAGAGAGAGAGAGAGAGAGAGAGAGAGAGAGAGAGAGAGAGAGAGAGAGAGAGAGAGAGAGAGACTTATGAGTACCCCTGAAAGAGGTGCTATGCTTGTTTAACTAAAATTATGTCTCTAGAAATATCTGCAATTACAACTGTAGATATGGATCCAAATGGTGGCCACTACCAAGCAATCAAAATCCTACACTTTTTATGTGTCGCACATTTCAGTTAAGTTTCTCTCATTCTGAGGATCATGCCGACTTGGAAAATCTGATGGAGAAAAGAAGGGGTCTGGATGCCCACAATTCTCAGTAAGGAGCAATCGGAAGGTCTGTGTTGTGATTCAGGGTCAGCCTGTGGGTTCGGCAGTTGGGTCGGATGACTCAGAGGAGGAGGAGGGGGGTGTTGAAGAGCTTGCTGATGATGGCCTTGAGGCTCCGCAGAGCCCTCAGCCAGGCCCCTCCCACCAGGTCACGATGCAGACCCAGCTGTGTGAGCCTGACAGCGTGGATGAAGATGACCCACAGCTGGCCCTGTTCAAGGACGCCCGACGCAGGAGGCAGTCAATCAGGAGTAAACAGAGGAAGGCAATGGGGCACCTCGGAAGGAGGCAGAGAGAAGCCACGCCCTGAACTGTATAAAAGGGGAATGTGTGGGAGGGCTGGTTTGCTGAAGGCAACCGCTTGAATAGTTCCTGTTTCATAGCTCCTGTTTCATGGTTGGTGTCTGTTTTATGTTAATAAATTTGGCAGGCTTTATTCCAGCCTCTTGCCATTTGTAAAGGGGTTGTCCCTGCGTTTTCTGCAGGGCCGGTAGCAGGCTGGTACAGAACAGTCTGGTCTCTTGCCTTCTGTCCTCCTTCAGCTGCTCTTTTCTTTTAAGCATGCCTGGGTTTTAACTGCACTTTTTGAAGGTTTGCAATTTTTTGATTTATGACTCATTGACCTCTGACGTATTTTATATTTTAAAAACCTAAGGAAAGTTTACATTATTAAAAATCAAACAAGGTTATTTGATCCCGGACTCAGAGATAATGATCAGGGTGATTTGTGGTAAATAAGAAACTGTGTAGACCTGTGGTCCCCAACCTTTCCGGCTTGGTGGCCCAGTGGAGAGGGGGCGAGGGGAGAGGATGCTTCTATGTGAGTGCTAGGTGTGTACACAAGCATGAGCAACTCCATTGGTACAAGTGGCAGGGGTACACCCACCACTTGCACAAATGGAGCTGTGTGCACAACCACGCTCAGTGCTTGTGCAGCCCAGTTCTGAAAGGGCTGTGGCCCACTAGACTTTCTATGAATAAATTATATAATGGGCTATTAGCAGAGCGCCTTGAACTTTAACTTCACCGTTGTTTAACCAGTTAATTATTTTTTCTTTCATATATGTAATGCATGACAGGTTATTTGGGCTGTAAATAGATGTACAAGCTTATAAATTTTGGATATGCTTTGTAAGGGGGAAAGTTATTATGGCTGGAATAGATTTTTCAGTGTTCAACTACGGGGCATAATATGTTTTTTTGTCCAATTTTTTCATTCACATTTTTAAAAATGTTTTTCTCTTGTTTTATATCAGTTTAATTTTTTTGTTTAGGATTTTGTATTTTAACATTTTATATTTGAATAAAATAGTAAAAATAAAAAGTTTTAAATACAAGTTTAAGGACTTATTTTTTTTAAAAAAATAAACAGTAAAAGGGTGATTAAAATTTTGATTCTAGGAACCGTTGCAAACACACTCCCAGGTTTGGCCAATGGCCATTTACTTACACACAGCCTTGAAAAATAGCTATGTTCAAATCACTTTTGACCGAACACTGAAGCATAACTGATTACATGGAGACCCAGTGAATTTAAAATAACATCAAAATTTTACTGGTTAAAACATATATATTTGCTCTTTCTCATGTGTGCACACACACACACTCATCTACACTTATCCATGTCCTTCTCAGCTAGGCTGGCAGGCTCTAGCTAGCTAGAGGGAAGGGAGCTGCCAAATCTGGACCCAAAGATAACTCAAAAAGTGGGTGGGCTTCAGGACCCCTAAAAGGTAAAGGTAAAGGTTCCCCCGCACATGAGTGCTAGACGTTTCCGACTCTAGGGGCCGGTGCTCATCTCCGTTTCAAAGCCGAGGAGCCAGCGCTTGTCTGAGGACGTCTCCGTGGTCATGTGGCCGGCATGACTAGACACCAAAGGCGCACGGAACGCTGTTACCTTCCCACCGTAGTGGTCCCTATTTTTCTACTTGCATTTTTACGTGCTTTCAAACTGCTAGGTTGGCAGAAGCTGGGACGAGTAACAGGCGCTCACTCTGCTACGCGGCACTCGAGATTCGATCCGCCAAACTGCCGACCTTCTGATCAACAAGCTCAGCGTCCTAACCCACTGAGCCACCGTGTCCCTAACCCCCCCCCCCAAAAAAAGTCCTTGCTTTATTGATTCTCAAGTGTGGTAGCTATGGACTGGGAGCCCTGAGGCCTTTTCTATGTGCTCAGGCCCAAAATTTCCTTTGTCTTCAGGTGAGGTTTCCCCCTTTGTTTCCTTAATGATTTAATTCTTTCTTAACTACTTCCCCTAAAGGGATCTTTTAGACAAGATTCCTTGCTATTCACCCTGCTTAGCTGCCCTGCTTTAATCTTTAGGTATGGCAGCTGCAGCCTAATCTTACAAAAATCACAAATGGACTGAAGGGATAGATAAATTTGAAATAAGATTTTGAAATGAACTATAAGATCCTTCCTATGGGAAAATGCTTTTGTTTTGAATTCTTTTTTTAAAAAAAACAAACAAACATAATGAAACTAAAAATCAAACACCAGAAGCAACTAAAAACGAACTAAAAATTACAGTGAAAGAATGTTGAAAATCGACCTACAAATGAACAGAATGAACCAAAATATTTAAACATTGGACTTATTGAAGGATGTTTTTGAACAATGGACCCAATGCTAATCTTGAGCGTCGGCCTCTATAGATAGATTGTGTTGAAAATATATTATGGAACAACTTTTACCTGACAAGTAACAGCCTTGGTGGAGCAGTGGGCTAATGCCTCCTTAAGTAACACCAGCTGCCTGCAATTAGTGCAGGTTCAAGTCCCACCAGGCTCAAGGTTGACTCAGCCTTCCATCCTTCCCAGGTAGGTAAAATGAGGACCCAGATTGTTGGGGGCAATAAGCTGACTTTGTAATAATGCCGCTTGGGGTGTGTGTGAAAGCCCTAATAAGCAGGCATATACATAGAATGAAGGCTACTGCTAAGCTTGTAAGCCGCCCTGAGTCTTCGGAGAAGGGCGGGATATAAATGGAATTAAATACCTCTGCTTTGCAAGTTGCACTGGTTGCTGGTTTGCTTCCAAGTGCTATTCTAGATGCTGGTGATTACCTATAAAGTCCTACATGGCATACAGCCTGGTCCCTTGAGGATTCAAAAACGTGATGACCAAAAAAGAAAAAAAAAAGAAAAAAGTGATGTACAGGTAGTCCTCGACTTACAACAGTTTGCTTAGTGACTATTTGAAGTTACCATGGCACTGAAAAAAGTGCCCCCCAAGCCTCAGCCGAGCAAGACGCCTGCCTGCCCGCCCGGCAGTGCTCTTCCTCCTGTCCGAGGTTTTCATTGTTATGAGCATTTCTATTGAGGATTGGCAGTGGGGGTGGGGTGGGGGGTGGGGTGTTTGGTTTTTATTCCCATCTGCTGGGTGGTTGCAGCAGGTTTTGGCCACTTCACATGACTCTGGGACACTGCGACCATCATAAATATGAATCAGTTGCCAAGCATCTGAATGTAAATCAGAAGACCCTGGAAATGCTGCAACATTCCAGCTGATTGGCGCTACTTCTGGGCTCAGCAGAAGTGCCAGGATCAGCGCTGAGCTCCAGCTGGAGCCTGGTGCTTCCGCTGAGCCCTGATAGCCTTGCAGCTCCAGCCATCTCTCTCTCAGGCTTGTGTGGTGCTCATTGTGTGGTGCTCATTCCCCTATCCTGCTACCACTTTTCTAGGATGGTCGCGTACCACCTGCCAGGTGCCAATGTACCACAGGTGGTACCCGTACCACTGGTTGAAAAGCCCTGCATAACTTCAGCGAGGCTACTATGTCCACAAGGATGGAAAATACACCACTACCCTCAGTGTGTGTATTGGACTGTGGAGCTGACAGAATTAACAGAAATGGCAAAATTGACCTGCTTGGAAGCCCTTTTGGGACCTTTTGTGGAAAATGAATAAAAATGATTTGATGATTTCTGGTTTGCTGAGTGAAAAGTGCTGAATATGGAAAAATGAACTTGTTTCATTTTTTTGATGAAACACTGATGGGGGAAGAATGAGGGTAAGTTTGTAATTGCTATATGGAAGATCAGAAGTCATTTTTTTAAATACTTCTTGTTCCTTTCTTATTTACTGCACTAGCTTAAATATGAAATAATAGACATTAAGAGAAAAAGAGAGCAAGTATTTGACGCTAAAATAAGAAAATTTAGTTACTAAACTTAAGACATTTGGAAATTAATAGAAAATAAGAATGTTATATCGTATTATTAATTAGTTGATGTAAGATGGTGAGAAATAGAATATATTCAAATAGATAAGACGTGTATTCTGAATATTAGACTTTGTGATGTATTGATAATGGGAACTTTGGTTACTTAAAACTTGGAAACTATAACTATTAAATGTTAAGTTAAATATCAACGGGAAATTAAAAATTGGGGAAACTAATTAGGACATTGATTGTCTATAAAGGTGGAATGTTGAAACAATAAGGCTATGTATAAGCTGTTGGAAGGAAAGTCTTCATCATGGTTCATCCAAGCAGGGAATAAACATGGCAACTGCTTTGGAAAGAAGGTTGTAGTTTATTGCAGAGGAAAGCCAGACAAAAAGATGGATCCAACAGAAAAAAAAAGGCATGACCACATGTGGGTAGTGGGTTTTTATACCCCCTGGACTCTATTGTTCGGAGTGATTTCCGGTTCCTGTCTGGGGCTATTTTGTGTGTCCTTAGTCCAGGTGTGCCTCTCTAGGAATCCTGCTGTTTGTATATCCCAGCCCACGTCCCTGGGGCTGGGGTATGTAGATTTTTAGATGTCTTAGTCTTCTTAGCTTCAACCTTCCTGAATGGTTTACATCTGCATTTCTATAGAGTTGGTTTCTGCTTGGGGGGAGGGAGACTTGGGCTATTAAGAAAACTCAGCATACTTTCCTGGTTCAATTTCTTTTTAGGAAATATATTTTTCTGCCCTTTTAATATTTCCTTCTCTGGGGAGCTGACTTCCCACAATTCCAAAAATTATTGATAAAATCTAAGAATGTCATTTGTATTTAAATGATTTAATAAGGATTGTATTAGTTTAAACAGGAGACAGTAAATACTAAGGGGAAAAGAGAGGAAAAATTTAATGTAGCTTGAGACTTGTAGTAAAGATACTTGTATGTCATTGTATTATCGATTAACCTAGCCACCACGTGGCTTTTCAAATAATTAAATGTAAAATTAGAAAATCAATAAAACATTTTTTTAAAAAAAATATTTTTCTCCATTTCTCCTTTAGTGGAAATATTCTATCCTGTCTCTTTTAATATTTCCCAAAATATTTCATTCTCTAAGAAGGGTGTGTGTGCTGACTGCCTACAGTACTTTAAGCAAAGATGGTAAAAGCTAATTTAGATGAGCAAAACAAAGTTGGGGAAAAAAAGCAAGACCCAACATACAGGAAGAATGTGTTTAGAAAATAATAAAATAAATTCTTTCAATCCTTTTTTTTTTCTTTTTTTTTTATTGAAAAGTTTTAAAATACAATTTTCCTTCAAAAAAACCCCCCTTCCCCCTCCCTCCTCCCCCCCTACCTCCCCCCCTCCCTCCCTCCCTCCTCCCCCCCCTACCTCCCCCCCTCCCCCCCCCCCGACCTCCCAGAGCTGAATACAAGGTATATATATAAAAAGAAAAAGAAAAAAAAGAAAGGCAAACATAAGCAACCATATACTAACAACTATAAATTCTAAAATCCATCACTCTCTAGCTTATATAAGATAAACCAACCCTTGGCAATATTAAATATATATAAAAAACTAAGATAAACAAGAAACACTTTCTAGCTTATATAGAATAAAACAAACCTTAATAAAATTAAATATACATTAAAAACAAGAAAAAAAACCCCAAAATAAAAAGAGATAAAAAAAAACAGAAAAAAAAGGAAAGAGGAATTATTCAAATACTATATAATACTTCTCAGCCTATACTTGTCCTAAATAGACTCCATTCATTTTGTCCATTCCATGATATAACGTTCTTACAAATAATCTTTCAAATTAACCAAAATCTTCGCCACCTCAACCAAATCAGAAAACTTTAAAGTCCACTCTTCTGTAATCGGCCGTTCCTCTTCCAGCACATCTATAATTATTCCAAACAATAAAAAAAAAAAAATTGCGAACAAAACTTTAACCTCCATTTGGAAATCTTCTATATATTCCACCAAACTTTAATCCAAAAAAAAACTCACCCTTTCCACAAAACCACCACATATAAAAAATATATTGCGTCTACACCCAAATCTTTTCCCCCCTCCCATACTTGACTATGAATACGTCGTAGAAATTCCATAGACTTCTGCAAATCCTGCTATTTTCTCTTCTTAGATCGTTTTGCAGCAGCACGCGTCACCCTCTGTTCTATAGAATCATCCGACGAAGTTGTATCTTGATCTCTTCCAACACCGTTGTCTTCTATCTGACCACCTTCGACCTCTTTATGCACTCCTTCTCCAGATCCCTTTCCAGCTTCCAAAGGTGTTAATGGCGTTGCATTTAAAACATTATTGTAGAAATCACGCGCTTGCATCACAGTAACCAGACGGTACCTTTTACCTTCGTGCGTCACCATCAACCCAGCTGGGATCTCCCATCTGAACCTTATATCTCGTTGCTTTAGCTCTTGCACAAGAAATGTAAAATCCTTCCTTCTCCTTAAAATCTTTGGAGGAATTTCTTTTAAGACCAAGACTTCTTGATTAGCAATCACAACTTTAGTATCATAAGCAGCTCGTATAACTTCATCTCTAGTTTCCCTTTTTGCAAAGTAAACCACCACATCTCTAGGCAACTTTCTCTGTCTAGCAATCCATGAATTCACACGAAACACTTTATCCATGCCTCCTTTTATTTCGGATGCTGGCTGATTCAGTACCACTTCAAGAGCCTCAGAAACCAGCTGCTTTAGATCTTCCTTGGTATTCTCCTTTAAGCCTCTAACTCTAATGGCAAACTGCATCTGGTAATATTGAGCAAGACTCAGTTCCTTTTCCACTTTATCTTCATTCTCCAATACTTTTGCTTCTAATATAGCATTCTTTTGAGTCAAATCTTCTAGCTTTTCCTCCAATTCTTCCACACAGCGAGCCACTTTACACACTGAAGACAAGATGTCTGCCTTCATCACTCTGAACTTCTGTTCCATCCTCTCCTCCATTCTCTCCTCCAATTTCTCCAATTTCTCCTCCATCTGTACAAATCTATGATTAATTGATTCCAAAATTACCTGGGCGTGTTTTTCAAGAGCATCTTGTAAGTCCTTTGATGTCAATACATCAGGAGGATGCAGCGCCTGCAGTAATGATTGTTGCACAGGAGAAGTTCCAGCACTCCGAAGAGTTTTAGGGGGTGGTTTAGCCGCCATCTTTTACCAAATGTGACGCACTTTCACTTCAGATTTATAATTCAAAAAAGTCCATCAAGCTGGAGAGTAAAATATACCTTTTCCTCTTGTATCGCTCTGCCTGCTCCTTTAATCCATAGTTATTCCTTCAGGCAGGGGTGGTCGCAGACGCCTGGCTCTGCTCCAAGAAATCAGGAGCAGAGGCGCCGGCCAGCTGGGAGCAGCCCAGGCTACGGGGGAGTTCAATCCTTCAGCCGCCCAAGCCATAAGCTCAGGCGGCCCTGGAGAACTTATTTCATTCTCTAAGAAGGGTGTGTGTGCTGACTGCCTACAGTACTTTAAGCAAAGATGGTAAAAGCTAATTTAGATGAGCAAAACAAAGTTGGGGAAAAAAAGCAAGACCCAACATACAGGAAGAATGTGTTTAGAAAATAATAAAATAAATTCTTTCAATCCTTGTTTCTCTGTGTCTACCAGTGCCACCTGGTGGCATTACTCATTCATGGGGCAGTTCACCAAAATGTGTTCATAATTTAGTGACATCAATGGGACACAATGAGCTTAAATTCATCAGATTTTTCCTTTCACACAGGATTATCCTTTCCTTTTCAATTTGGATTTAATATAATATTAGGATAAGAAATGTATCAAAAGTGTACCAATGTATCAGTAGCAAAACCCCCACAGGGCTCTCTAATGAAACCTACATTATTCAATTTATATATGCCAGCAACAAGGAGACACAAATTTGGATATGTTGATGATTTGACCATAGCAGTGCAAGAAAAACACATGGAGTTGGCAAATAGGCTCTTTCTCAAAGATCCTAAGATCTTGGGGAAATTCTTCAGTGACTGGAGGCTTACTCCTAGTGCCAACAAAACAGTAACTATCTACTTCTACCTTAGTAATAAACTAGCAAATGAAGCCTTGAAGGTTTACTTAAACAATAACCAACTCCCCTACAATCCTTATCCAAAGTATTCTGGAGTAACATTGGACTGGACTCTCTTATAAGATACATCTAGTGAACATGGTGACAAAAATCAATACTAGGAACAACATAGTCCAGAAATTAAGCAGAATTCAATGGGAAGTTTCAGCGGCTACCTTCAGAACATCAGCATTAGAGCTGGTCAACTTCATTGCAGAATACGGTGCTCCTGTATAGCTCAATAACTGCCAAACTAGCAAGCTACATGCCAGACTCAATGATAACATGAGATAGGCATATGTATTAAAACCACCCCAATTTGCTGGCTTCCTGTTTGAGTGATATAGCACTGCCAGCTTTGTGAAGGCAAGTTGCACTAGTGAGAGAATACAGAAAAATTATGGACAACTCACTCCTACCAGTGCATGCCAACCTTCCTTGTTTATCAGTAGAAGGCTCAAATGTAGGAAGCCCCCATTGGCAGTTGCACAACATCTGCTTAACAGTTTTAAGTTAACAATGGAAAGCCAAATGGGCTGCTGAACGACCAGACACAGGAAGATATATAAATGACCCAACCCAAAAGGTGCAAGGTTTTGAATGACCACGCCAGCAATGACAAGCCTGAATAGGATCTTGCGAAGTGAGCTTTTGTGTGTGTATTTTATTTTTGCCTGGTGGATTTCAGTTTGTTTGATGGAGTTATTTGTTTGAGCAACTTTTTCTTGTTTATGGACTATTTACCAATTGCTTTGTGGACTAATCTTGGCTTGCTTGTATTTGGATTTATTGGGACAGTTCTGAGTGCTGGTAAAGGGAATTACTGGGGAACATTAATAAACTCACTAAATCACAGTTATGTGGGTGAGAGTGAGTGGGCAGCACACCTCTTGAGAAAGTAGGAAAGAAGAAAGAAAATGTTCTTTTCACCTCTAAGCCACAGGCTCTCTCTCACTTTGTTAGCTTAAGAAGCAAGGGGAGATATGTGTCAAATGCTTGTTAACTATTTATATTACCTTGCTAGGCCCCAAACATGGGACAAATCTTTATTTCCTGTTTCAGCCTATCTTGAAGGCCATCGAACAGGCAGTAGTCACACCGGTGACAGCTCATATATTTGTGTAAATTGCTAACAAAGAATTAAGGGAGACTGATATGCATTTCAAACTTATTAGTTTTCATCAGTCAGCCATACCCTTCTGAGATTCGAACCTGGGCTGATTGCACATTAGGCAGTTCTTTTCACCTCTAAGCCACAGGCTCTCTCTCGCTTTGTTAGCTTAAGAAGCAAGGGGAGATATGTGTCAAATGCTTGTTAACTATTTAGATTACTTTGCTAGGCCCCAAACATGGGACAAATCTTTATTTCCTGTTTCAGCCTATCTTGAAGGCCATCAAACAGGCAGTAGTCACACCAGTGACTACACAAATATATGAGCTTTTTTTTTATATGACAAAAAAAGCCCTGTTTGTGCTGCTGCTGTCTCCATGGTGACTGGCAGCTGCTGGTATGCTTGTGCGAGGTCTAGTTTAGCAAAGATGGCGCCACCTTGGAGGGAAGCGAGAATGTGGCTGACCGTGGGGACCGGGTAAGCGTGCTGGTTTAGGGCCCTATTTAGTGTGAATTTATAATCGGCACAGCTTTGAGGGGGGTGACTATCGGGGTCTCCCACTCTCCCCTGTCTGTCGGCTGTAGGACCCCCTGTTCTACTAGTTTGTCTAGCTCTTTCTCAATTTTGTGCTTGAGTGCGAAGGGGACTCTCCTGGGTTTGATTCTAATAGGTAAGATGCTGGGGTTTAATTAATTAATTAATTAATTTATTAGTTGAATTTATATACCGCCCTATTCCTGAAGGACTCAAGGACTTAAATGAAATGGGGGGCCCTGTGTACCTCCCCAGCTTACTATCGAATACGTCTGCAAACTCTTTGCAGACAGATTCGATGTTGTTTCCCTGCAATCTGTGGATGCCAGATATTACGATGTCTGATGCCTCAAACCAGTCCAACCCGACTAAACTGGTCCTATGGCCTTTGACTACAATAACATCCAAGTGCCCCTGAAACCTCTTAAACCGCACGGACAGGGTGGCCTCTCCCTTAACTTTTACTGGGGCATTTTGGAAATTGGTTAACAAGATGCTGGAGGGCCTCAATTTAACCCACTGCTTGTTCCGGCCTCAAACAAGTTTAAATGTCTCTTCGGAAATAATTGAGACTGCAGAGCCGGAGACTAGCTCCATTTTACAAGGAATGCCTTGTAAATGGACTTCCAATTTAAGTTTGGGTTTAAACTGTCGGCGGGCCCCGGTTCGGCAGATGGCCCTCCGGCTTTCGAAAAACCCCACGCTTGTTGGGCTCCGGGCCCCGGTACCTTTCCACCACGAGTTCTACAACTGTCACTTGGATAGGCCCTCTCGGAAACGGCTACGGCAGACCACTGTGATGTGGCCCAATTTTCCGCAGGCCCGACATGTGGCCAACTGAAACTTGCAGTTCGCCCCCACGTGGTTGCCTCTGCAGCCTCCGCATTTCGGGGAGGGAGCTGCCTTTGGCTGGCTCTCCCTGTCCTCGCGTTGTCGATCCCGTTGTTCCATTTTCTGCTGGATCAGGTCAATGTCAGGTTCTTCCTCATCTGTGTGCTCGCCGTACGTTGCACCTTTGTTGTGTATTGCTTCCTCTGGGCTGCGGGGCAGGGGAGTCTGTACCGCTTGCACCGTGCCTCTGGCTGCCTCGTCGGCCAAGATCTCATCTTGAGCATCTTGGAGAGTTATATCGGGCCTTGCAAAAAGCCTCTGTTGCAGATGCTTGTCTCTTAGGCCGCACACAAGCCTGTCCTGAAGTCTCTCATCCAGGTTGGAGAACTGGCAGAGGCAGGCGGCCTGTCGCAAGGCTGCGATGAACTCCGACGCAGATTCACCCGGCTGTTGTACCCTCTGGTCAAGCCGGAACCGCCAGGCCAGCGTGGACATTCAGGGCTTGAAATGCCCGTTCAGCTTTGTCGTGAGGTCTCTGTATGAGACGGTTTTCATCGGCGTCGGTGTGAATAGGCTTTTGGCCAAGTCGAATGTGGCCGGCCCACTTATGCAAAGCAGGGTCGCTGCTTTTAGGCCATCCTCGGCGATTTGGTTTGCCTGGAAGTAGTTCTCAACTTGCCCCAGGTGTGATGGCCACCGTTCGGGATGGTGGATGTCGAATTCTCTGGGCTGGCCGACCTTCGGCATCTTCCTCTCATTCTCGGATCCTGCTCCTCCGACTCAAACGGTTGGTTCTGAGTATGTGAGGCCACTAGCATGATGACTAGCCGGCCGTAGAAGGGGGGGGAAAGATGCCTCTTTCCTCCAGCATGCGAAGCCGTCCCCTCATGAATTCAGCTCTTTAATGCGAAGCAGGATCCCACCTTCGTTGCCACTGTTGTGTAGTGGGTTCTGGAGAGCAGGAAGGATGCCGAGACGATGAGTACAACATAATAGCTCTTTATTAGGTGGAAGTGACTGTACTGGGGAATAGGGGCTAACTGCTCTCTTATATATACCTGGCCAGCACCTGGCCAGTACTCAACCAACCAATCGGATTGAACCTCTGTTCCCCTCCGAAAATGCTTCCCGCCAAAACAGTTACAGTTCAACGCCTCCTGGTGGTGATTCTTATACAAGCTTTAGGTGTTCCAATAAAGCCTAATACATAACAAACAGGATCCTGCTTCATTAGAGCAGAGGTGTCAGTACAGGCCCATCCTCTCCCTCCTCAGCTCCATTCCCATTTATGAACCAGTTCTTTCATTTATTTGCTCTGTAAGGTCAGAAGGAGATCTTCCTCTGTGTCTCGTTCAGGTGGAAGCATCCTACAAGGCCCAAGAAGTGGATCTTGCTAGCAATTGAACCCAATTTATGAAATATCTTGTTCCATAAAGTGCAGTTGCTCCCCTGCTTTGCTTTTTACCAGATGACGCTGAATACATTTTTCTAGTATTTTTTAAAATATTATATGTGGCATATAATACTTGAAATGCTGATTATAAATTCTGGTGAAAATTTTGGCTGTTACGCACAGGCACACATATTACGATCTTGTGCATCTCTGTGTGTGGAGACATATTTTTCTAGTACAGGTATACAAGAATCTCAAGGATGCAACAGATGGTTGTTGAGCACAAGTTCAACCACAGAGGAATCCCTCCTACTAAGTGACCATAAGAGAGGACTATGATCCAAGACTTGGCCACCAAGACCTGTTGCTTTCAGTTCAGTAATTGACCAGATATGTGACTGATTGAATGAGGCAAAGGAGAATTTTAAAAGTTGTAACCTATTCTGATTTTACATCCAAAGTATAGGATATGTCAACATTTAAACAATATTATTTTTGTACTCTGTGTTTGTCCTTCCATTTTGTATATTTGCAAGTCATACAATGGAAACATAAATACTCCTATCAGTTGGCAGTTTCACGTATTTTTAAGTATATTTTATACTATTTTTTTTAAAAAAAATTGTTCTTAGAGTTCAGATGATGGATCTAACGTACTGTTGCAAAACTCATAAAATTTGAGGGTTACAAAAATGGTTTCCTGAAAATAGGTTAGATTTCAGTTTCTTGCCTTCCTGGTTTAGAAGAAGGCAAGCAACTTGTGATTCTGGCTGACCAGGGTTTAGATGGGAAACCAGTTTCCAGACAATGGGTACAGTAGTTCCAGAAGCTGTTTGGTCAGGATAGAGTCATCCAAAAGCAGAAAGGAATGAAAGGTTGCATTGATTCTTGTATTTCATATACATTCCCAATATAATAATTGGGGCACAGGGTGAGTACAATATTCTTGGAAGTGTATCCTAAAGAAATAGGGGAGGAGAGTAGAATAGGTTAAGTACATGACAAAGATTTCATTGTTTTAAAAAGATGACAACTTTGGGCAATAGGTTTTGATTCAACAAGTACATTCCAAAATGTGCTTTTGCATTGCACCTACTGTGTGCAAACAATTCCCTTTCGAAGGGAGTGTGAGGAGCAACAGAAATATAAAAGAAGACTCTTAGGTCAAAATGCCCAATATTGTGAGGGAATGACAATAGTCTCCATGGGTAGGACAACTGTTGGGGCCTAAATAAATAAAGATATTGGAAAAGTCTTTGCTTTTTCATGATTTTGCATTATTGGGGACTTATTTGTTCAATTAGATTTATATCCAATCTTTTTTCCAAAAGCTTCAGGTTGCATGCCTAGTGTTCCTTTCTGTTATTGCCCCCCCCCCTACAGCAATCCTGTAAGTACTTTCGGCTGTTTTAGAGTGTTAATAGTTGGGAAAAAGTCACCCAGTCAGCTCCCATGGCTCAGGGAAGACTTGAACTCCAAATCTTCTGATTCTTAACTCAGTGCTTTAACTATTGCATAGTGTACCTCACATTTCATCCAAGTTCTATTGATGAGCAAAGTTCATTAATCTGGGAACAGAATATTCTGTACACATTTGGAACGTACATTACATTTTCTATGTCATCCTGGTGGTGGTTGGCATATTTGGGATATAAATTCACCCCATCCTCTTTGTGTTGGAGGCACTATTTAAGGTGTTTCTGGGTTGAAAGAATCAGCTGGTGACATCACCGTTGCTCGGAGGAGCATGAGGGCTCCTTTCATGTCCAAATCAAGGAGCTGGAGTGAATGACGGGAGTTCACCCTGCCACGCAGCAGCACTCCGGGTCTCGAATGCTGCTTTGCTAATCTCCAACTGTGTGAGCCGCCACACTCCCATTAATCCACCAAAGCAGAAGTCATTTGAAGTGTTCTTTTGTGATCTGGCCTGGAAACAGGCTCGTATTGTTCAGCACATCCTGTCCAGAAAATCTTGAACCACTTCTGGTTCAGAGGTTTTCTTTCTAGAAATTGTCAAACTGTCCCTGGAATGGCATGGTAAGGAATGAAATCTGACATGGTTGGGGTAGGGTGGGAGGGAGGGATGGGAACATTCCAGAGTTCTCTAGAATGTTACATTCTCAAAGTGAGAAATCTTGCACTTTTTATTTATTTATTTGGTGTTTTTTTAATCCCACCTTTTTATTGCTTATAAATAAGGCAGTGAACATACCTAATACTACTTCCTCTTCCTATTTTCCCCACAGCAACAACCTTTTGAGGTTGTGAGCGAGTGACTGGCCCAAGTTATCCAGCTGTTTTTCAGGCTCAAAGTGGGACTAGAACTCACAGCTTAAAGTTCTTAGGCCAGCACTGTAACCACTAGACCAGACTGGCTCATCACCACCCTGTTATCTAGGTAGCCTCCATCTCTGCATTTTTCTATTTCTTCCCCCAATTTATTTTCAAAACAAGTATGGCCCAAAGCAAAATACAGAAGGCTCAGAGATGCATTGCCTACACAAAGATATTACTACCCCCTAATAATAAGGGATTTCTATCAAGGTTTTGTAAAATTAAAGAATGCATTCTACCACTTTTTCTTTCATTCCTAGAATGAACGAAGTAGATGCTACTTACCAAGACAACATCCCTTTGCTACTCCTGGCAACTGTCTTAGCACATTTAATGTCATCTGCAATATCGTCATCGAGGAATTCTGTGGAGGAAGAGAAGGAAAGCATTAATGAAATCAAAGTTTCTCCCATGATAAAACTGGGATTTTAAGTAGGAAATCATCCACCGGAATGCCAATAGTCCTTCTATGCTGACTTTGGGCTTTCCAGTGATAGTTGAATCTCCCAGGCTTAGATTTAGAATTTCATGGCAATTCGTTTCCAGTGCACTCTTCAAGGAGGTCTCAGCTGTGATCTGAGAACCAGTCTGCCATTTCAATCACTATCTCACACAGGCTTTCCTATTTTTATTTATTAGGTAAAAGGTAAAGTTTCCCCCGCACATGCGTGCTAGTCGTTTCCGACTCTAGGGGCCGGTGCTCATCTCCGTTTCAAAGCTGAAGAGCCAGCGCTTGTCCGAGGACGTCTCCGTGGTCATGTGGCTGGCATGACTAGACGCCAAAGGCGCACGGAACGCTGTTACCTTCCCACCGTAGTGGTCCCTATTTTTCTACTTGCATTTTTACGTGCTTTCGAACTGCTAGGTTGGCAGAAGCTGGGACGAGTAACAGGCGCTCACTCTGTTATGCGGCACTCGGGATTCGACCCGCCAAACTGCCGACCTTCTGATCGACAAGCTCAGCTTCCTAACCCATTTATTAGGGATGTCCAAAATGCATCATCCTGGGAATGGAATTTTTGGGAGAACACTTTAGATCAGACACGTCAAACTCGCAACATCATGTGACATTGCGCAACGTATCGGGACAGTTTTGCCATTGCCGGCAATGGGGTGCGTGCGGTTTCCAGATGACGTGTCCGGCCACGGGCCGGCAGTTTGACACCCCTGCTTTAGATTGTTTTAAAATAAAGTACAAAATACAAAAACAAATAGTAGGACCCCGTAGAGAAGGAAAAGAGAAAAAGAAGTGAGCGGGAGAAGGGAAAAAGAAAAGAAAGAGCATTGATTTCCGACTTCCTTTGTTGCAGTAGGATAAAGCATTAATATCGTACCTCCACTTTTTACTTTTCCAAAGTAGTATAAACTAGCCATTTCTATAACGAATCAATCTAAATCAGTAAATCCCAAGATCAAAGTTTCACTTTCTTCCACCCCAAGCACAAAATCCAGGAGCAGTTTCCACGTGGAAACAAATGTACGTATGTTCTTTTCTTTAGTCCAAACAGTTAATTTAGCCATCTCTGCCAACTCCATCAACTTCTGTAGCCATTCATCCATAGTGGGAATCAAATCGGAATGTCCTTCCATTTTGTGCAGATAATAGTTTTGCTGCTGTTGACATGTATAAGATCAAAGTTCCATTTTTTTCTAAATCTTTTTCCATTATGCCCAGAAGAAAAATTTCTGGTTTCATCTTTATCTTTACTTTAAGAATTTTCTGCATTAAGATGTGAATCCTACTCCAATATTTCTTTGCTTTATCGCATGTCCACCATAAGTGATAAAAGGTCCCTTCTTTATATTTACATTCCCAACATTCGTTTGAAATACCTTTACACATTCTAGATAACTGATCTGGTGTTAAATACCAGCGGTACATCATCTTATACAAATTTTCTTATAAATTTTAAGCTTTTTGTCCACATATTCTCCCATTGTTCCAGCATCACATTATATCCAAATTTCCCTGCCCACTGAATCATACAATGTTTTACATGTTCATTTTCCGAATTCAATTTCAATAACATTTTATAAATCTTAACAATAATATGTTCATCACTACCACATCAACCTGTGAATGGGAACTTTGGGAGAACTCCTTAGGTTGTTATGTACAGATCATTAGGTAAAGGTAAAGGTTCCCCCGCACACGTGTGCTAGTCGTTTCCGACTCTAGGGGCCGGTGCTCATCTCCGTTTCAAAGCCAAAGAACCAGGGCTTGTCCAAGGACGTCTCCGTGGTCACGTGGCCAGCATGACTAGATGCCAAAGGCACACGGAACGCTGTTACCTTCCCACTGTAGTGGTCCCTATTTTTCTACTTGCATTTTTACGTGCTTTCGAACTGCTAGGTTGCCAGAAGCTGGGACGAGTAACAGGCGCTCACTCTGTTACATGGCACTCAGGATTCGACCCACCAAACTGCCGACCTTCTGATCGACAAGCTCAGCGTCCTAACCCACTGAGCCACCCCGTCCCTATGATCATAATATAGCTTAATAAATAATAAAAAAAAAAATTTGAAGGGTTGTAGGGCTTTATTTCCAGGGTAGTTTTTACTTCAATTCATTTTGTAAATTGCTGGGGTACAAAGAAGCCACTCACCCTCACAATCTATTCGGCAAATGTTCTGGCTGTTATGTCTCCCATCTGAACACCATATTAGGCCACTCAGGTGAAATAAACCATAGTATGGCTGTCCTTCGGCATACACATAATGTTCAGTGTTGAACCCGCTGCTAAACAGGATCAAACATAACCCTGGGAGGAAATCATAGCAATTAAACATGAATAAGTGATTAACTGTCAAAGGAAAACTTTGAGGTAGGAGTGTTTGTGACAATCGACACCCACTCCTTTTTAATGTCTGATGTACATGACACATTTGTGTTTGTGTGTGTGTGTATCTGATTGCATAGTTATGGATGGCCCTTTCCCTCTGCCCCACAGCTGAGTTTGCTTAACTTGCATACTCATAGTACTTACCTTTCAACCTTAATATGAATGTTCTTTTAAAAAGCTAGACATTAAAGAAAAAAAGAAATTTCCTCCAGAATCAAATGGAAAGGAAATAGAATTAGATGACCATCATACTGGACTTAAGTTAAAGCCCCAGACTGGGAAAGAAGTGATACACTCAAAGCAGAAAACTTACAGTGAGCTAGGCCAATACGATGGTAATTATCCATTCCATTTTTTTCCAATTCTTTATACAATTCACACTTGGAGAAGACTTTGGCTTTACTTGCTTGAGCGAACAGGCAAAGGAAGGCAAACCACAGACCTTCCATCGCTGCAGAGGTCTGCAAAATGATCTGACAGGCAAAGTTTTTATAGCCTTGCTTTGTTTGTTTTAGTTGGGGGCTGCCTCTTCTCTTTACCAATGTTATTTTTATGAAGGTCAGATAAAAGTTTAGATCATGATGTTCCTGCAGTCACAGGTTGGCATTCCTAAAGATCTTGGATAGCTGCATGCCCCAAATAAAAACAGTAATGTTGATACCACTTCAACACAGAGGAAGAATATAAATATTTGGCTTAAGTAATAATTATCCAAATATACACTAGAGAAATTAAAATCAGACCTAAACCTCTGCAGAGCCCTTCATGAAGGCATGGGTGTGCTTGTGTGCATGATGGGCTCTTGTGCTCACGTCGCTTGTTTCCACATTTGATGCATTTCTTGAGGGAAAATGATATATACAATCCAAGCATTTCCATGCAGGAATTGTAATGGGAAGAAAAGCTTCTGAAAGCAAAGAATGGCCTGCCGTAATACATAAAGCAAAAAAGCTAATAATGACCAACTCCAATTAGTTCATCACTTTGGGGGTCATACTTAAGGAAATAGAATAGCCAAGGTTGGCCAGCATATTCAGACTGCCTAAAAATGGAGCTGTCAGTCAGAAGCATATGGCATAGTCTTGGGGTATATCCATACATGAGTGAGGAAGGGATGTAATCAAATACTTCTTAAGACCAGGAGATTGTAAATGAAAAAAAAAATAAATAAAAATAAAGTACAGGTATTCCTCAACTTACGATTAAAGGGGCAAATCTGGAGGTCTGGGAAAATTGACAGCTGGCACTTAAAATGCCTGCATCTTTGTTTTTTTTTTGTTTAAAAAAACACTTTTTTAAAAAGTGCATGCATATTTGCAAATGTACATTATACCATTCCAACCATAACATTAGCTGGTTTCTTAAGCAGCTTCTCATGCTTTGAGATATTGAGACCTTTGTTTTTCAAGATACATTTTTGAATGTTCTCAATAAGAACAGAAGACTCCAAACCATGACAATTCCATTTCTTAAGCAAAATAACACGGGTGTGCTTGATGATTGTAGAAGATGACAAATAGACCAAAGGTCTTCTTTCAACCATCTGCTTTCATGATATCCTACAATGTATCTGTGGGAAGGAGCACGGCTTGTTCTCTTTAAATAGCAACAAAATACACTGATCCTCATCGGGAAATTAGGCTCAATTAAAATGAGGCCTTTAAACTTCATCCAAATTTTGTTCTGGATTGAATAGTGGGCAGAAGAAAAATTTACAATGAGAGCAAGGCCAAATGTACAGGTTGTAGTCTGTTGAAAAGGACTGAATGTGGTTGACACTTAGTAGTAGACGTGGTGGGCAATTTCATTTGCCAGTTTAGATGGGAACCAACCTCAGTGCTTTCAGAACAAATACGGCACTAAAAATGCAGCTATTCTTTAACTTATCTTCCCATGCTAACTTTGAGGAGAAATTAGGAACAGTAAGCTCAAAAGGTGCAAATTATGTAACTTGATTTTACAGTTAAACTTTGTCAATTGGTGAAAGGGTAAGTTTCAATGCTATCATCATGATTGAAAGATGCAGCTCACAGGCATACAAATGATTTGTGTATTGAAAAGTAAGTTTTCAGTTGTAAGCCAAATAAAACTCCTGCTAAAATATAATTTACAATCATGTGCACACTTACTCAGAAGTAATCTGATGAACTCAGATAAATTTGTTTCTTTCTTGCTACCCAGAACTGCATGGCGTTCTGATGCAGAGGCCATGCTAATCTTCTCCATGTCGTTCTCGTTTTGGTATGCATGCTGCTGAAGTGAGCAATATATAATGAAAAAAGGGGAGCAAAACAATGACCTAAGTTTTGTTATTTGCTCATGAGAATGTAAGTTTTTCACTTTGGGGGAACCCCCCCCCCAATTTGATGGGAAGCTTATATTTCCCCTTGCATTATTTGCCACAGTAGCATCAAAGGGAGCTGACAAAAATCAGAACATTTTGAAACTAATGTTAATTTCTCCTATTCCTGTTATCCAAATGTTAACCTTGATTTTATTCGGAATAGATTCAGACTAAGAGTATCTTCTTTGAACATTTTGGATTCATACTGGGGAAAATAGGCAAACATCATATGGAAGATGGTGGATGGGGGTGGACAGCTGATGCGGAGCTCCCAATAACCTCCCCCTCCACAGTGCTGGAATATTCTGTGAGGCCTGGTTTCCCACCCCCATCCCCTCTTTCCCCTTCCTTATTTCCAGGGCTTGCTTTGAATTTCTATCCAAGTCTCAGTTGCTGGGTGAGCAACTTTGGGCAAGACTTGCCTGGTCGCGGTGAGGGTCAGTCAAGACTTGTAGCTGCTGCACCTGACTCGGCTGTTTGGTGGCAGGAGAGACCAGCAATTTGGCAGCAGTTCAGATGTCAGCTGGTCAGTGTGGTGGAGTTTGGTCAGGAGCTGTGGCCGCTGTGCTTGCTCAGCAGGTCACTGCAGATTACCAGCTACTTGGTAGTGGTGATGGTGTACAGTGCCATGGCACAGGCAGCTTTTGAAGTTTCCAGAGTGGCTCATGTTACACCACTGTTTCTCAAGCTGCTGGTTTGCTTCCGGTGCAATTCAAGGTGTTGTTTATCACCTTTAAAGCCTTTCACGGTGCATGGGTTCAGATTACTTAAGGAATTGTCTCATCCCAATCTGATTGGCTTTCCCCACCTGTGCCAGCAGAGGAGGCATGTTGTGGGTCCCATTGGCCAAGGAATTGTGCCTTTTGGAACATCTTGCCCTCCAGAGTGAAGTTGGCTCTCAAGTTCCTGATCTTCCACAAGACCTTGAAGATCTGGCTCTGCCAGTTGACCTGGGGCTCCAATGGGGGAGCGTCATGCTTGAGGTGGTTGATAGATCAAAAACAGATCCCCCCTCCCCCCTGCTCAGCCCTCCCTCCTTATCTTTTAATTGTAGCTGATAATTTGCATTTTTATAGTATTTTATTCTTATTATGCACATGTTTTTTGTATAGTTTTACTCTTTTTACCATTGTAAGCTTCCCAGAATGAGTGCGGTGGCAAAATTTTTTAACAAATAATAATAAATTTAATAAATAAATAATAAAATAACTTTTCTACACTTTTATTGGATTAAAAAAAGTAAAAGAAGTAAAAGAAGAAGGCGCAAAGGTAATTGCACAACAATCTAAAATATGCTTTCAAATTCATCACTCAAACAATTGTTTGGCATATATTTATTTATGATGAAATGAAGAATACCAGATTCAGACAAGATCCACATGTTCCTGAAAATTATTGGGAATATGCTTAGGGTCTGTTTTTATAGATAATTGATACCCATAAAGAGCTTAGGGAGAAAGATATCAAAAACTTTCCTCTTGGAAGCCAATTGTTCTTTCAGAAACAATTATGAAATATGCTATTAAAAAAGGAAATACAAATAATCTCTCTTTCTCTCTCTCCCCCTCCCTCCCTCCCTCTCACACACACACCTGAACACATACACATACACATATTCTCTATCTATCTATCTATCTATCTATCTATCTATCTATCTATCTATCTATCTATCTATCTATCTATCATCTTATCTGTCTGTCTATCATCTTCCTTAGAAGTTCTTTTTGAAATTTTGAAGCTGTTCTAAAGCCGTGAGATCAACCTACTTTGCACTGGCCCATTATGAATTTGAGTCATCTTGTACTCGTAAGACTCTGAAACGTCTCCAAGCTAAGTGTCCTTGTCTTCTCTCGAATTCTCTTTTGGGGTGTACCATGATTCCTACCAAAAAGGCATTTTATGTAATAATGGTTGATGGCCTGATTGTTGCAGTATTTCAGATAAAGTGGCCTGAAAAAGTAATGGGGGAAAAAAGTTCAATTAGCTATTACAAATTGTTTATATAAGTGAGAAGAAAATACCTCTGAATGATTGACATCTCATCCAACTAAGAAACAACTTTCAAACAAAAGGAGAAATAAATAGAGGAATAGCCTATTTTGCCAAAATAAAGAGTAGCTTATTTTATTTTAACAGTGATACTCCTCAATAAGGATTTCATTGCAAAATTCATGGAAATTTAGAAAGGTACAAATGGTCGGTCACTGCCTTCTGTTTTTAACCCTCCCATCCTTTCTCTCCAATTAGCTCCTCAGTCTACATTCTCACCTCAAAATGGGAAAAGGTATCCAAATGAATTATAAAAACTGATATCCAAATATATTCAAAATTGTAGAAATTGTTTTCAAAAATGCCACTAAATGAAAGAATTGGTGATCTTCTTTTATACATTTGCACTGTCTATAATTGTCACTTAAAGCCCTTTTTGACAGTCTCCCTCAAGTTGGTTGAATTATTACCCTCCTCAGCTACCATAGAAAGCCCTGAAAAGACTGCAGTTTGGAGAATTAAAATCCAATCCGGGGTGCCATTTTGGAAAAGCTGCTCCTGGAACAAAATCCATCTGATTGGTGCTTTGAGGCTGATCCAGACTTCCTGTCTGCCTCAGGACAAGGTTAGGCCAACTCCATTTGGAAGGGCAGGAATAGAAGACCAAGTCCTCAACCTATTCTCATCCTGCGGGAAAGATGATCTCCATTTAACTTTTCTGAATTTGGATCAAAAACAGTTTCCCACTTTTGCTGGTGCAAAGAGGAATTAGGCCTGTTGTGATTCATTCTACCCTTACACAAAGGCCTCTGTTCTAATTGGCTGGCATGACCTCCGATGCTTCCTTTCTGGTCCCTATGCCGTTCTCTACTGGACATTTCATGCTAAGTTCCCGGGCTGCCTACAGCTGAACTTTTTCTTTTCTTTTTTCTTTTTACAAGTTTGGTAATGAAAGGGTGAAATTGTCGAGAACTGTCAAGTTTCCCCTTATAGCTAAGCAGAAGGGGAAACTTGGCAGTTTTTCTTCCAGTACGGAAAAGCCCTATCTGAAAAATGAAAAAAAAAACAAACCAAACACAAATATTGCTGTTTGCTTTCCTTGCATTGGCAGGAAGGAAGAGAAGTAGGAAAATTCATCAGTCAGAGCCAAGTTAACTGCCATCCATATACAACCCTTAACCAACCCAATGGCCAATGTAGAGGCTTCTTTTGGGGCCAGTTTCTTCAGAAGAGAGAAGCTGCAGTGCAGAAAAGCCCTTGATGTAACTGAAAGGGGAGAAAAGCACCACTGACACTCACCAAGCTCTCATATCCTTTGTTCTTTGAACTACTTTTTTAACACATGAAGTGTCGTCTCGGATGTCGTCATCTAAGAACACTGTGAAGATAATTTCAACGAAGAATGTTAAATCTGAAAGTGTGATATGCAGGGCTTTTTTTTCTCATAGAACGCTCAGAACGGAGTTCCGGCACCCTTTTTGGGTGGAACCTTGTAGGGTAGGCAAGGCGGGTTGTATGACATGTGTGAGTTTCGGCACCTTTTTCTTTTACGAAAAAAGCACTGGCGATATGCCAACGGATTCTCCAAGATATCAGAACTTCCTCTGGAAGTGGGATAGATAGAAGGCTGTGCTCTTTTTAATCCTTACTCCTTCCTCATGTCTACCTTTTCATCTACCAGCATTCCTGCCTGTTAATTAACAGTCTAGGGCAGGTGTGAGAGAATAGGGTTGGGTTCATTAGCCTAGTAATATCTTGACCATGATAAGCTCATGGGCCAGTCAATAAACAAGAGGAGAGAGAAGATGGGTCCTGCTCTGACTTAACTCCTTGGTGGCATGCCACCAAAGATCAGCAAAGCCAGCTATCCAGGAATGGGGCTGTAGTTATGAAAAGACACTGAGGAAATCTTAGTAGTAAATTATCAAAACGATTTGCTAAAATGTTCTTAATCGACAGTACTTTAGTAACTGATCTTAAAATAAATAAGGTAAGGTAGCTGGGAAGTACAATTTTTCACCAGGGAATCACCCAACATCAGATCTCTATGTCCTATATTCAAAAGTATCTCTATGTTCAGAAGTAATCACATTTAACATATCCAACGGAGCCTTTTCTGCTGTGGTTCCATCCCTATGGAACAGTCTATCACCGGAATGGGTCATCGGAAACATGGATTTGCTGGTTGGCCTGTGGCCCCGATGGAGACACTTACTGCTGGAGGTGGATGATGTGGTAAGAACAACTCATTCCCATCCTGTTCCTCCCTTAGTTCTGGTTTCAGAATAGTTTTTAATAATCTTAACCTGGGTAGTTTTAATACTTTAATATTTTAATTTTTTCTACTTATTTTATAACTTGTAAGCTGCCCAGAGTCGCCTTATAGGAGAGATGGGTGGCATAAAATTTTATCAACAAACAAACAAATAAAATCAGTTGTAAGTTATATTAGGTATTTTTTTGTGTTTAGATCCTGTGTACTTTTGTGACAGGCTTTCTGGCTGCCAGAAATATTAGCGTTTCCTGTTGGAACAATAAAGCAAAGGAAATCACTCACAATCACAGGTAGTGTTGCATCTATTTTGAGTGGGATGCCTCCCATTATCACACCATTCGAGGCCGCTGAGTTGGAATATTCCATAACGGGGAACACCCCAAATGTTCTCATAGTACAAAGTGTCAAGCCTGCTTGAGTAATCAGCTGCACAGACAACTAGTGAGAGGAGAAGGAAAGAAAGAGGAAAGTGCTCGTTATCTTTGGCAACTCCATTCTCAGTTCATCGGTTGGCATTTTCAAGACACTGTTTTAATATTTATTCTTCAAAATTAGTTTTACCCACTAGGTTCTTGTAAAATAGCAAGCTGTGCAATCAGGCACTTCTAACAAACTGTAAACCTTCTCCAAAGATTTGGGTTTATCTTTTCCTTCATTGTATCTTGATGTGTTTTGCTTTTCATATTCTTCATTCTTATGTTCCATATTCACCCTTTTATTTGAAAACATTCACCAATGACAGTACTACTTCCTAGCTTTAAAGGAAACATGTGGAAGAAACAGAAGTTAAATGTGCTGAAATGTACTTCAGTCAGAAGAGAGAGAGAGAGAGAGAGAGAGAGAGAGAGAGAGAGAGAGAGAGAGAATACAGTAGATGATAATTAGATTTGATCAATCCTAACAATCCAAATGAGTTATGAGGACCCGAAATAGAACTCACACTGCTCTGAGTAAATGCCATTGAAAGGATCCATCCGAAAATACTTCAGGATGTAATATAAGTCGCAAACTTCAAATACTTTGGCCTTCTGTCTCGCTACGAGTAAGCAGAATAAGGTGAGAAAAATCACCTTCATTGCTGCCAGCCTTTGAAAACTACCGTGTGCAGGACACTAACTATTTGTAGCTCATGGAGGTTGCAACCGTAGGCTGGCCTTGTGGCTATTGGTTATCCAAACTCTCATTCAAAAGATTTTAGTGCAGGGGATTTCCTGTCCTTGAAAGACCGAGTTAGGGACCCAGTCAATGTGGCCGTTTCAAAGGTTTCCTGCAGTATTCCTTCTGCTGTAATGGCCCTTTGCCAGTTAGTTGCTGGAAATGAGGGATTGTACTTTGGGCATGCTGGATGCGTCTCATGTTTGCCTTGCAGGTGTCTGCGATAGGGTGAGTTGCATGGCCACTTTTTTAAAATCCAAAGTGCTTGTTCGGATATATTTCTGGACCACCTCACCCTAAGGACATCTGCCTGTCCCACCAGATCAGATAGGGTAGGCACTCTCCAGGTCCCTTCCCTTAAATCAGACACGTCAAACTTGTGATGTCAGGTGACGTCGCGCAATGTATCAAAGCTTTTCCCCCATTGTCAGCAGTGGGGTGGGCACAGTTTCCTGGTGACACGTCCAGCCCACGGGCTGGCAGTTTGATACCCCTGCCTTAAATGCTCCTATTCTGTGGGTCTTTGGAAAGGTGACTTTTTCACGGCGGTCCTTGCCCTATGGAACATCCTTGCCCTGAGGTCTAGATACCTCCCCTTTTAACTTTCTGAAAAGCACTCAAGAGCTGGCTTTTCCTGCAATGGCTCGGATAGAGGGAGCTAAGTGTAGTTATGGTTCCAGTTTTTTTAAAAAAAATTAATATTTTTGACTTTAAAATAATAGAGCAAGAACAAGAACAAGAACAAGAACAACAAGAACAACAAGAACAAGAACAAGAACAAGAACAAGAACAACAATAACAATAACAATAACAATAACAATAACAATAACAATAACAATAATAATAATAATAATAATGTTGAAGGGACCTTGGAGGTCATCTATTCCAACCTCCTGCTCAGGCAGAAAATCCTATACCCTTTCAGACAAATTGCTGGCCAGTCTCTTCTTAAAAACTTCCAGTGTTGGAGCATTCACAGGTTCTGGAGGCAGGTTGTTTCCACTGTTCCACTGTCAGGAAAGTTCTAGGTTGTTTCTCTGATTAGTTTCCATCCGTTGCTTCTTGTCCTGCCTTCAGGAGAATAGCTTGACTCCCTCTTCTTTGTGGCAGCCCCTGAGATATTGGAACACCACTATCATGTCCCCCCTCATCCTTCTCTTCATTAAACTAGACATACCTAATTCCAGCAGCCATTCCTTATATGTTTTAGCCTCCAGTCCCCCAATCATCTTTGTTGCTTTTCTCTATATTCTTTCTAGAGCCTCAACATCTTTTCTGCATCGTGGTGGTCAAAATTGGATGCAGTATTCCAAGTGTGGCCTTATCAAGGCCTTGTAAAGTGGTATTAACACTTCATGTGATCTTAATTCTATCCCTCTGTTAATGCAGCCTAGCACTGTGTTAGCTTTTTTGGCAGCTGCAGCACACTGCTGGCTCATATTTAAGTGATTGTCCACTAGGACTCCGAGATCCCTCTCACAGTTACTACTATTGAGCAACGTACCCCCTATACTTATTATACCTGTACATTTGGTTTTTCTTGCCTAAATGTAGAACCTTACTTTTTTCACCATTGAATTTCATTTTGTTAGATAGCGCCCAATGTTCAAGTCTGTCAAGATCCTTCTGTATCTTGTACAATATTTTTATTGTACAAAGATGCAGTTTTATCTTTTTGGTTGTGAGCCACCCAGAATTTAGTAAAAGATGTTGGATATATATATATTAAATAAACAGATGAATAAATTCCTTAAACAGCTTGGGCCACTTTTTTCTCTAGCTAGCACCTCCAATCATCCTCAGTTGTTTGCATGGAGGACATCCAGTTGCCAGAAGTAGTGACAACTAGCTGGCGGGTTTGACTTCATGAATTTCCTTCCTCTGAAATGAAAGCAGCTAAGGCTTCATTTTATACCCAATACTTCCTTCTCTGGGCATTTTTAAAATACATTTTCACTGGACATTGTGACAATTTTATTGTTTCATAGCCTGGATATTGAGGATAAGTACTGATTGCAAAAGATGTTTGAAAATTTTCTGATGATCAGATTCTATAGAGGAAGTTCTTGTGTTGTTAAAACTGTGGGCTGCTTGCAGGGAATGTGAGATCTCTAAATAATGGCAAGTAAATAGCCAGTTCTCTTCTTTCATCTTTCTAAATAGATATTCTGATGTTTCTCTGATATAAAACTGACTCCTTTTATCCCACAAAAAATGCATGTGGGTTAAAGTATTGCTTATAGTCATTTAAAATAAGAGACATCTTTGATCTAGTGCAGAATTCAAGTCTGGTTTATTGAGGTTTCAAAGGACATCTGAAAGTGTGTGTGTGTGTGTGTGTGTGTGTGTTTAAATTATTATCAAAATAGTTAGGAACAAAGTTCAAATTGACATGGTATCTAATGTCCTAGATACTTTTTTATTACTTTTATTACTTGTATTGCTTTAACAACAACAACAACTTTATTGATTAGCCCTTGGGCCATATCAAAGTGCAAAGTTCCAGCAACAAACCGTCACCAAAACTTGATAAAAGGAATCCAAAATGGAATTTGATAAAATACAATTTAAAATGGAATTAAATAAGATACAATTTAAGATGAAATAGATACAATATATGCAGCAGGCATGCTTGAATGACTCCGAAGGCTCTTGTATAAATAACCCTTGA
Organism: Vipera berus; assembly: GCF_964194415.1. Taxonomy (NCBI): domain Eukaryota; kingdom Metazoa; phylum Chordata; class Lepidosauria; order Squamata; family Viperidae; genus Vipera; species Vipera berus. Next base: position 126,663,224 of record NC_138203.1, read on the forward strand.
AACTTCTCTGTCTGCCCCTTGGGGGCAATATATACTGGTTTATAGCCCAATTTTAAAAATCTTAGGCCTTTTATTCCTTGGCCATTAGATAGGTGAACTGAGCATTACCTGTTCACTCTTCTGCCAGCCCCATTTGTCTCTGCTAGTTTTGAGGGCTTTATTTTCTCTGGATAGAAGTAATTTCTTTACCACCTTCTCATTCAGACTGGATGGCAGTAAAAACTTCCCTTTCACTATGTATAAGCTCCTCAAGTGCCAGTGGAAATCTGCTCCACACAGCCATAGCTGGAATGGGACTATTAGGTGTCAAGACTTCTCCGTATCCACTTCACTCCCTGCCACCCGCCGCACAGTGGCCTTTCTTCCTCCGCTGGCTCTCTGCCAGTGAGTCTCCATTGCCAATGGCCACCTAGCCCTTCACCCCCAGCCCCTTATTCTGGCCGATTCCCAGAGGCACATTTTTACCCAGGCAATTTGCTGCACAGGAAAAATAGCCACAGTTCCTGGCAGCCAATCAGGCAGCTGGCCGCTGTGGGAGACAACAATGTGAGGTGCTGAGGACACTATGGGTGGCTGGGGAGGGCAGCGGATGGCTGGGTGGCAGCAATTGCAGAGGGTGGTGGGCAATTGGGGGGGGGGGGCTGAGGAAAGCCTTTCTGTTTCTCTCCCTTCTCCCTCCTTATTATGAGTTTCCAAATTAAGATACTGTAGAAAAATGAAAATTGGATTCAAAGAATTGGTTTTATCCAAGAGAGTTTCAAATTGCTTAACCCCTAAAATATATATCTGTAATCGCATCAATTCACAGCCATATATTGCAACTGGGAAGACCATAGCCTTGACTATATGCATTTTTGTTGGCAGGGTGATATCTCTGCTTTTTAGTGTGCTGTCTGTTATGTACTGGGCTTTTTGAGGGAATACCACATGGGTTGCTGGAGCAGCTAACGGCTCTCCAGCAACCCAGAGTACAAGTCTCCTGTGCTGCAATTGGCTATCTCCAGGCGGCAATGGTTGATTCAAACCTATTAGCTGCCACCTAGGGGCTAAACTATATATTGCGGCTGGTTGCAGCCATTTCCCTCAGTACAGTTACAGCACAAAATAAACGATGAGTTACCCTGTACTCTGTTTCACGTCTTCATTCCTGCGTCAAAGAACCCACTATTTAACATGTCTACATTTGCCATAGCTTTCCTCCCCAGGAGCAAGCCTCTTTTATTTTCTTGGCTGCAGTCCCCATTTGGGGTGATCTTGGAGCCCAGGAAAATAAAATCTGTCACTACCTCCATTTTTCCCCCATCTATTTGCCAGGAATTGAGAGGGCCAGGTGTCATGATCTTTGTTATCTTAGTGTTGAATTTCAAGCCAATGTTTGCACTCTCATTCTTCACCCGCATCAAGAGGCTCTTTATTTCCTCTTCACTTTCTGCCATTAAAATGGTATCATCTGCATATCTTAGGTTGTTGATATTTCTCCCGGCAATCTTAATTCCAACTTTTGATTCATCTGCTCTGCCTTTCTCATGATGTGCTCTGCATATAAGTTAAATAGGCAGAGCAACAGTATACAGCCTTGCTGGACTCCTTTCCCAATTTTGAACCAATCAGTGGTTCCATGTCCAGTTCTCACTGTTGCTTCTTGACCCGCATATAGGTTTCTCATCTCTTTAAGAACTTGCCACAATTTGTTGTGATCCACACAATCAAAGCATAGTCAATGAAGCAGAAGTAGATGTTTTTCTGGAACTCTCTAGCTTTCTCCATGATCCAGTGTATATTGGCAATTTGATCTCTAGTTCCTCTGGCTCTTCAAAAACCTTCCTGTACTTCTGAAAGTTCTTGATCCACATGCTGCTGGAGTCTACCTTGTAGGATTTTAAGCATAACTTTACTAGCATGTGAAATGAGTGCAACAGTGCGATAGTTTGAACATTCTTTGGCACTGCCTTTCTCTGGAATTGGAATGTAAACTGATCTTTTCCAATCCTGTGGCCACTGTTGAGGTTTCCAAATTTGCTCGCAAATTGAGTGTAGCACTTTTACTGCATCGTCTTTTAAGATTTTGAATACTCAGCTGGAATACTGTCACCTCCACTAGCCCACCAGTCCTGGGAGAGCCCCGCACAAGCACCTCACTGGCCACCGAACCCTGCCTTTCGAGAAGGAGCAGCTGTCAAGTCCCAGGATCGACAATCAACCGAGGGGAGGGGGAATCTGCGCAGCAACCCGGCTCCCTGGCCTGCTAGCACTCATTGCTCTGCAGATCAGCTGGGAGGCTGAGACTCCGGATTTGAGCCACCGACTAGAGGAGAGCACCGCTGATCAGCTGGGAGGCTGGGACTCTGGATCCGATTATGCCGGCCAGCTGGAAGTCCCTGCAGGCGGCCCCAACACCACCAAATAGCTGGGAGCATCGGCAACCTTCTCTCATGGTTGCCAGTCAGCTGGGAGCCCGGGGCTTGACAGATGCTCCTGTTCAAAAGCACTGGCACTCCCAGCTGACTGGTGGCCCCGAGAGAAGGTTGCCGATGCTTCCGGCTGTTTGGCGGCATTGGGGCCACCCACCGAGACTTCCAGCTGGCCGGTGGTGTTGGATCTGGAGTCCCAGCCTCCCAGCTGATCAGCGGTGCTCTCCTCTGGTCGGCAGCTCAAATTTGGAGTCTCAGCCTTCCAGCTGATTGGCGGAGCCATGAGCAGCTGACAGGCCAGGTAGTTGGGTTGCTGCGCGGATTCCCCCCTCCCGGTTGTTAGGCGAGCCCAGGGCTTGATAGTGGCCTTGCTGTAATGTAGTGGGTCCAATGCAAGGAAGAGATGCCAGCCGGAGTACATGTTCAGCTCTTTATTGTGGGGGGTTCCGTACTGAAGAATAAGGGCTACCTGGCCTCCTTATATACCTGGCCAGGTAGGCAGCCAGCCAATGGGGTTGGCCCTAGGTTTCCCGCCAAACCGTCCAGGCCAATGCCCCCTAGTGGCCGTTGTTATGCAGATGACTGCACCTGGATACATAACACCCCTCCCCCCTTAGAGAAGACCCATCCTACAACTATGTACATGCATAACTATATACAATGTGTGATAAATACATATACAGCGAGTTGGTGGTCACTTGCAAACATAGTCCGCTAAGTACGCTGGTGTCCTGTGGGGCCTGGTGGACCATCTGGGTGTGGCTTTGCCCTGGCCTTGAACGTCTGGCTCATGATGCTCCTGAGCTGGGTTGAGTCCGGCCGTCGGATTCCCGCCTCCTATGATGCCCTGCTGCTGCTGCAGGGCCAGCTGCAGGAGGCCATCCTCCTCTAGTTCAGGGTCCGTGCCATTTTCAGTTGGTCTGGCCTCCTCTGGGGTGTGGCTATCCAGTTGGCCATGGGTGGTGTACTCAGGGGCCTTTCCTCTGAGCTGGTCGATGTGCTGCCTGATGTGTCGATCCCCCTCCACCCCCACGATGTAAGAGAGAGGCCCAGCTTTTTCAACCACAATCCCTGAAATCTATGGGTGACCTGCCCCATAGTTCCTTACTCAAACCAGGTCCCCCACGTTGAGTACTCTATGTGATGAGGGCCTTTCAGTCTCTGAAACTTTGGTCGTGGACGGGAGTCCAGGCCCATGCTGCCTTCTTGTCCAATAACCTGTGTAGTGGTTCTGCTATTGCTGCCTTGTGAGGAAGGAAGGTGTGGTAGAAATTGAGCAGGCCCAGGAATGCCTGTAGCTCTGCTTTGTTCCTGGGTGTGGGTGCCAGTTTGATTGCCCTTACCTTGGACTCTGTGGGGTGGATTCCCTTGGGATCTATCCTGAACCCCAAAAATTCAGTGGAAGGAACACCAATGCTGCACTTTTTCCTCTTCAGTTTGAGGCCAGCAGCATGCAGCCTGGTTAGAACCTCCCTAAGCCTACCTTCCAGTTCTTCAGCTGGTGCTCCTGCAATTAGGACGTCATCAAAATAGGGGCAGACTCCTGGAATGCCCTTGAGGGTTTTTTCCATGATCTCCTGGAAAATGCCAGGAGCTACGCTGATCCCAAACTGCAGTCTGTTTACCCTGAAAGCTCCCCTGTGATTTACTATCATCTGAGTGTCAGCTGTTGCCCTGGTAACCGTGAGATGTTGGTACGCCTGCGCAAGATCGAGCTTTGCAAAGATGGCGCTGCCTTGGAGGGAAGTGAGAATGTGGCTGACCATGGGGACCGGGTAAGCGTGCGGGTTTAGGGTGCAGTTCACCGAGCACTTGTAGTCGGCGCAGATCTTCAACTCCCCGTTGGCTTTCAGTGGGGTGACTATCAGGGTCTCCCACTCTCCCCCATCTATGGGCTCTAAGATTCCCTGGCCCACCAGCTTGTCCAGTTCGCTCTCGATCTTATGCTTGAGCGCGAAGGGGACTCGCCATGGCCTGACCCTAATGGGGGGAACGCTCGGGTTCAACTTGAACGAGATGGGGGCCCTGTGTACCTGCCCAGCTTCCCATTGAAGACGTCTGCAAACTCCTTGCAGACGGCCTCAATGGATTCTCCCTGTGTCCGGTGGATCCCGGTGACTGTGATTCCCAGGGCCTCAAACCAGTCTAGGCCAACTAGGCTGGCTCTCCGGCCCTCTACTACTACTACCTCCAGGTGCTTCTTGTGACTCTTAATCCCCACAGAAAGGGTGGCCTCCCCCTTTACCTTGACCGGTGTATTTTGGAAATCGGTCAGGGCTAAATTTGAGGGCCGTAATTGAATCCGCTGCTTGCTCCAGCTGTTAATATAGTTAAGGGTCTCGTCAGAAATGACGGAGACCGCCGAGCCGGAGTCAAGCTCCATGTTGCAGGGAATGCCCTGCAAGCAGATTGTTAATTTAATTTTTGGTTTGAGCAGCCGGCGGCTACCAGTGTGGTGGATGGCCAGCTGGCTCTCAACATAGCCAATTCGTAATCGGGTCGGGGGCCCAGTACCTCTCAATGGCGATTCATCTGGATCTCTTCTCGTGGGCAGTGGCTACGACAGACCACGGCTACGTGGCCTGTCTTCTTGCAGGCCTGACACATGGCTGACCGGAACTTGCAGAGGCTGTGCACGTGGTTTCCGCCGCAGCCTGCGCACTTCTGAGAGTTGTTGGCTGGCTTGGGCTTGTCCAGGCGTCTGTCTCGTTGGTTGGGGGTCGACTTCCGCCGGAGGAGGTCAATGCTTTGTTCGTCCTCCTCGTCCTCATCTGTGGTGATCTGCTGGTGGATGCTGCCTGTCTGACTGCCAGTTCTGGACTCCTGGACAGCCTGGACAGCCCCGCAGGCCTCTTCGTGGGCCAGGATAGCATCCTGGGCTTCCTGGAGCGAGACCTCATCTTTTGCGAACAGGCGCTCCTGCAGCCTCGTGTCTCATAGGCCGCAAACTAGCCTGTCACGTAGCCGCTCCTCCAGGTTTGAAAATTTGCATGCAACAGCGGCTTCTCGCAGGGCGGCAATGTAGTCGGCCCCGGACTTGTCGGGACGCTGGTCCCTCTTTTCAAACTGCGACCTCGAGGCCAGTGCGGACATGCGGGGCTGGAAGTTTGCATTGAGCTTGGCGACAAGGTCCCGGTAAGAGATGGTTTCTATGGGTACCGGGGCGAATAAGTTCGCGGCGACCTTGAGGAGTGCAGGTCCGCCTATGCAGAGCTGGGCTGCCGCCTTTGAGCCGTCCTCCGAGATCTGATTAAATCTCATGTACAGCTCGGCGTGTGACAGGTATTGGGCCCATTTCTCCACGTGGCAGGTGTCAAAATTGCGGGGTTGCCCTGTTTGTGCCATCGATCGTCCGTCGGCTGCTGTGGTGTCTGGGTTCAAGTCGTGGTTGCGGTGGCCGGAGCTGGTCTCTGGTTGCTCGTGGTGGCCGGGTCACGGTGGCTGGCAGTCGCGTTGGGGGAAAAGAAAAGATGTGTTCAGCTCTTTATTGTAGGGGGTTCTGTACTGAAGAACAAGGGCTACCTGGCCTCCTTATATACCTGGCCAGGTAGGCGGCCAGCCAATGGGGTTGGCCCTAGGTTTCCCGCCGAAACTAGGTTTCCCGACAAACCGTCCAGGCCAACGCCCCCTAGTGGCCGCTGCTATGCAGATGCCTGCACCTGGATACATAACACTTGCCCTGCTTGTCCTTGGTTGGCACCATGAGCAGCCGCCACCACCTGCCCCACCTTGTTATGCCGCTGCTGCAGGCTTCCAGCAGCGGGAGTCTCCGGGACGAGCTTTGGTGCGTCTTCTCTGCACTACGCTCTGTCTGCAGGGGCCACCCTGGGAAAGGTGCAAGCGCAGCTGTGGTCCGGGACGGTTAACTGCTCCGAGCCCTGTCTGGCCAGCTTTGTGCCTCCATACCACAAGAGCAACTGGTTGCGAGTTGCTGCCATGCACTTTCCTGAGTGCGCCTCAGCCCCGGATCTCCCCCCACCTGGGACTCCGTTCACGTCTTCAGAAGGTAGTGGGGCAAAGGGCGCTTCGGCATGTCTTCCATCCCTCCTGTGTGAAGGGTGCCTTCCTGCCCTGCCATTCACAGCAGCATTGTTGGCGCGCATGGACCAACTGTGAGCGAATGTGAGGTGTTTATGTTGCTGGAATAAAGCTTATTAAATGAGCTGGCGACCTCCGAGTACCGTTGATAGATCTTCCTGAACTTTCCTCCTGTGCTTCATTAAGAGTTATGTGGGCATCAGGTTTCTTGGTAAAAATGGATTAGAAAGGAAGGAAGGAAGGAAGGAAGGAAGGAAGGAAGGAAGGAAGGAAGGAAGGAAAGAAGGAACAATGGGAGAGAGGAAGGGAGGGAGAGAGGGAGAGAAATAGAGAGAGAGAGAGAAAGAGAGAGAGAGAGAGAAAGAGGGAGAGAGAGAAATAAAGAGAGAGAGGGAGAAAGAGGGAGAGAGAGAGAAGGAGAGAGAAAGAAAGGGACAGAGAAAAAGAAAACGAGAGAGGGAGAGAAAGAGAGAAATAGAGAGAGGGAGAGAAAGAGGGAGAGGGAGGGAGGAAGAGAAAGAGAGAGGGAGAGAAAGAGGGAGAGAGAAATAGAGAGATGGAGAGAGAAACAGAGAGAGAGAAAGAGGGAGAGAGGGAGGGAGAGAGATAAAGAGGGAGAGAGAAAGAAAGAGAGAGAAAGGAGAGAGAAAGAAAGAGGGAGGGGAGAGAGGGGGGAGAGAGAGAGGGAGAAAAAGAGAGGGAGAGAGAGAGATTAAATTAGTAACATGGTGGTTAAGTGAATCTGGTTTCCCCACTAACTTTGCTTGTCAGAAGGTTGCAAAAGGCGATCACATGACCCTGAACAATGTGACCATCATAAATATGAATCGGATGCCAAGCATCCGAATGTAAAACACATGACCCTGGGAATGCTGCAACGGTCAAAAGTGAAAAATTGTCATAAGTCACTTTTTTCAGTGCTGTTGTAACTTTGAACAGTCACTAAGCAAATTGTTGTAAGTCGAGGACTACCTGTACTTTATCATTGTTTTCCTTTTTTTTTGGTCACGTTTTTGACACCTTGCTGGGCGACTGGTGGTACTCAGACATTGCCTTATCCTAAAAGTAGTACAATGGGTGAAAAGGTTGAAAAGCCCTGTTCTATAAGGTGCTGTAGGGCTTCATAGAACCAGGCAATTTCATCCTCTTCAGCACTGGTGGTTGGGGCATAGACTTGGACTACTGTGATATTGATTGGTTTGCCTTGGATTCAAACTGAGATCATTTGGGGGATTGTATCCCAGTATTGCTTTTCCTACTTTTTTATTGACTATGAAGGCTACTCCATTTCTTCTGAGGGATTCTTGCCTACAGTAGTATACCTGATAGTCATCTGAATTAAATTCACCCATTCCTGTCCATTTTAGTTCGCTGATTCCTAAGATCTCGATGTTCAGTCTTGTCATCTCTTGTCTGACCACGTCCAGCTTGCCTTGGTTCCTGGATCTTACATTCCAGGTTCCTATGGAGAATAGATCTTTACAGCATCGGACTTTCCTTTCACCACCAGATACATCCACAGCTGAGCGTCCTTTCGGCTTTGGCCCAGTCACTTCATTCTTTCTGGTGCTACTAGTACTAGCCCTCTGCTCTTCCCCAGTAGCATATTGGACACCTTCTGACCTGAGGGGCTCATCTTCCAGCGTCATATCATTTTGCCTTTTGGTACTGTCCATGGGGTTTTCATGGCAAAGATACTGGAATGGGTTGCCATTTCCTTCTCCAGTGCATCACGTTTTGTCAGAACTCTCTGCTATGACCTGTCTGTCTTGGGTGGCCCTGCATGGCATAGCTCATGGCTTCATTGAGTTATGCAAGCCCCTTTGCCACAACAGGGCAGTAATCCATAAAGGGGCCATTAATTAGTACCTCATAAAAATAGCTCACTGGTGTTCCAAATAGCAATCTTATTTATGGGAAGTGGTTAGTAAAATGTTTTCCTCAATTATAAACAGAACTGTTTCTTCCAGAGAATAATCTGAATTGAGAGATGACTTCTTCAGATCTGTATACAGCATCCAGTTTAATAAACAAAGAGACTCTCCTACACAATACATCCAAAAGTCAAATATTTATTTCTCTACTTCAAGTAAGAGCCCTATCGTAGGGCTTTTGCTTGGTCAGTTTGTTTCTTTGCTCGTTTACTTATTTATTAAATTTATATGCCACTCATCTCCTCTACAAGATGATTCTGTTCTTGCCTTACCTCTCCTTTATATATATCCCCAAAGAATCACAAAACAATTTCTTTCAACTCATTAACTCTTCTAATTCCATTGTTTAATTCTCTGGTAAACAATTTTTTTTGGATAAGAATTCTATATCCAGTCATAAATGACAAAGCAGTTCCTCGTTGTATACCTTCTAAAAGTGGTTGGTTTATCTTTCCTTAGGAGTATGTAAAGTGCACCCTGTCTTCTTTCATACACAAGTCTGTGCACAAATCTACTTCTAGAGAAATGTGTATGGGAAACAAGCCCATGTTAAAAATATATCATGCCGTACTTTTCTCCTTGAAGGAAGGGCTATTGACAAATGGCATTCAGCTGGGTAAAATTTAGGCAACGTTTGCAGTAGCATGGGATTGCTTGTCTTTTTGTCTCTGTTTGCTCCTCCAAAGCCCTGTTTTAAACCCTCTTAGGTCACATCCAAATGATTAATGTTTCCATCCCTCAACTCTTTTGATTCCGGTGTAAACAACATTTAAGGTTGACGGATTTTAATGGATTTTAGGTCCATGTACTAACATAACCAACTAAAATCAAGAGGAATTGTAATTGTTGCTTGAATCTGCAAGCTCCCTACCCATGTACATTCATAGATTTTGTAGTTTGATCCTCATTCACTATCTTTAAATGAACAAATTCCGCAGTATACTTTGTAATGGTCACTCACTGGTGCATTCAACCCACATGCCTACTTCACTCATGCATTTCTGATCTTATCCCATTGTGAAATTGTTAACAGAGGTACTTCAAGATAGCATTCCTGCTGTACTGAGATTAATTTCTATGTATTAAAGTGAACAGAAACACTCTTCCATACAAATCTTTCTGCTTATTATAATAAATGTATGACCTTCTAAACAGACTACATGCTACACAATAACCTGCTATTCAGCTAAATTACTTTTATCTTTTTTTCATCCTTAGTAAATTTTTACCCAGGTACATCCATCTACTTTTTCCAATCACCAAAAATTTATGACTCCCATAATTTATAGATGTCTCCTACCTCTGAGGTTATAGGTTACTTTTCTGATTTCAAAACCCCTGACAAGAGCCCCCGGCACTCCTGAATTTCTGAGGCAAGGCTTTGGAGGTCTTTGGGAGCAAAATGGGCCTGCAAGCGTCTGTGGGAAATTGCGGCTGAAGATGCATCTAGTCCCTGCTGAAATTAAAAAACTGAATCCTCTTTATGCTGGATCCTTCCAATACAGTATAGCTTGGTCTTCAGTTTTCACTAGAATCCGGTGCTTCAAATCCCATTGAATGAGATCACACAAAAGAGTGTGGATTCTTTCTGGTTGAAATTATTACAGACTGGGAGATTTTGCAGGCTGAATCTTGCTTAGCATTACCCAAGTTCACCAGGAGCTGCCATTAGCTTTTGCTTCCATCTGCTGCTGGGGGTTTTGTGCATACGTTTACCTGAACAGAGTTTCCAGCAGTCTTCACAACTTTCTCCATGTGCAGGTATCACAGCTGGACCATGTTTAATTGTACATACTGCAACTGAGTAGACAAGACTAGTAGACTAGATTCAACAGACTAGCATGTCCAGATTGTGAGAAGAGATGTGATAAGGACATTGAAAGAGCATAAATCACAGTAATTTGGTCTGTATCATTAATCTGATGTTGTTGTTTATGCTCTGGTATTTGGCAGGTAAACAGATGGGAGCTAAATGGCAACAAATTCCAAATTCAGAGATCAGTTTTTCTTATGCTACAGACGAAAAGCTAAGGCTTAACATCATTGCAGGTTAACCGTAGAATTTGTGTGGCCTTGGATGCCAACCTAGAGTTTTCATATAAGAGTTTCAAGATAGTTCACTAATATTGTATGAAGAGATGCATCAGGGTCTCTTTAAATGATGCCAAGCTTTGAATGAATGACATAGTTCAGTGGTGGAGAACCTATAGCATGTGTGTCAGAGGGGGCACTCAGAGCCCTCTCTGTGGGCATTCTCGCCTCATTCTTTGGCTAAGTTTTTGCAGGAAAAAGCCATTTCCCAAGCCCCTTCCTGGCAAAAATGGAGCCAAAGCATGCCTCACTTTTATTGAGAGCAATCCTGTGAAAATAAGGATGACAAAGGATAGCACAGTTCTGAAAATGAAATCCTTAAAGTGTGGAATTCTCTGCCAAATAATTTAAGTCAATGAAAGCACTTGGGATTGCTTTCCTTACTTTGTTTGGATCATCTTATGCTTCTGAGTAGCTGTTTTCAGCTTTGAATTATATCAAATCTGACACCAGAAACAGACCAACAAATGACCTGAGTGCCACATGTGTTGCTCTCAAAACTACAAAGTATGAGCCAAGGCTAGACAAATTATCAGCATGCATACAACAGCAAAAATCACATTAATTGTTCAAACGCATGTCAAATGCAAAAGTTTACCTTTCAATAAAAAATTGTTTGTATCATTGAAAGCTTTGTTATTGTGTTTTTCTTTTAAAACAAAAGATGTTAATGTATGAGTTGTTTTTTTAAACTAAAACTTCAGTATTCAAGTTAAATTGCTGTGTTGGTACTTTGCAATAAATAAGTGGGTTTTGGGTTGCAGTTTGGGCACTCGGTCTCTAAAAGGTTTGCCATCACTGACATAGTTGGTTCCATACATCTGCTCTGCAGTAAGAATGATTCGTAGTCAGTTCAATTATTTTGGAGTAATGAAGGATAAAAAGGAAATAAAACATGAAACAGGGAAGGGCATAATGCACAATACTCATTTTATGGCAGCATTTTATGGAAGATTTTAAAAAGCAAGGTCTTTCCCTCTTTTCCATCCAGAAGCCATTTAGAACTCATGTTTTGTGTGCAAAGAAATTAATTCTTCTTAATGTGTGGAATACAGTCGTAGAATCTAACTGGGGTTATAGGAGGAATAATGTAATTTTCAGTACAGGAGGAGGAAGAGAAATACAGGATCATCAGTTTCACAGGGTGCAGCCTTTGCTCCATTCTGACACATTCGTTCTTCTGCAGTTCTTCCAGGACCACCTTAAAAAAAGGAATAAGAATAAAAATAAACATAATGCATGTCTTTCTAGACCACACTTATAGTTCTTTCTTTGAAAACCTCAGTCTAATAGGGGAGATTCATGAATTTTCAAAGTAAGCTAGTTGCAACTATCATTCATTCATCTTTCTTCTTTGTTGACAGATAATTTTCTTAGTTATTTAAATTAATCTCATCCCCCTCCCAGTTTTCAATAATTTTTATAGCTAACATAGTTCTCACTTTCTATTTTTGACAATAAAGTCAGAAATAGATGCCACTGATGCCCAATAGCTAATTTGGAGTCCCACATAACCTTGATAGAGTCCATGCCAGCAGGGACTAAAGAAAATCAAATTCCAAAGTATTGCGTGAGCACCGGAGGGGTCATAAAATCCTGCCCCAAACCTTAGATTAGAGTGTCTCAGAAGGGCACACAGCAGAGTAACCATTAGATAACTCAATTGTTGACTATATAATGTCTTTGTGATTTGCTTTTAAATGCTGATTGCTGGCTTAAGAGTTTTCCATGTAATGATCTGCTTCTGCAGCAGCGGTTCCTATTAATCCTATGACTTGGTGGCTTCATGAACGATCTCTCCCTATTATGATGTTTACAAATCCACTTCTCTGATCCTAGGGAGCCCATCCATGGGATCAGAATCCTGGTGTTTAAAAGGCCACCTGCCATATTCCATCTCAACCTGTCCCTACTGGGTAGTAAACCCCAGATTTTAAAGCACATAGGTGGATAATGTGTGTGAAATCACTGGGAAGGAATAATCCAGCTATAATCATCGACAACAACCTCCCCCTCCCCCCTAGGTCTTAGTGTTGTGTCTTAGTCTACCATTAAACCTGGGTTCAAAAGATAAACCTACATTTTAAAGCAACCAGAATGCAAGTACAGCAAAAGAAGTGCATCTTGTCATATTCAGAAAGTATATTTTACCACCCATGCTAAAAATTGTACAATAGTCTAAAGAAAGGCAATTAACTTTCATGACTACATGTTCAGTTGCTACCCAGTGTTACAAGTGGGAGATGTTAATAAGAGATTGACTCACCATTGATTCATCCTATTGCAGCCTTTCACAATTTGCTTAGCACAAGCAATATCATCTGTGATGTCATCATCTAAGAAAGCTGCAGAAAGAGGCAAATTGGAATTTGTCCAATTCCAGATGTTTCAATGGTATTTCCAAAGATTTGCATAAAATTATTTAAAGCAGGTTCTTACCCAATAGACCCTTTAATCATAGGATTTCATTAGTTAGGTACAGTATGCAATACTGTATGCAATACATTCATGTCCTTAATGGTATAACCCAGTCATGTCAATCTCACAACGTCACGAGATGTTACAAGACGTATCGGGACTGGTTTGCCATTGCTGGCAATGGGGTAGGCGTAGCTTCCTGATGATGCGTCCTATTTTTTACACAGCTGGTGTAGATCATTAACTGCCTCTTCTCATGCCCTTAACCATGCAGAGTAACAACTCTGAAAAGTGTAATGTACTAGTAATCAGTTTTAGCTGTAGAGCTGAATATGCTGGATATGCTGACTTCCCAACAGTCTCATTGCACTCTTGGAAAGGAGCGAGAGAAAAAACCTCTCATCTGTGTCCAAAAACCAGATTTCTCTGACAAAGGGCAGAAAATACAGGATCAGGTTCCTTAATTGGGTGGGATTCTGGAGCTTATATTGTTACCTTTAACTTGTGCCTCAAGCAAGATATTGACTAATTACAGTGAAGACAGGATCAGTTGGCTCTTTTATCAAATGACCCTTTGCATTGCACATGGAGACCAAGGTTAGTCTAGTGCAGGGGTCTTCAAACTTGGCCATTTTATGACTCATGGACTTCCAACTCCCAGAATTCCTCAGCCAGTGTGCCTGTCTGAGGAATTCTGGGAGTTGAAGTCCATGAGTCATAAAAGGGCTGAATTTGAAGAACCCTGGTCTAGTGGTAAGGCTCCCTGTTACACACCAGGAGACTGTGAGTTCTAGTCTCACCTTGGAAATGAGAGCTAGTTGGGTGACTTTGGGCCAGTTACATCCTATCAGCCCAACTCACTTTAAGATTTAAGTTCTTATAAGCAAAATAGGAGGAGAAGGAGAAAGGAATATTAGGCAAGTACCCAATCTTGAGTTGTTTATAAAAATAATAGAAGTGTGGTATTAAAAAAAAATCTGTAGGAAGCACTGAAGAGAGTGTGAGATTGTTAATGTGAGTGGAACAGCGGAACCTGACCACATACCAGCCTTCTGCTGTTTAGATAATATTGTGGTGGATGTTCTGGGAGCAGAAAGCAAGATACATCTGTGTGAAGGAATTTAGAGTAGTTGTGACAAGTTGGGTAGCAGGATACTAAACAGAAGAAGGCTAAGAGGCCTGAAAACACAGTGGCTACATATGAACACCATTGACCTGAGCATCAACTTGGTGATTCAATGTCAATCCTCATGGAGAGCAATCCCCAGAATTTTGATTTGACATATTTGGGACATTTCACTTTTGTAGCTTTTCTAATGAAATAGGTGCAAGCCTTTAAATCAGGTAGTAAATCAGGTCCTGAAATCAGCAGTACAAAGGGTGTACAGGCACACTACCTCCTTGTGTTGTAGAGCATTATAAGAACAGAATTTTGAAAATCTGTCAAAGCTTTGACAGACGTGTCTTACCACTGCAAGGCTTATGACAGAGATCAAGTGAACAGCTCTTGTTATTTTTGCACCAATAGCGGCTGTTTATCTGGAAGATCCCATAGTTCATACTGTTATACTTGTTTGTCTGAGTCACAAGCTGGGTGTTGTACTTGCTCGTGTGAAATGCAAGACAGATCCCTGAAAGAAAGCAAATGGAGGATGGGCTATTAAAGACCAGTGCTATAAATGAAACAGCTATCCTGATTTTTTTAAATAGAACATTTATAACGCAATGTTTAACCATCTTCTCATTCTTTCCACAACCAAGGAAGGTCACAAGACTTCCAAAACATTTTGGAAACCTTCAGGGAAATTTAGAATAAATCTGATTCTTGTCTCCAAGATATTCCTGGAATTCTTAACGACACATAAAGCCACCTCTCCTTTCTCCTCTCTGCCTAATTCCAGCCTTCCAGGCAAGAGGTACATTTTTACTGTGCATCTTCTGCCAAACTGCACAAGTAGAATATCTTCTGTGATGGCTACTTCAATTGTATACGGAATTTAAATGATTTGGTGGAAGTTGAAATATCTAACCTTTGAGAGGATGCTGATCCTAGCAGGGATATCTCCTTATTCTTAAGAGAATAAATAAAATATGGGCTAAGCCATAATTGTAAAAAGACAACACAGAGACCAAGGCGGTATAACCATACCTCAGTTCTGCAGTTGTCTCAATCAGGCAACAAACCAGAGATTGATCAGCGTCATAAGAATGAGAGTATTATTGCAGGTGGTGTGTGAGGTCTTCCCAGTCATTTGGGTTGAGAAGAAAGCATATCTCCTTGTTCTAAGAACATTAAAAAGGGCTGGTTGAAGTTATTCTTGAAAAGATCTGCTCCATTTGGCATCCCTCTTGGAAATCTGGATCTTGCTGAGGTAGAGAGAAAGAGAGAGTAAACTTACAGTCATCCAAGCTGTAGCCAAAATAGTTTCCCATGCCATTGTTTTTCAGAATTGAAGCCACTTCACATTTGCTGTATCTTTTGGCTAAACTACATGCAATGAGGAGGAAGAGGAGGGTGACCACTAAAGCCTTCATTGTTATTGGCTCCTTGGAAGACAATGTCTGACTTCTCCAGGATGGCTACTGGGTTTTATAGTCAGAGCTTGAGAAACTGGCACCTCTGGAGAGCTGCCAAACAAAGTATGTAGAAATTACTCCCTATCTGAAGTTAATTTAGAGTAAGAGGCAGCGAGTGCTGAGAGAAAGATCAAAGAGAAAGAAATAATTGCCATTTTCAATTTCATCGGAAGATTAAACTCAACCAATAGTGGTTGGTGTTATATACGTAGGTTCGTCAGGTTGGTACAACCACCTTCAACACCAGGTGGCACCTGTCAGGTGTCCTGATTGGTCAACCTGTCCGGCAGGAAAATAGAGCAACCAGGTTGGTTAGCTTAAGGGGCATCGGCATTATAAAAGGGGCACCAGGGGGCATGCACGGCAGTCCATCCTTGTACTGAATAAACAGCTCTACGTACTACCCTGTCTCATTCCTGTCTCCATGCGGTCGGCCACGCTATAACAGTTGGGAAGGGCATTTTAGCCATCAGACAGATTCTGTATCAAAGGAATCTGTATGAGAGGTTCTAGAAATGAACAAGGGGTGGTTTCAACTGTGTGACTGAAGCCCCAATTCTTTAAGGTGTCTCGCAGGTGAAATAGGAACAGGACTTTTACTGAGTGTTGACTGCAGCCTTCTTGACTTTTTGGACCCCTGCCCTGAAGACATTCTTCTCTTTCTGGGGCACCTGACATTTGTTTGAAGTTTCTATTTGTTTGTTTCAGTACAACTATGGTTTTACTGTATGTTTTTTGTTTGTTTGTAATGATGTGGAGTAATGTAACATATTGAAATAACCCAGTGAACTCTATTTTATTTCTTGGTTTTATTGCCATTTTACAATTCTTGCACGAGTCATCAGGTCTTCATCCAGTTTCCGTGACCGTGTAGATGGATTTTATTAATCTGATCTGGAACCAGGAGACTGGGTTTTAAAACTTTTAAGTCTCTGGATCTAATGTCCTAACATTGTCAGCTCAAATAAGCATGAATTGTAATTGTTGCTGGTATCTACAAGCTCTCTGGGCAAGTACGCTTCCTTCAAATTTTGCAGTTGATCCTCATTCATTGCCTCTTTATGAACAAATCACCCACCCAAATCAAAGTACATTACCGTGTACTTTGTAATGGTCACTCACTGGTGCAGTCAACCCACATGCCTTCCGTCACTCATGCTTTCCTGATCTTATCCCACCATGAAATTGTTAACAGTGGTACTTCAGGATAGCATTCCTGCTGCACTGAGATTAATTTCATGTCTCCAACCCTCATTTCCACGTATTAAAATGAACAGAAACATTCTTCCATACAAATTGAAGGGTCCTGGAACAAAGGGAAATTACTTAGTCTAACTGCTGCTTTCTTGCTTTTTGTAATCAGCTTTTGCACCAGAGAAATCTCATGGAAGCTTGGGAAACATGTACATAGATGTGATAGACTGAAGGAGGGAATAAGGGAGTGTACAGAAATGATTGATGTCTTCTTTATGATGTAATGGCTCTGTTGTCTGATTTTCATCGGCTAACAAAGTTTATAAAGCAATGCTACCAACTTTCTAAGACGTGGCACTTCTGGACATAACTCTGCCAGCGTTCCAGATTGTTGGCCACCCAGCTGCTTAATTTGATCAAGTAAAGTCCTGCTTGATCAAGAAGTTTCCGCTTGGGTTATCTGATTAGATTGATATGGTACCTCAGGTTTAAGTTAGGGACTGGGACCTTACAAAATCTTTCTGCTTATATCAATAAATGTATGATTCCCCTCAATAGACTGCATGCTACACATTAGCTTTCTATCAGCTAAACAACCTCTCTCTTTTTTTTTCTCATCGTTAGTAAATATTCTACCAAGGTACATCCATCTACTTGTTCTATTCTTTTACCATAAATACATAACTTGCATAATTTATGGGTGTCTCCTACCTCTGAAGTTATAGGTTACTTTTCTGATTTCAAAACCCCTGACAAAAGCCCTCAGTGGTCCTGAATTTCTGAGACACAGCCTTGGAGATCTTTGGGAACAAAATGGGCCTGCAAGTGGTTATGGGAAATTTTGACTGAAGACTTATCTAGTCCCTGCTGAAATAAAAAAACTGAATCCTCTTTATGCTGGATTCTTCAAATACAGTTGCAGTGTATGCCTCCCAGCATACACAAAGGACAGCACAGCAGGAGGCTGATGGTGCAGATCAGCAGAGGGGCTGGACAGCTCAGGGCGATGACTGCTCACTCAGGATAAGCCTAATGACTTAAGCTGTTGACAGCCCCAGGCATGGTCAGCCTGGTGGGAAGCCAGGATCTACACCCATTGTCACCTGCACTGGCAGGAAGCCCAGGTTTGAACTGATTGGATGCCATCCACCTGGGCAGGTACAAATAGACACCAGGCTTCCCTGTTTCCCCAGTTCGTTCTGTTCAGAATAAACTCTTTACCCCAGCTCTGTGTCTGTCTCTATGTGAAGCACGCGACTTTACACAGTACTGCTTGGCCCTCAGTTCTTATTAAAATCCAGTGCATCAATTCCCATTGAGTGAGATATACACAAAAGAGTGTGGATTCTTTCTGCTTGAAATTATTACAGACTGGGAGATTCTGTAGGCTGAGCCTTGCTTAGTATTCCCCAAGTTAGCCAGGAGTTGCCATTAGCTTTTTGTGTCATCTGCTTCTTGAGGGCTTGTCCATATGTTTACTTGAACAGAGTATCCAGCAGCCTTCTCAACTTTCTGCATGTGCAGGTATCACAACTGGACCATGATATATTGTGTGTCCTGGAACTGAGGATGTACAAAGTAGACTAGATTTAGCAAACTAGCATATCTAGAATTTGAGAAGAGATGCGAAAAGCTCTTTGGAACAGCAAAAATCACAATAATTTGGTTTGTGTCATTAACCCGCTGATGTTGCTGTCTTGTTTGAATACTCTGGTATTTGGCAGGTAAACTGATGGGAGGAAGATAGCCACCAACTTTTACATTTGCAGATCAGTGTTTTTTTAAACTGTAGAACGAAACCCAAGCTTTAATATAACTGGATGTTAACGGTAGAATTTGTCTGGCCTTGTATGCCAATCTACCATTGGCAAAAGAATGCTAATGAACAACTGTCTGCAAGGAGTTTAAATCTTTCCATTCCCCACCATCCAGTCACAGCTGAAGAAGCTACTTGGGTGCGAAGTGAAACTGTAATATATATGTATACAAAACGTTAGCAGTAAGTTAAAACCGTTATTCCATTTATTCCTGTGAGGTAAACAAATCTGACAGGAGAACACGTGGGAACTTTGACAGCTGTCAAAGTTCCCCGCCAGGGTGCAGGCGCAGCCACTGACAGCTCGCGGCTGTCAAAACACCAAGCCATGCGGAAATAAGAACTATCAAGAGAAGACGGCGATGATTGGCTCGGCTAGACGCGGCGCCAAAAGAAACGATCCTGATTGGATCTCACTGACAGCTGCTGGCTATAAAAGCCGGACAAGTTATTCTGTTTTTGCCTTGTTCTAAATAAAGTCCTAGTTCAGTAACCGGTCGTCCCGAGTGGTCCTTCGGCTACTTCACTGGCGACGAAGGTGGGATCGCTCCTGAGCTGAAGTCACGGCCGAGGAAGAGAGTTCCCGGCCAGAGCTGTCACTGGAAGTTTTAACTTCCGAACGGAGCGAGACCAGGACCGGACGACATGGCCAACTTCGGGCGTGTGAGGGAATTCAATACCCGCCATCCGGAGAGATGGCAGTCACACCTGGGGCAAGTCGAGGGGTTCCTCCTCGTCAGCAAAATCACCGACGACAGAGCAAAGGCCGCCGCCCTCCTGTACATCAGCGGGCCCCCGGTATATGACGCTGCCGTTGGGCTGTTCAGCCCGGTACCCATCACAGAAGTCTCCTACGCGGACCTGGTCGACCAACTCAACAAACATTATATGCCGCCCCGCTCGGAGCTGTATTGGCGAGTACAATTCGCCCAGAAGAAGCAGCGACCAGACGAGCCCGCAAACGACTTCATCGCCGGGGTCAGGCATGCCGCGCGTAACTGCTGCTTCCCCGACTTGGAAGACCACTTCAGGGACCAAGTGGTGATAGGTTTGAGGGACGAGCGTCTCCAGAAAAAACTGACATCAAAACCAGACATGAGCCTAGCCGAACTGACCCGAGAGATAATGGCCTATGAATATAACCACAAGAAAAAACCGACCACTGCAACACCAGAAGGTCCAGCAACCGTATACTACGAGAACGCAACCCTCAGCGACAGCGACGAGTCAGTGGACTTCACAGACGGTGAGGCCCTTCAGCGCAGGATGGAGCGTCGACAACAGCGGAGAAGCGACACGTAAGATCGCCAAAGAGCCAGAAACCCCCCGCCACCACGACACGAGCAACGGGCCACCTGCGCCAGCTGCGGGGGCAACCATGCCCGGGGAAGCTGCCGGTTCTGGAACGCAATGCCACAATTGTGGAAAAACCGGCCACATCAAACCAGTGTGCCGAAGCCGGCCCCGCGACAACGTGCATGATCTGGAGGCCAACCCCCCAGGTAGGCCAACCGCCCAGGCCAACAAGGGAGGAGCGCCAGGAATCTTAGTGGGAACAATAGATAAGGTGCATAGCCTAAGTCCAAAAGTAAGGATCAGGGTAAAAATTCAGGGGGTCACCTGCCCCATGGAGGTGGACTCCGGGTCAGCAGTCTCCTTAATATCGTTCAAAACGTATCAGGAGATCTGCCAGCGAAGCAATAGGGAAATTCCCCTTAAAAAAACCCAGGTCCATCTAGCAGATTTCCAAAAAAACCCCATTCCTCTAAAAGGGAAAGCTAAGGTCGATGTAGAATACAAAAATTTCAAGGGACCCCTGGAAGTCTTAGTGACTCCAGGGAACCGCACCAACCTAATCGGGCTGAACTGGTTCAGCCCTCTGGGCATCGCCATTACTGGGGTAAACACAGTAGAAGCCTCTAGCCTCGAAGCCGTCTGCAACAAGTATGCAGACGTCTTTGATGGCACACTAGGGAAATACACTGGCCCTCCCATCTCCTTAAAATTAAATCCAACCATCCAGCCCATAAAGATAAGAGCTAGGAGGGTTCCCTTTGCCCTCAAAGAAAAAATGGAGAACGAGCTAGAACGCCTCGTAGGACTAGGGGTGCTGGAACCTACAGAAGGGGGAAGTTGGGAGACCCCAATAGTCACCCCAGTTAAACCTAATGGGGAAATTAGATTATGTGCAGACTATAAAGCGACCCTTAACCTAGCCCTCAGCCCCCACGCTTACCCGGTGCCAGCGGTGAGGGACGTCTTTGCTTCCATCCGCTCCGGCGCCATTTTCGCAAAACTTGATCTGACGCAGGCGTACTTGCAACTGCCTGTCACAAATGACACCGTGGAAGCTCAAACAATTGTCACCCACCGCGGTGCCTTTAAAGTGAAAAGACTCCAATTTGGCATATCGGCAGCCCCGGGTATCTTCCAAGGTATCATGGAGAAAACCTTAAAAGGGATACCCGGGGTCTGCCCCTATTTCGACGATGTTCTCATCGCCGGGGAAAACGAAGCAAACTTAGCTGACAGACTGTCAGCTGTGCTGAGCCGACTCAGAGAAGCCGGTCTCAAACTAAAGCGGGAAAAGTGCTCCATCGGAGTCACTTCCACAGAATTCCTAGGGTACAAAATAGACGCCCAAGGCATCCACCCCACCACAGAAAAACTAAAGGCTATTCAGACAGCCCCCAGTCCAAAGAATAAACAAGAGCTCCAAGCCTTTTTGGGGTTATTAAACTTCTACCATGCTTTCCTTCCCCACAAAGCCACTATAGCAGAGCCTCTCCACAGGCTCCTAGACAAGGGAACTGCCTGGTCCTGGACCAAAACACATGAAAATAGCTTCCAGTCATTAAAAAATATTATCTGTAACAGTTCAACAGTCACCCTCTTTAGAGAAGACACACCGGTATGCATCGCTTGCGACGCATCTCCCTATGGAATTGGGGCAGTATTAAGTCATCTTTACGAGGATGGCACCCAAAGACCCATAGCCTTTTATTCACGCACCCTGTCAAAAGCTGAAAGGAACTACGCGCAAATCGATAGAGAGGCACTAGCAATAGTCGCAGGGGTAAAAAAGTTCCATGACTGTCTCTATGGGAGACCCTTTACCATATTCACGAATCACAAACCCCTACTAGGAATTTTCACTTGGGATAAAACAACCCCGCAGATTCTGTCACCAAGAATACTGCGTTGGTCCACCTTCTTATCAGCATATTCATACAAATTAATACATAAGCCAGGGAAAGAATTAGGGCACGCAGACTGCCTCAGCAGACTACCAATCCAAGGCAAGGACCCTGACCCAGCCCCGGCAGGGCAGATCCTAGCAATATCCCAACTTCCTGACTGCCCCCTCTCCGCTAAAATTATAGCTAAAAATTCAGCTAAGGACAAAATACTCAGCAGAATCCTCAGATGGACAACCACAGGATGGCCAGCAAAAAATCCACACCCTCAATTCCAGCCATACTATAACAGGAAAAACGAAATATCTTCACACCGGGGATGCCTTTTGTGGGGAAACAGGGTAGTAATACCTGACAAAAACATAGCACAAACATTAGACACCTTACACGAAGAGCATCCTGGCATAGTTAAAATGAAGGCTCTGGCCAGAAGTTATGTCTGGTGGCCTGGCATTGATAAAGAAATAGAAAAATATGTGGGAGGGTGCTACACATGTCAGGCAACACGAAGCGAGCCACCCCAAGCCCCAATTCATAAATGGGAAACTACAAAAAACCCATGGTCACGTATACATTTAGATTTCGCAGGACCAATCCAAGGGCAAAGTTTCCTAATAATAGTGGACAGCTATTCAAAATGGTTAGAAGTAATTCCCCTTAGGAAAACCACTTCAGGGGCCACCATACAAGCCCTTAGAAAAATATTCGCCACCCACGGCCTCCCAGACACCATGGTCTCAGACAACGGACCTCAATTCACCTCTCGTGAATTTCAGATGTTCGCTATGAAGAACTGTATTAGACTAGTCACGTCTGCACCGTTCCACCCATCGACGAACAGGATGGCCAAAATTATGGTGCGCTCCACTAAAGAAGCCTTAAAAAAGTTCGTAAAGGGGAACTGGCAGCGTCGACTCAGCCAGTTCCTAATGTCACAACATACAACTCCCTGCACGACAACCGGCAAGACACCAGCAGAGCTAAGATTTATTTTTTATTTTATTTATTTATTTTAATCCCATTTATATGCCGCCCTTCTCCGAAGACTCCAGACACTTACACCACGGAGCCAGATCACCCCCCCCCACCTCGAACATTTAAGCCTGGGCAAATGATCTGGGCACGATCATACACAGCCAAACAAAAATGGGTCCAAGGGACAGTGTTACAACAAACGGGACCCATTTCCTACCTAATACACACACCTACTGAAGGCAATCTACGACGGCACATTGATCAGCTCAGGCCAAGACAACCACAACACCACCCAGACCCTCACCCACAGGACCACCAAAACCCACCCCCTGGAGACATATTGCCGATACCAAATCAAGGGGAGGAGGATCAAGAGGACTTGCCTCTACCGGAGCCAGACATCATACCACCCCCAAGGCATTCAAACAGGAACAGAAGAGCCCCTACATATTTGAAAGACTACCAATGGGCCGGCTCCAACAACCAACAAGAGGGAGGAAACACTCCAGGGGAGGGGTAAGGGGTGTAATATATATGTATACAAAATGTTAGCAGTAAGTTAAAACCGTTATTCCATTTATTCCTGTGAGGTAAACAAATCTGACAGGAGAACACGCGGGAACTTTGACAGCTGTCAAAGTTCCCCGCCAGGGCGCAGGCGCAGCCACTGACAGCTCGCGGCTGTCAAAACACCAAGCCATGCGGAAATAAGAACTATCAGGAGAAGACGGCGATGATTGGCTCGGCTAGACGCGGCGCCAAAAGAAACGATCCTGATTGGATCTCACTAACAGCTGCCGGCTATAAAAGCCGGACAAGTTATTCTGTTTTTGCCTTGTTCTAAATAAAGTCCTAGTTCAGTAACCGGTCGTCCCGAGTGGTCCTTCGGCTACTTCAGAAACGTCTTCAAAGAAAAACAAGAAATTCCACTTGCCTCATGAAAAAGCATCTTTGGGATAACCATGACCTGGATGAGTGGGAATCTCCATAGATATTTACCATTGGCCAATCTGCTCTACCATAAGAATGATTGGTAGCCAGTTCAATTACTTTGGAATAATGAAGGATGAAAGAAAATAAAGCATAAAACAGAGAAAGGCATAATGCACAATGCTCATTTTATTGAAGCAGTTTTTGAAGATTTCTTTCCCTCTTTTCCACCCAGAAACCATTTAAAAATCATTGTTTGTGTGCAAACAAACTCATTCTTCCCAATATATGGAATGCAGGCATAGAATCAAACTGTTCAGTGTGGTTATGTAAGGAATAATATCATTTTCATCACAGGAGAAGGAAGAGAAATGCAGGATCATCAATCTCAGAGCCGGCAGCCACTGGTCCATTTTGACAGATTTTTTCCTTTGCAGTACTTTTTCCAGGCAACCCTTAAGAAAGGAATAAGAATAAAAATAAGCATAATTCATATCTTTATAGATCACATATGTGGTGATTTTTTTTAAGCGTTTCAGATGATGTAATTCTACTTGGAGAGATTCAGGAAACGTCTCCGTGAGCTAGTGGCAACTATCACTCATTCGTCCTTCCTGTTCATTGACTAATAAAGTTCTTTTTTTAGTTGTTTAAATGAATCTCCTTTCCTCCAGATTGAAATAATTGTTTTAGCTAACATAGTCCCGACTTTCTATTTTTCTCAATAAAGCTTACATGCCACTAATGTCCAGTAGATATTCTGGACTCTCTTTAGAACAGCACACAGAGAGTACTTTTTATATAATTCAGATTATTGACCACATAACATTTGTATTCTTTGGTTCTAGATACTCAGCTTAAAAGTTTTCCATTTAATGATCTGCTGCTGTGCCCCCCCCCTTTACTATTCTTTCTATGACTGGAGGCTTCACAAATGATCTCTCCTTGCTTCTCACAAAATTAGGTTCTTTACCCACCAGTTTTCTGATACTACGCAGCTCATCCATGGAATTAGAATCCTGCTGTTCAAAAGGCCCTCTGCCTAAGTCTTCTGCTGCCTGCTTCAGCTCGGCACTAAACCCTAGACTTTTTAACAGCTGACAGGCACGGAAGTGGAAAATTGATGTAAAATGACTGGGAAGGAATAATCCAGCTATAAGCAGCATCCATAGCCCCGTCTTAAATTGTGCCTCAGGCTACTTTAAAACCAGGAATCAAAAGAGTGCTAAACCGATATTTTACAGCAATCAGAATGCCAGTATAGCAATAAAAATACAATCTGTAATATTCAGAAAGTATATTTCACTGCCAATGCTAAAAAGGCTTACAATAGTCTAGAGAAAGTAATTTAATTTCATGACTACAAGTTCAGTTGCTACCCAATGTTACAAATGGAAGATGATAATGAGAGATTGACTCACCAGGCATCCATCCTAAGGGGATCACGCACAATTCTCTTAGCACAAACAATATCATCTGCGATGTCATCCTTTGTGAAAGCTGCCGAAAGAGGCAAATTAGAATTTATCCAACTCCAGATGCTTCAAAAGTATTTCCAAAGATTTGCACAAACTTATGATTTAAAGCAGATTCTTACCAAATGTCCTTTAGGACAGCATTAGTTATATACCATGTGCAATACATTCATATCATTAGCAGTGTAAGCTACTATTTACACAGCTGGTGTAAACCATGAAATACCTTTTCTCCTGCTCTAACCACGTAGAGCAGGGGTGTCAAACTGCCGGCCCATGGGCCGGACGTGTCATCCAAAAGCTGCACCCACCCCATTGCCGGCAATGGCAAAACTGTCCCAATACGTTCGACATGTCTGATGTACAGTAACAATTTTGAAAAGTGTAGATTACTAGGAGTTTGTTTTCGCTTTGGAGCTGAAGGTGGATATGAAGATCTCCTGAGAGTATTATTGCATTCTTGGAAAGGAGCAAAAGAGGAACTCTCTCACTTAAATCCTAAGTTCTGACAAAGGGCAGAAAACACTGGATTGGGTTCCTTCACTGGGTGAGATGAAATTGCTGCCTTTAAGTGGTTCCTCTGGAAAGATATTGACTAATTACAGTAAAGCTACGATCATGTCACTCTCTTTTCATGGCACGTGGAGAGCCAGTTCAGTCTAGTGGTTAAGATTCTAGGCTACAAACCAGGAGACTGTGAGTTCTAGTCTCACTTTGGAATTGAAAGTTGGTAGGGTGACTTTGGGCCACTCATTTCCTCTCAGCCCAACTCACTTCACAGAGTTAAGTTGTTTTAAAGAAAATAGGAAAAGAAAGAAGGAATATTTGGTAAGTACCCAAACTTGAGTTGTTTATAAAAATAATAAAAATGAAAAAATATTTAGGAAGCTGAAGAGAGTCTTTTGCTTTTTAGGTAATACTGTGGTGGATGTTCTACAGGCAGAAAGCAAGGTACATCTATGTGAAGGAATTTAGAGTAGTTGTGACAGGTTGGGTAACAGGACACTAAATAGAAGAAGGCTAAGAGGACAACAGAAAGCTAGATATAGTGGCTAGATATTATCACTGTGGACCCAGGCAGGAACTCAAAACAATTTTCATAGACTGTTGATGAGTCAATATCAATCCTGACCATAATAATAACAGAATTTTGGAAGCCCGTTACACTAGGTGTCTTACCACTGCAAGGCTTATTGCAGCCATTGGCTGTACGACCCTGGTAATTGTTGCACCACCAACGGCTGTTTATCTGGAAAATCCCATAGTGGCGATTGCCATCCGAGTTTCGAGGCCCCAGAGCTTGGCTGTTGAATCTGCTCACATAATAAGCCATACAGATCCCTGGAAAAAAGCAAATGGGGAATGGGCTATAAAAGGTCTGTACTGTAATTGAAAAGGCTATCCTATTTTTTTAAAAAGAGCATTTATAACACAATGCTTAACTATCTTCTCATTCTTCCCTCAAGGAAGGACCCAAGAAATCCAATACATTTTGAAAACCTTCAGGGAACTTGGAATAAATCTGACTCTTGTCTCCAAGATATTCCCGGAGTTCTTAATTGCACATAAAGCCACCTCTCCTTTCTTTTCTCTCCCTAATTCCAGTCTTCCTGGCAGTGGCGTAGCGTGGGGGGTGCAGGGGGGGCCGGCCGCACCGGGCGCAACATCTGGGGGGGGCGCGCTCACATTCGGGAGGGATGGAAGACGCGCCGAAGTGCCCTTCGCGCAGCTGGAGTCCCGCGGGGGGGATCCGGGGCTGAGGCGCACTCGGGGAAGCAGCAACTCACAACCAGCTACTCTTGGGGGACGGAGGCACAAAGCCGGCCAGACATGGCTCGGAGCCATCCCAGACCACAGCTGCACTTCCACCTTTCCCAGGGCGGCCCCCGCAGACGGAGCGCAGTGCAGGGCACCAGCATGCCCCACTGCCAGAGAAGCGCCCGCCGGTGCGGCCCCGACTCCCTCACCCCGCGGCAGGTGGCAGCGGCGTAGCGGGGCTTGCGAAAAGCGGGGCGGTCGGCAGCAGCTGCTCCCGGCGCCGGGCAAGGGCAAGCAGGGCAAGGTCGCTCCTGCTCAAAAGCCAGAGTTCAGCGGCTGGCGAGGCGCTCGCGCGGGGCTCTCCCGGGGCTGGCGGGCCGAACGGGGACCGGCCTCCCCCTCTCCGCGCTAGAGCAGCCCCCGCGGTGGCGGCCCGGCGCACGTGGCTGAGGGGGCGGCGGTGGCGGGAGGGGGGTCAGAGGAGCGAGCCGAGCTCTCCCGGGGCAGCAGGTGCGGGCTGGTGCGGCTCCAGGCTCGGCCGCAGCTCCGGCCAAGGGCTGCCAAGCTCACGGGGCGTCGTGCCGGCCCCCTCCCTCACTCCCCGCGCCCGGATGCGCCCCCGGCGGAAGCCCCGGCCAGCCGCGGTGCATGCCTGAGCGAGACGGGCAGCTGCGCTGGCGGGTCCCGCTCTCTTCCAGGCATCAGAGGTAAGAAAGGGACGGCGGCGCCCCCAGCCGCCCCCCCCGCCGGCTCCGAAGCGGAGGCTCCGCTGCGCCGCCCGCCTCCTGGCACGGCCTCGGGTCCCGGCGCTTCTGCCGCACGTGAGGGAGGGGATGCCGGACCTTCCCCCTTTTCCCGGGGGAGGCGTGGGTGGGGGGTGCGGCGGACGCCCAGGATGCGGGGCTCCCTGCGGCAGACTCGAGTGCTAAAATCCACGGGTTAGGGGGCGCAAATTACTTTCCTTGCCCCGGGTGCTGACAACCCACGCTACGCCACTGCTTCCTGGGAGGAGGTACTTTTTATTGTGCATTTTATATGTAGAAAATCTTCTGTGATGGCCCCTTCAATCGTATACTTAATTTAAATGATTTAGTGGAATTTGAAAAACCTTATCTTTGAGAGGATGTTTATCCTGGCAGGGATAACCCTTTATGCTTAAGTAAATAAATAAAATATTGTAAATAAAATATTGACTAAGCCATAACTGTAAGCAGACAGCACAGAGACCAAGGTGGTATAACCACACCCCTGTTCTGCAATTGTCCCAATCAGGCAACAAACTCACCTTAATAAAATCAAGGTTATTAGTGCTGGGAGAAGCGTGAGCTTTCCCTAATCATTTGAGATGGGAAGAAAGCATATCTTCTCATTCTAAGAACATTCAAAAGATTCATTGGGAAAGTTGGCTGAACTCATTCTTGAAAGATCTGCCCATTTTGGATCCCCCTTGTAAACCTGGATCTTGCTCAGGTGGAGTGAAAAAGAGAGTAAACTCACAGTTGCCCAAGGCATAGCCGTAATATCCATCCAGGCCATTTCGTTTCAGAATTGAAGCCAGTTCACATTTGGTGTATACTTTGGCTTCATTGGCCACAATGAAGAGGAAGAGGAGGGCGAGCACTAGTGCCTTCATTGCTACGGCTCCTTGGAGGACGATGTCTGACTTCTCCAAGGCGGCTATGGGATTTTATAGTCACAGCATGAGAAACTGGCAGCTCTGGAGAAATGGTAAACAAAGTATGTAGCAATAATTCCCCCATCTGAGGTTAATATGGACTCATAAGCAGGGTATGCTGAGGGCAAAGATCAAAGAGGAGTAATAATTATCATTTTCAATTTTATCAGAAGCCAAAACCAACAAATAATGGACAGCGTTTTTAGCCCCTTGACAGTTGATGGATCAATGAGCAAGTGGTAGTTTCAACTGTGTGATTGAAGTTCCAAAATTTTATTTGTTTTACATGTGATGTATGTGAAAGAGGCACTTTTGGGGGGCTTTTATTATGTGGTGACTCTTGCCTTCTTGACTTTTCAGACCTCCATCCCATTGACATTCCTCTGTCTCTGGGGAACTCAACGTTTAGTTGAGATTTCTACTTCTTTGTGTCAATACTATTCTGGTTTCAGTGTATATATTTTTGTCTGATGAAGTTTGTGGAGTAATTGAAATAACCCAGTGAATTGTTACTTTATTTCTTAGTTTTATTGCTGTTATACCCTTTTTATGTATCATCAAGTCCTAACTCTCTGTGACCAAGTAGATTTTTCTCCATCATGATCTGAAATTGCTGAATTCTGCAACTGGATTCTGTAACTTATTCATGGTATGGGCCACTGAAGTAAACTTCATATTGCTGGCCCTGGAAGACTACTCAGAATCTACATGTAATCCAGAAGTAGACAGCACAGGCAGGGATGGGCATAAGCCAGTTCAGTTGCCATATTTGGTTTTTATCTGCAAGAGCCCTTTGTAGTCATAGGACTACCTCATCTGCAGGACTACCTCATCTCCAATTTTGTCTGTCTACCTCAGTGGTCCCCAACTCCTGGGCCACTGTCCACTATCAGGCTGTGGCCTGTTCAGAACCGGGCCATGTGAGCAATTCTTAAGAATGAAATATTCTTAATTTGGACTTTACTTTTACTGTTTGGACTGTTGTGTGTTTTGAAAAATAGATTATTTAGAATCTAGTTATGTTGCACTTCAGTCTTTAAATAATTAACCTAGTATATACATAACAGTATATGATGTTTTCCATGGTGAGCTTAACATCAATAACAACATTTATTAAAAAGGCTAAAATATTTTTGGTGGTATTATCTGTACATTAAAATTTTGTTTAGTCACAATCTTTCACTTTTCACATTCTGGACAAGCATTGGTCACGTATCCTAGTAAAAGATGTTACATATGTGCATAAGTGTAGTCAGTAGCATATGCCTTTTTAAAAATATCAAACATGCAAAGAAAAAAAAGAAATCCAAAATATCTGTATTACATCCAGAAATGCCAACTTTGCAACCAATATTTCTCATCCATGACTATGGCACCCTAAGGATACCTTAATACATGCAAATGCTTATCTGGGATCAGTAACACCGCAGGGATTGCTTTTTCCTTCCAGTAACAGATTGCTGGGAAATACCAAACATGGTCTTCAGAATTCCAATGTTTGTTACAAATTTTCCTGGATGTGGTTGGAAAGAGGCTGTTTGGCACCAGAGACCACTGCCACGAGGAACACAGCTCTGTGTGGGAGCTCAGCACGGGCCGTGGCGTGTCAACTGCGGGGAGGGGAATCCCCACGGCGGCTGTGAGGAGGGGAATCCCCATGGCGTGTGGCTCTGAGCCGCAGGGATGGGGGTGCAAAGGATGGGCCGCGACGCCGTAGGAAGACATTGGCATCGCTCCCAGTGACAGCACCTATGAGTTCCGGCATCTTTTTTTTTTTTTTTAGAAAAAAAGCACTGGTTTTAAGTCTCTGGATCTAATGTCCTAACATTGTTAGCTCAAATAAGCATGAATTGCAATTGTTGCTGGTATCTACAAGCTCTCTGGGCAGATACACTTCCTTCAGATTTTGCAGTTGATCCTCATTCATTGCCTCTTTATGAACAAATCACCCACCCAAATCAAAGTACATTACCGTGTACTTTGTAATGGTCACTCACTGGTGCAGTCAACCCACATGCCTTCCGTCACTCATGCTTTCCTGATCTTATCCCACCATGAAATTGTTAACAGTGGTACTTCAGGATAGCATTCCTGCTGCACTGAGATTAATTTCATGTCTCCAACCCTCATTTCCACGTATTAAAATGAACAGAAACATTCTTCCATACAAATTGAAGGGTCCTGGAACAAAGGGAAATTACTTAGTCTAACTGCTGCTTTCTTGCTTTTTGTAATCAGCTTTTGCACCAGAGAAATCTCATGGAAGCTTGGGAAACATGTACATAGATGTGATAGACTGAAGGAGGGAATAAGGGAGTGTACAGAAATGATTGATGTCTTCTTTATGATGTAATGGCTCTGTTGTCTGATTTTCATCGGCTAACAAAGTTTATAAAGCAATGCTACCAACTTTCTAAGACGTGGCACTTCTGGACATAACTCTGCCAGCGTTCCAGATTGTTGGCCACCCAGCTGCTTAATTTGATCAAGTAAAGTCCTGCTTGATCAAGAAGTTTCCGCTTGGGTTATCTGATTAGATTGATATGGTACCTCAGGTTTAAGTTAGGGACTGGGACCTTACAAAATCTTTCTGCTTATATCAATAAATGTATGATTCCCCTCAATAGACTGCATGCTACACATTAGCTTTCTATCAGCTAAACGACCTCTCCCTTTTTTCTCATCGTTAATGATAAGGATGTGCAGAGTATCTCTTGAGCTAACAAGAGCTTGCACAGAAAAAGAGGATACTGAGAGTAGTCAAGTTTACACAGCAACCACACAGATACACTGAGGTGTGTAAAAAAAGTTTTACTTGTGGAATAATACAATAGCACAGTCCAAGAAAAATCAGTCCAGGTCATACACGAGTAAAGAGATGATAGCAAATAACAATAGTCCAAGGATTATCCTATACCACAGGTCGGCAACCTGTGGCTCCGGAGCCGCATGCGGCTCTTTAAGCCGTCTCCTGCGGCTCCCAGTCGCCTGGTGCACGCGCACCTCTCCGAACGGGCAGTGGTGCGCGCGCACCTCTCCAAATGGAGAGTGGTACCTCTCATTTAGAGAGGTGCGCGCGCACCTCCACCCAAACAGGCAGTGGCGCCATGTTTGGAAAGGTGCCGCGGCCCGTTTGCAGGCTGCTGTCTTCCTCCGAAGGCGGTAGCTTTGCAAACGGGCCACAGCAGCTTTCCGAACGAGCAGCACCACTGCCCGTTCAGGCGGAGGTGCACGCGCACCTCTCCAAACCTTTGGAGAGCTGTGCGCGCACCTCCACCTGAACGGACAATGGCGCCGCATTTGGAAAGCTGCCAGATCCCCCGCAACCTCCAGGTGAAAATCCTCCATTTTCCCTCTCACAGCCCTCCCTTAAAAATTCCGTTCCCGGCGAGGCCCCGGGCTTTTAAAAGCTGCCGGGGCCCGGCCTCTGTAGGCGAGGACCAGCTTCCTGGCTCGCTCCCTCTCTTTTCCGCAGGCATTATTTGCTCAAAAGTGTTTAAGTTTATTGCTCAAATGATGTTTCTAATTAGCGCTTCGGACCATAAATCCGAGTGGCTTGTTTTCCAACTGATTTATTATTTACCAGAGCATCGACCTCAGATGGGGAGAGAGGGATGGGGAAGCCTCAAACCGAGAGAACAGTGGGGATCCATCCACTCGAGGCCTGCGAATAGAAAGGAGGCTGGCGCCGAGCTAAAGCTGCCAACCTGCGCCTTCTCCCTGGCAGGGTTGTTGGGAAGACCGGCCCCTCGAGCGTAACTCGGCTCTGGGACACAGCCACTGGGAAACCGAGTTGGGGGACCTCTAAGTATCAGGCGCGACCAGCGGAGACGCGGCTGCGGATGGGCTGGAGCACTCTCGGGTGTGGAGGCGAGGGCGCGGGGCCCTTGGCCGGAGTTGTTTCCTTGGCCTCTCCAGAAAGGCGCGGATTCCAAGAGAGGCAATCTAGCCTGCGCCAGGAGATGGGAGGTGTCGTCGATGAAGCCGTTTGCCTCCCGCCTTGTGCCCGAGCCCGTCCCAGTTCCAGGATTTCTACTCCTGGCCATATTAGATCTTCAACTGTACCTCGCCACCCAGGTCCCTCTATTTTTGAGGGAGGGGAGAGGGAGGAGAAACTTATTGTAAAAAAAAATAGAGGGAAAAGACTCAGCTGGAAGCAATTCCTGCTTTACAAAAGCCACTAGTGCCGAGAACTCCGTTCGGGCGGAGATGCGCGTGCACCTCTCCAAAGGGGAGAGCCGTCACCGCGCAGGTGCCTCTCATGTTTTTTGCGCATGTGCAAAATGTTTTTTTTGCATGCGCATGTGTGGACGCGCGCGCGCGCACTTTTTGCGGCTCCCACTTTTTTGTTTGTGTGATGGAACCGGTTCTGAGTGGCTCTTTTCCTTTTTCCGGTTGCCGACCCCTGTCCTATACAGAGTCTTCTTACCAGTTCATAAGTCAAAACACAGTTCTTCAGGTTTAGCAAACAGTAGCAAACCCACAAACCACAACAAGGCTCCACCAGAGCCTTGGTGGAGCAGTGGGCTAATGCCTCCTTAAGTAACACCAGCTGCCTGCAATTAGTGCAGGTTCACATCCCACCAGGCTCAAGGTTGACTCAGCCTTCCATCCTTCCGAGGTAGGTAAAATGAGGACCCAGATTGTTGGGGGCAATTAAGCTGACTTTGTAATAATGCCGCTTGGGGTGTGTGTGAAAGCCCTAATAAGCAGGCATATACATAGAATGAAGGCTACTGCTAAGCTTGTAAGCCGCCCTGAGTCTTCGGAGAAGGGCGGGATATAAATGGAATTTAAAAAAATAATAATTAGCAAGTAACAGCAAACGTAACAGAGAGAATAACAGAGAGAAAGAAGCTATGTTTCTAGCTCCCTCTTATGGCCGTTGGAAAAACAGCGTTGGCCAATCATCACACATTTAAAGTGATACAATACAGTTTCTATTACAACAATACAATCATTGTTGTTGTTGTTAGCTGCGAAGTCGTGTCTGACTCATCACGACCCTATGGACAATGTTCCTCCAGGCCTTCCTGTCCTCTACCATCTTCTGGAGTCCATTTAAGCTCACGCCTACTGCTTCAGTTACTCCATCCAGCCACCTCATTCTCTGTTGTCCCCTTCTTCTATTGCCCTCAACCTTTCCCAGCATTAGGCTCTTCTCCAGTGAGTCCTTCCTTCTCATTAGGTGGTGTTTGAGTTTTAGCTTCAGGATCTGGCCTTCTAAGGAGCAGTCAGGGTTGATCTCCTCTAGGACTGACCGGTTTGATCACCTTGCAGTCTAAGGGACTCGCAGGAGTCTTCTCCAGCACCATAGTTCAAAGGCCTCAATTCTTTGCCACTCAGCCTTTTTTATGGTCCAGATTTCACTGCCATACATTGCAACTGGGAAGACCATAGCCTTGACTATACGCATTTTTGTTGTCAGGGTGATGTCTCTGCTTTTTAGTGTGCTGTCTAGATTTGCCATGGCTTTCCTCCCGAGGAGCAAGCGTCTTTTAATTTCTTGGCTACACTCCCCATCTGCAGTGATCTTGGAGCCCAGGAAAATAAAATCTGTCACTACCTCCATTTCTTCCCCATCTATTTGCCAGGAATTGAGAGGGCCAGATGCCATGATCTTAGTTTTCTTAATGTTTAGTTTCAACCCAAGTTTTCCACTCTCCTTCTTCACCCGTAACAAGAGGCTCTTTAGTTCTTCTTCACTTTCTGCCATTAGAGTGGTATCATCTGCATATCTTAGGTTGTTGATATTTCTTCTGGCAATCTTAATTCCAACTTTTGATTCCTCTAACCCTGCCCTTCTCATGATGTGCTCTGCATATAAGTTAAATAGGCAGGGCGACAGTATACAGCCTTGCTGGACTCCTTTCCCAATTTTGAACCAATCAGTGCTTCCGTGTCCAGTTCTCACTGTTGCTTCTTGGCCCACATATAGGTTTCTCAACACCCATCTCTTTAAGAACTTGCCACAGTTTGTTATGATCAAAGGCTTTAGCATAGTCAATGAAGCAGAAGTAGATGTTTTTCTGGAACTCCCTAGCTTTCTCCATGATCCAGCGTATGTTGGCAATTTGATCTCTAGTTCCTCTGCCTCTTTGAAATCCTGCCTGTACTTCTGGTAGTTCTCGATCCACATACTGCTGGAGCCTAGCTTGTAGGATTTTAAGCATAACTTTACTAGCATGAGAAATGAGTGCAATGGTGCGGTAGTTTGAACATTCTTTGGCACTGCCTTTCTTTGGAATTGGAATGTGTTTACATTCCAATGTGATCTTTTCCAATCCTGTGGCCACTGTTGAGTTTTCCAAATTTGCTGGCAAATTGAGTGTAGCACTTTTACTGCATCGTCTTTTAAGATTTTGAATGGCTCAGCTGGAATACTGTCACCTCCACTAGCTTTGTTGTTGCTCAGCTTTTCTAAGGCCCACTTCACTTCACATTCTAGGATGTCTGGCTCGAGGTCAGTGACCACCTCATTGGGATTATCAGGGACATTAAGCTCATTCTTGTATAGTTCTTCTGTGTAATTTTGCCACCTCTTCTTAATCTCTTCTGCCTCTGATAGGTCCCTGCCATTTTGGTCCTTTATCATGCCCATTTTTGCATTAAACGTTCCCATCATGTCTCCAATTTTCTTGAAAAGATCTCTGGTCCTCCCTATTCTATTGTTTTCTTCTATTTCTTTGCACTGTTCATTTAAGAAGGCATTCTTATCTCTTCTAGCTATTCTTTGGAATTCTGCATTCAATTGGGTGTATCTTTCTTTTTCTCCCTTGCCTTTCACTTCCCTCCTTTCCTCAGCTATTTGCAAAGCTTCCTCAGACAGCCATTTTGCTTTCTTGCATTTCTTTTTCTTCGGGATGGTTTTAGTTGCTACCTGTTGTACAATGTTGTGAACCTCTGTCCATAGTTCTTCAGGCACTCTGTCTATCAGATCTAATTCCTTAAATCTATTTGTCACCTCTACTGTATATTCAGAAGGGACGCGGTGGCTCAGTGGGTTAGGACGCTGAGCTTGTCGATCAGAAGGTCGGCAGTTTGGCGGGTCGAATCCCGAGTGCCGCGTAACAGAGTGAGCTCCTGTTACTCGTCCCAGCTTCTGCCCACCTAGCAGTTTGAAAGCACGTAAAAATGCAAGTAGAAAAATAGGGACCACTCAGGTGGGAAGGTAACAGCGTTCCGTGCGCCTTTGGCGTCTAGTCATGCCGGCCACATGACCACGGAGACGTCCTCGGACAAACGCTGGCTCTTCGGCTATGAAACGGAGATGAGCACCGGCCCCTAGAGTCGGAAACGACTAGCATGCATGTGCGGGGGAACCTTTACCTTACCTTTACCTTACTGTATATTCAACAGGGATATAATTCATACCTGAGTGGCCTAGTGCTTTTTCCTACTATCTTCAGTTTAAGCCTAAACTTTGCAATGAGAAGCTCATGGTCTGAGCCATAGTCAGCTCCTGGTCTTGTTTTTACTGACTGTATAGAGCTTCTCCATCTTTGGCTCCAGGGCACATAGTCAATCTGATTTCTGTGTTGACCATCTGGTGATGTCCATGTGTAGAACCATCTCTTGGGTTGTTGGAAAAGAGAGTTTGCTATGACCATCGTATTCTCTTGACAAAATTCTATCAGCCTGTGCCCTGCTTCATTTTGTACTCCAAGGCCAAACTTGCCTGTTATTCTGGTTATCTTTTGGCTTCCTACTTTAGCATTCTAATCCCCCATGATGATTTTGTTGTTGTTGTTAGTTGCAAAGTCGTGTCCCACCCATCGCGACCCTATGGACAATGTTCCTCCAGGCCTTCCTGTCCTCTACCATCTTCTGGAGTCCAGTTAAGCTCATGCCTACTGCTTCAGTGACTCCATCCAGCCACCTCATTCTCTGTCGTCCCCTTCTTCTATTGCCCTCAATCTTTCCCAGTATTAGGCTCTTCTCCAGTGAGTCCTTCCTCCTCATTAGGTGGCCAAAGTATTTGAGTTTTAGCTTCAGGATCTGGCCTTCTAAAGAGCAGTCAGGGTTGATCTCCTCTAGGACTGACCGGTTTGATCGCCTTGCAGTCCAAGGGACTCGCAGGAGTCTTCTCCAGCACCATAGTTCAAAGGCCTCAATTCTTTTGCGCTCAGCCTTTCTTATGGTCCAACTTTCACTGCCATACATTGCAACTGGGAAGACCATAGCCTTGACTATACGCACTTTTGTTGACAGGGTGATGTCTCTGCTTTTTAGTGTGCTGTCTAGATTTGCCATGGCTTTCCTCCCTAGGAGCAAGCGTCTTTTAATTTCTTGACTACAGTCCCCATCTGCAGTGATCTTGGAGCCCAGGAAAATAAAATCTGTCACTACCTCCATTTCTTCCCCATCTATTTGCCAGGAATTAAGAGGGCCGGATGCCATGATCTTAGTTTTCTTAATGTTTAGTTTCAACCCAACTTTTGCACTCTCCTTCTTCACTCGCAACAAGAGACTCTTCAGTTCCTCTTCACTTTCTGCCATTAGAGTGGTATCATCTGCATATCTTAGGTTGTTGATATTTCTTCCAGCAATCTTAATTCCAACTTTTGATTCATCTAGCCCTGCCTTTCTCATGATGTGCTCTGCATATAAGTTAAATAGGCAAGGCGACAGTATACAGCCTTGCCGGACTCCTTTCCCAATTTTGAACCAATCAGTGGTTCCGTGTCCAGTTCTCACTGTTGCTTCTTGGCCCGCATATAGGTTTCTCAAGAGACAAATAAGATGTTCTGGTACTCCCATCTCTTTAAGAACTTGCCACAGTTTGTTATGATCCACACAATCAAAGGCTTTAGCATAGTCAATGAAGCAGAAGTAGATGTTTTTCTGGAACTCTCTAGCTTTTTCCATGATCCAGCGTATGTTGGCAATTTGATCTCTAGTTCCTCTGCCTCTTCGAAATCCTGCCTGTACTTCTGGTAGTTCTCGATCCACATACTGCTGGAGTCTAGCTTGTAGGATTTTAAGCATAACTTTACTAGCATGAGAAATGAGTGCAATGGTGCGATAGTTTGAACATTCTTTGGCACTGCCTTTCTTTGGAATTGGAATGTAAACTGATCTTTTCCAATCCTGTGGCCACTGTTGAGTTTTCCAAATTTGCTGGCAAATTGAGTGTAGCACTTTTACTGCATCGTCTTTTAAGATTTTGAATAGCTCAGCTGGAATACTGTCACCTCCACTAGCTTTGTTGTTGCTCAGCTTTTCTAAGGCCCACTTCACTTCACATTCTAGGATGTCTGGCTCGAGGTCAGTGACCACCTCATTGTGATTATCAGGGACGTTAAGCTCATTCTTGTATAGTTCTTCTGTGTAATTTTGCCATCTCTTCTTAATCTCTTCTGCCTCTGTTAGGTCCCTGCCATTTTGGTCCTTTATCATGCC
Source organism: Vipera berus (assembly GCF_964194415.1). Classification (NCBI taxonomy): domain Eukaryota; kingdom Metazoa; phylum Chordata; class Lepidosauria; order Squamata; family Viperidae; genus Vipera; species Vipera berus. The sequence goes on from NC_138203.1 coordinate 126,701,115, forward strand.
CATTTTTGCATTGAACGTTCCCTTCATCTCTCCAATTTTCTTGAAAAGATCTCTGGTCCTCCCTATTCTATTGTTTTCTTCTATTTCTTTGCACTGTTCATTTAAGAAGTCATTCTTATCTCTTCTAGCTATTCTCTGGAATTCTGCATTCAATTGGGCGTATCTTTCTTTTTCTCCCTTGCCTTTTGCTTCCCTCCTTTCCTCAGCTATTTGCAAAGCTTCCTCAGACAGCCATTTTGCTTTCTTGCATTTCTTTTTCTTTGGGATGGTTTTGGTTGCTACCTCTTGTACAATGTTGCGAACCTCTGTCCATAGTTCTTCAGGCACTCTGTCTATCAGATCTAATTCCTTAAATCTATTTGTCACCTCTACTGTATATTCAACAGGGATATGATTTAATTCATACCTGACTGGCCTAGTGCTTTTCCCTACTTTCTTCAGTTTAAGCTTAAACTTTGCAACAAGAAGCTCATGGTCTGAGCCACAGTCAGCTCCTGGTCTTGTTTTTATTGACTGTATAGAGCTTCTCCATCTTTGGCTGCAGAGTACATAGTCAATCTGATTTCTGTGTTGACCGTCTGGTGATGTCCATGTGTAGAGCCGTCTCTTGGGTTGTTGGAAAAGGGTGTTTGCTATGACCATCGTATTCTCTTGACAAAATTCTATCAGCCTGTGCCCTGCTTCATTTTGTACTCCAAGGCCAAACTTGCCTGTTATTCCGGTTATCTTTTGGCTTCCTACTTTAGCATTCCAATCCCCCATGATGATAAGGACATCATTTTTTGGTGTTAGTTCTATAAGGTGCTGTAGGGCTTCATAGAACCGGTCAATTTCATCCTCTTCAGCACCGGTGGTTGGGGCATAGACTTGGACTACTGTGATATTGAATGGTTTGCCTTGGATTCGAACTGAGATCATTCTGTCATTTTGAGGATTGTATCCCAGTATTGCTTTTCCTACTCTTTTATTGACTATGAAGGCTACTCCATTTCTTCTGAGGGATTCTTGCCCGCAGTAGTATACCTGATGGTCATCTGAATTAAATTCACCCATTCCTGTCCATTTTAGTTCGCTGATACCTAAGATGTCAATGTTCACTCTTGTCATCTCTTGTTTGACCACGTCCAGCTTTCCTTGATTCATGGATCTTACATTCCAGGTTCCTATGGAGAAAAAATCTTTACAGCATCGGACTTTCCTTTCACTACCAGACATATCCACAGCTGAGCGTCCTTTCGGCTTTGGCCCAGTTGCTTCATTCTTTCTGGCGCTACTAGTACTAGCCCTCTGCTCTTCCCCAGTAGCATATTGGACACCTTCTGACCTGAGGGGCTCATCTTCCAGCGTCATATCGTTTTGCCTTTTGGTACTGTCCATAGGGTTTTCATGGCAAATATACTGGAGTGGGTTGCCATTTCCTTCTCCAGTGGATCACGTTTTGTCAGAACTCTCGGCTATGACCTGTCCATCTTGGGTAGCCCTGCACGGCATAGCTCATAGCTTCATTGAATTATGCAAGCCCCTTCACCACAACAAGGCAGTAATCCATGAAGGGGAATACAATCATAGTTTATATATATTGCCAACCCAACCAGTTAGGCCATAGTCATATACCTAACAGTTAATAAATATTCTACCAAGGTACATCCATCTACGTGTTCCATTCTTTCACCATAAATACATAACTTACATAATTTATGGGTGTCTCCTACCTCTGAAGTTATAGGTTACTTTTCTGATTTCAAAACCCCTGACAAAAGCCCTCAGTGCTCCTGAATTTCTGAGACACGGCCTTGGAGATCTTTGGGAACAAAATGGGCCTGCAAGTGGTTATGGGAAATTTTGACTGAAGACTTATCTAGTCCCTGCTGAAATAAAAAAACTGAATCCTCTTTATGCTGGATTCTTCAAATACTTTACTGCTTGGCCCTCAGTTCTTATTAAAATCCAGTGCGTCAATTCCCATTGAGTGAGATATACACAAAAGAGTGTGGATTCTTTCTGCTTGAAATTATTACAGACTGGGAGATTCTGTAGGCTGAGCCTTGCTTAGTATTCCCCAAGTTAGTCAGGATTTGCCATTAGCTTTTTGTGTCATCTGCTTCTTGAGGGCTTGTCCATATGTTTACTTTAACAGAGTATCCAGCAGCCTTCTCAACTTTCTGCATGTGCAGGTATCACAACTGGACCATGATATATTGTGTGTCCTGGAACTGAGGATGTACAAAGTAGACTAGATTTAGCAAACTAGCATATCTAGAATTTGAGAAGAGATGCGAAAAGCTCTTTGGAACAGCAAAAATCACAATAATTTGGTCTGTGTCATAAACCCGCTGATGTTGCTGTCTTGTTTGAATGCTCTGGTATTTGGCAGGTAAACTGATGGGAGGAAGATAGCCACCAACTTTTACATTTGCAGATCAGTTTTTTTTTAAACTGTAGAACGAAACCCAAGCTTTAATATAACTGGATGTTAACGGTAGAATTTGTCTGGCCTTGTACGCCAATCTACCATTGGCAAAAGAATGCTAATGAACAACTGTCTGCAAGGAGTTTAAATCTTTCCATTCCCCACCATCCAGTCACAGCTGAAGAAGCTGCTTGGGTGCGAAGTGAAACGTCTTCAAAGAAAAACAAGAAATTCCAGTTGCCTCATGAAAAAGCATCTTTGGGACAACCATGACCTGGATGAGTGGGAATCTCCATAGATATTTACCATTGGCCAATCTGCTCTACCATAAGAATGATTGGTAGCCAGTTCAATTACTTTGGCGTAATGAAGGATGAAAGAAAATAAAGCATAAAACAGAGAAAGGCATAATGCACAATGCTCATTTTATTGAAGCAGTTTTTGAAGATTTCTTTCCCTCTTTTCCACCCAGAAACCATTTAAAAATCATTGTTTGTGTGCAAACAAACTCATTCTTCCCAATATATGGAATGCAGGCATAGAATCAAACTGTTCAGTGTGGTTATGTAAGGAATAATATCATTTTCATCACAGGAGAAGGAAGAGAAATGCAGGATCATCAATCTCAGAGCCGGCAGCCACTGGTCCATTTTGACAGATTTTTTCCTTTGCAGTACTTTTTCCAGGCAACCCTTAAGAAAGGAATAAGAATAAAAATAAGCATAATTCATATCTTTATAGATCACATATGTGGTGATTTTTTTAAGCGTTTCAGATGATGTAATTCTACTTGGAGAGATTCAGGAAACGTCTCCGTGAGCTAGTGGCAACTATCACTCATTCGTCCTTCCTGTTCATTGACTAATAAAGTTCTTTTTTTAGTTGTTTAAATGAATCTCCTTTCCTCCAGATTGAAATAATTGTTTTAGCTAACATAGTCCCGACTTTCTATTTTTCTCAATAAAGCTTACATGCCACTAATGTCCAGTAGATATTCTGGACTCTCTTTAGAACAGCACACAGAGAGTACTTTTTATATAATTCAGATTATTGACCACATAACATTTGTATTCTTTGGTTCTAGATACTCAGCTTAAAAGTTTTCCATTTAATGATCTGCTGCTGTGCCCCCCTTTACTATTCTTTCTATGACTGGAGGCTTCACAAATGATCTCTCCTTGCTTCTCACAAAATTAGGTTCTTTACCCACCAGTTTTCTGATACTACACAGCTCATCCATGGAATTAGAATCCTGCTGTTCAAAAGGCCCTGTGCCTGATTCTTCTGCTGCCTGCTTCAGCTCGGCACTAAACCCTAGACTTTTTAACAGCTGACAGGCACGGAAGTGGAAAATTGATGTAAAATGATTGGGAAGGAATAATCCAGCTATAAGCAGCATCCATAGCCCCGTCTTAAATTGTGCCTCAGACTAATTTAAAACCAGGAATCAAAAGAGTGCTAAACCGATATTTTACAGCAATCAGAATGCCAGTATAGCAAAAAAAATTACAATCTGTAATATTCAGAAAGTATATTTCACTGCCAATGCTAAAAAGGCTTACAATAGTCTAGAGAAAGTAATTTAATTTCATGACTACAAGTTCAGTTGCTACCCAATGTTACAAATGGAAAGATGATAATGAGAGATTGACTCACCAGGCATTCATCCTTTGGGGATCACGCACAATTCTCTTAGCACAAACAATATCATCTGCGATGTCATCATTTGTGAAAGCTGCCGAAAGAGGCAAATTAGAATTTATCCAACTCCAGATGCTTCAAAAGTATTTCCAAAGATTTGCACAAACTTATGATTTAAAGCAGATCCTTTTTTTATTGAAAAGTTTTATAAAAGTTAGAATATTATCCCATCCCCAACCCACCCCTAAACCCCCCTCCCCCTCCCCCACTTCCCAAAGCTGATTACAGGGTTACAAATATAAAATAATCATAATCTAACTAACATTAACCAACTATATAAATAACCAAATACATAATGCACTTTAACCCGTCTATAACATAATTACAAACAATCTAAAAGTATCCAACTTATACTAATACAATAATAATACTGTATAATATATATATTATTATAACTAATGATAATAATAAAAAAGCTTAAGTTATAACAATCTAGAATTTACTCATAAGCTAAATGGAACTTTTTGGTCCCATATTTTTTCTGAATATAATCTATCCATCTTCTCCAAACCGAAATGTATCTTTCTTGTGAATGTTCCTTCAAGTAAGCAGAAATCTTACCCATTTCTGCTAAATTTGACACTTTAAGCGTCCATTCCTCTATAGTAAGGCAGGCAATCCTTCTTCCAATATTGCCCTACCAATAACCTCACAGCTGTTATCAAATTCAACATCAAGTTAATTTCTTTAGTATCACCATCTGTAATAACACCCAATAAAAATAATTGTGGGGTAAACTTTATCTTTCTCTTAAAAATCTTTGACTAATATTGACTAATTACAGTAAAGCTAGGATCATGTCACTCTCTTTTCATGGCACGTGGAGAGCCAGTTCAGTCTAGTGGTTAAGATTCTAGGCTACAAACCAGGAGACTGTGAGTTCTAGTCTCACTTTGGAATTGAAAGTTGGTAGGGTGACTTTGGGCCACTCATTTCCTCTCAGCCCAACTCACTTCACAGAGTTAAGTTGTTTTAAGGAAAATAGGAAAAGAAAGAAGGAATATTTGGTAAGTACCCAACCTTGAGTTGTTTATAAAAATAATAAAAATGAAAAAATCTTTAGGAAGCTGAAGAGAGTGTGAGATTGTTAATGTGAGGGGGACAGGGGGACTTATTACATATGAGTCTTTTGCTCTTCAGGTAATACTGTGGCTAAATATTATCACTGTGGACCCAGGCAGGAACTCAAAACAATTTTCATAGACTGTTGATGAGTCAATATCAATCCTGACCATAATAATAACAGAATTTTGGAAGCCCGTTACACTAGGTTTCTTACCACTGCAAGGCTTATTGCAGCCATTGGCTGTACGACCCTGGTAATTGTTGCACCACCAACGGCTGTTTATCTGGAAAATCCCATAGTCGCGACTGCCATCTGAGTTTCGAGGCCCCACAGTTCGGCTGTTGTATCTGCTCTCATAATAAGCCATACAGATCCCTGGAAAAAAACAAATGGGGAATGGGCTATAAAAGGTCTGTACTGTAAAGGAAAAGGCTATCCTAATTTTTTAAAAAGAGCATTTATAACACAATGCTTAACTATCTTCTCATTCTTCCCTCAAGGAAGGACCCAAGAAATCCAATACATTTTGAAAACTTTCAGGGAACTTGGAATAAATCTGACTCTTGTCTCCAAGATATTCCCGGAGTTCTTAATTGCACATAAAGCCACCTCTCCTTTCTTTTCTCTCCCTAATTCCAGTCTTCCTGGGAGGAGGTACTTTTTTATTGTGCATTTTATATGTAGAAAATCTTCTGTGATGGCCCCTTCAATCGTATACTGTATTTAAAGGATTTGGTGGAATTTGAAAGACTTTATCTTTGAGAGGATGTTTAACCTGGCAGGGATAACCCTTTATGCTTAAGTAAATACATAAAATATTGTAAATAAAATATTGACTAAGCCATAATTGTAAGCAGACAGCACAGAGACCAAGGTGGTATAACCACACCCCTGTTCTGCAATTGTCCCAATCAGGCAACAAACTCACCTTGATAAAATCAAGGTTTTACTGCTGGGAGAAGCGTGAGCTTTCCCTAATCATTTGAGATGGGAAGAAACCATATCTTCTCATTCTAAGAACATTCAAAACATTCATTGGGAAAGTTGGCTGAACTCATTCTTGAAAGATCTGCCCATTTTGGATCCCCCTTGTAAACCTGGATCTTGCTCAGGTGGAGTGAAAAAGAGAGTAAACTCACAGTTGCCCAAGGCATAGCCGTAATATCCATCCAGGCCATTTCGTTTCAGAATTGAAGCCAGTTCACATTTGGTGTATACTTTGGCTTCATTGGCCACAATGAAGAGGAAGAGGAGGGCGAGCACTAGTGCCTTCATTGCTGCAGCTCCTTGGAGGACGATGTCTGACTTCTCCAAGACGGCTATGGGATTTTATAGTCACAGCATGAGAAACTGGCAGCTCTGGAAAGATGGTAAACAAAGTATGTAGCAATATTTCCCCCATCTGAGGTTAATATGGACTGATAAGCAGGGTGTGCTGAGGGCAAAGATCAAAGAGAAATAATAATTATCATTTTCAATTTTATCAGAAGCCAAAACCAACAAATAATGGACAGCATCTGTCAAGTTGATGGATCAATGAGCAAGTGGTAGTTTCAACTGTGTGATTGTAGTTCCAAAATTTTATTTGTTTTAGATGTGACGTATGTGAAAGAGGCACTTTTGGGGGGCTTTTATTATGTGGTGACTGTTGCCTTCTTGACTTTTCAGACCTCCATCCCATTGACATTCCTCTGTCTCTGGGGAACTCAACGTTTAGTTGAGATTTCTACTTCTTTGTGTCAATACTATTCTGGTTTCAGCGTATATATTTTTGTCTGATGAAGTTTGTGGAGTAATTGAAATAACCCAGTCATTTCCTCTCAGCCCAACTCACTTCACAGAGTTAAGTTGTTTTAAGGAAAATAGGAAAAGAAAGAAGGAATATTTGGTAAGTATCCAACCTTGAGTTGTTTATAAAAATAATAAAAATGAAAAAAATCTTTAGGAAGCTGAAGAGAGTGTGAGATTGTTAATGTGAGGGGGACAGGGGGACTTATTACATATGAGTCTTTTGCTCTTCAGGTAATACTGTGTCGATGTTCTGCAGGCGGAAAGCAGGGTACATCTGTGTGAAGGAATTTAGAGTAGTTGTGACAGGTTGGGTAACAGGACACTAAATAGAAGAAGGCTAAGAGGCCAACAGAAAGCTAGATATAGTGGCTAGATATTATCACTGTGGACCCAGGCAGGAACTCAAAACAATTTTCATAGACTGTTCAGTGAAGTGTTATTTTATTTCTTAGTTTTATTGCTGTTATACCCTTTTTTATATGTATCATCAAGTCTTAATTCTCTGTGACCAAGTAGATTTTTCTCCATCATGATCTGAAATTGCTGAATTCTGCAACTGGATTCTGTAACTTATTCATGGTATGGGCCACTGAAGTGAACTTCATATAGCCTGCCCTGGAAGACTACTCAGAACCTACATGTAATCCAGAAGTAGACAGCACAGGCAGGGATGGGCTTAAGTCAATTCAGTTGCCATATTTGGTTTTTATCTGCAAGAGCCCTTCGTAGTCATAGGACTACCTCATCTGCAGGACTTCCTCATCTCCAATTTTGTCTATCTATCTCAGTGGTCCCCAACTCCTGGGCCACTGTCCACTATCAAGCTGTGGCCTGTTCAAAACTGGACCATGTGATCAGCTGGCTGGCACACAAACACAGGCACACAGTTTGATTTGTGTGAGCAGCGGGCCAGTTCCTCTCCCCCCATCCCAATGGGCCTCCAAGCCCTAAATGTTGGGAACCGCTGATCTATCAAATATGATCTAACTGGATTAGCATATCTCAAATATGGTCTAAACAGTAATTGTTATGTACTGGGTTTTGGTGATACACCACGTGGGTTGCTGGAGCAGCTAACGGCTCTCCAGCAACCCAGACTAACTGTCTCCTGTCCTGCAATTGGCTAGCCCCAGGCGGCAAGAGTGGGTTCAAACCTATTGGCTGCCGCCTAGGGGCTACACTATATATTGCGGCTGGTTGCAGCCCATGCTTCAGTACAGTTCTAGCAAGAAATAAAGTATGAGTTATCCTGTACTCAGCCTCGTGTCGTCATTCCTGCACCAAAGAGCCCACTATTTAACAGTAATATCTTTTGGTTCCCATGAAGCAAGAATCTGGCTTCTCCATCCACACAAAAGCTTCTCTTTTGAAAGACCTTGAGCATCTTGATGTTTCCTTGTTGACTGGAAAGGTGAATGTGAGTCATTGTCATGAATGTTTCTGTATTTTGCACCTTTTTGCAGGGTTTTAAATTATTATCACTTGTTTTAAGTTGCATTCAAAGAAATGTAAGTTATGACAAATGAACACATCCATTTCAAAGACTGAAATTTCAACTCAGTTTCCAGTGTTCAAAAATTAAAACACCTTCCTCTTCCCCCTTCACCTCCTTTTCTAACAGAGTTTGCTGTAAATAAATTTTGGAAATATGAGGGGACACCGTGGGGCTAGGCTGAAGCTTCCTTGCCTAAGGAGGAAGTTGGGTGGAGAAAAACTAGGAATCTTGTCTAAATTATATCTTAGGGAAGGGAGTTAAGAAAGAACCAAGTCAATAAGGAAGCAAAAGAAAATAAATATAATCTGGACAAAAGTAGTTGGGCTTGAGTACATGACCCTTGCCCCCTGAAATCCCATAAATAGCTACCAGACTTGTAAAATCACAAGGTAAGCGTAGCTGCCAGTCTTGTCAATCAAGAAAGCAAAGCAAGCAAGCAAAGTTTTTGGGTGATAAGAGGGCCCACAAGCCAATCTACTCTTTCAGCAGTCTTTGGATCAAGTCTGGTGGTTTCTGATGAGTGCCTGCCATCCTAGTCGAGAAGGGTGTGGATAATTTTGGATCAGTCTTTGTGTGTGTGTGTGCTTACAAGAAAGAGCAAATGTACATTAGAGTGAAGTTTTGCTATTATTGTAAATTAATTCACTCTCTGGTTGTTCCTCAATGTTCGCTTGAAAGTGATTTTTTGCTTGACCAGAGCTGTGAGTGTGCAAGTGGCCATAAGCCAAACTGGCAGTGTGTATAACAACATTTTTGCACTTATTTACACCCTGTTTATACCTCATCTTTCACTGTGTCCATCAATCCTCTCTCCAGCAGCCTGCAACCATGCTTCTCTTCATTTACACAGGAAATTTCGATGAGAAAATTTCTCCAGTTGGGCTTTTCAACAGTTAAACACTGGGCCAAGAATTTTGATTATAATATACAGATGGCCAGTGGGAAAATGTATGGTTAAAAGGTTTGAATTTAGATTGTGTTATGAACTGAAAGAGAATTTTTATAAAATGATGTCTCATTGGTACATGACGCCAGAAATTTTTTCCAGAATCTGCAAAGAATCTTCAAATGCATATTGGAAATGTGAACAACATGAAGGGACATTTTATCATGCTTAGGGGAGAAAAAAGCTAGAAAAAAATGGATTCAAGTGCATATTTTGATACAGATGGTTTTATAGATCAATAGTCTATTGCAGGGGTGTATGTGTCATAGCAAAACCGTGCCCACCCCATTGCCATCAATGGAAAAAAAGTCGCAATACGTCGCGCCACGTCACATGATGTTGCGAGTTTGACACCCCTCACCTATTGAACCCAGAACCTTCCCTTTTAGAATTAATGATAAACAGTTAGAAAAAGCCATTGAAGATGATTTTAGTATATCATTTCTAAGACAGGATTATTACATACAGAGAGAGGGAAAGGTTTTACCCAGTATGGAAAAGTCCACTATGAAGGAATGGCTGGCAGATAAATTTCACTGAAACGGATAAATTGATTTCTTTGATTAGAGAAAAGATATTATCTATATTTATTGGTGATTGGAAACTTCTTATGGGATTTGTGGGTAAAAATGATTTAGGGCTTTGATAATTAGGATAGATTATTGAAAGAAGTGCAACATGATGTAATTTTAGAAAGAGAGGTAAAAATAGAATTGTGCAGTGTTTTTTTTGTAAAAGAAAAAGGTGCCGGAACTCACACATGTCATACAACCCGCCTTGCCTACCCTACAAGGTGCCATCCAAAAAAGGTGCTGGAACTCCGTTCTGGGTGTTCTCTGACAAAAAAAGCCCAGGAATTGTGTTTATAATTGCTGTAAAGATACCAGAAACCATTTTCTTTGTTTTCTGTTTTTCTTCATTTTTCTCTCTCCTTTCTTGCATTTCTCTGTTTCTCTTTGCTTTCGTCTTCTTTTTTCTTCTTCCTTACTTATATTAGTTTGTTTTAGTTTCTATCTTTTGTTTAATATTTTTAATAAAATTTATATAAAAAAGGTAAACAAACTGCATTTTGAGGATATGATAGATCACTGTAGAAGCAGTATGGTGGGAGGGTGGGGTGTTTTAAGAAATTGAATCTCTACATATTTTCCCCTAAATCAAATAGTCATTCTATTTTATTCTAATGATGTTGCCTCCTTATTTGGACACTCTGTAGTTTGGAAGGTAAACAGATGGGAGGAAGACAGCCACCAAATTCCAAATTCAGACATTCGTTTTCCTTCTACTGTAGAGCAAAAGTATTGGGATATTGTTGTTGTTAGCTGCGAAGTCGTCTCCGACCCATCGCGACCCTATGGACAACGTTCCTCCTGGCCTTCCTGTCCTCTACCATCTTCTGGAGTCCATTTAAGCTCACGCCTACTGCTTCAGTGACTCCATCCAGCCACCTCATTCTCTGTCGTCCCCTTCTTCTATTGCCCTCGATCTTTCCCAGCATTAGGCTCTTCTCCAGTGAGTCCTTCCTTCTCATTAGGTGGCCAAAGTATTTGAGTTTTAGCTTCAGGATCTGGCCTTCTAAAGAGCAGTCAGGATTGATCTCCTCTAGGACTGACCGGTTTGATCGCCTTGCAGTCCAAGGGATTCGCAGGAGTCTTCTCCAGCACCATAGTTCAAAGGCCTCAATTCTTTGGCACTCAGCCTTTCTTATGGTCCAACTTTCACTGCCATACATTGCAACTGGGAAGACCATAGCCTTGACTATACGCACTTTTGTTGACAGGATTGGGATATTAGCTCTAGAAATTGTCTGGCCTTGGATACTAATTTAGAGTTTTCATATAAGAATTTCAAGATAGGTTACTAATATTGTATGAAAAAATGCATCAGGATCTCTGTTAAATCAAGTCAATCTGTGGACCAATGATGTGTTACACATGTCTCCTCGCCACAGGAAAGATTGCTAGCTTATGTGGGAATAATGAAAGATGAAAAAGAAATAAAGCATGAGACAGGGCAGGGCATAATGCACAGTACTCATTTTATTGAAGCAATTATTGAAGATCTTAAAAAGCAAGCTTGTTCCCTCTTTTCCACCCAGAAACCTTTTAAAAATCATCATTTGCATGCAAAGAAGCCCATTCTTTTGAGCATGTGAAGTACAAGCATAGAGCCAAGTTGTTCAATGTTGGTTATATAAGTAGCATCACTTTCGTGACAGGAGGGGGGAAGAGAAGTGGAGGATGATCAGTCTCACAGGTTGCAGCCCCGAGTCCATTGTGACAGATCTCTTCCTTGGCAGTTGTTTTGCCAGGCAACCCTTGAAGGAAGAATAAGAAGATTGCTTTCCTTTCTACATCACACACGTTTATTTATTTATTTTTGACGATGTAACTCTATTTCAAGAGATTAAGGAAGTTTCAAAGTGAGCTGATTTTTCAATCAATCTCTTTCCCCCACAAGTTAGAATCAAAGGAAAATAATTGCCTTAGCTAAAATAGTCCTGATTTTCTATTTCTCATAATAAAGCCTACATGCCACTGATACTCAATAGATGCTATGGACTCTCACATAAGCTTGCCAGAGTCCATGTTAGCCAGGGCTGAAGTGACTTAAGGTCCCAAGTATTGGGTGAGCAATCCTGCCCCAAACCTTAGAATGTCTCAGAAGGTCACACAGCAGAGTACATTTTACATAGCTGTAATTGTTGACCACATAATGTCTTTATGATTTGCTTTTAAATGCTGATTGCTGGCTTAAAAGTTTTCCATTTAATGATCTGCTCCTGCAGCCCCTTTCTTACTCATCCTGTAATTGGAAGATTCACAAACATCTCTCCCTGCTTGTCTCACTACTAGGTTCTTTACAGATCCAGTTCTCTGATCCCTTGGAGCTCATTCCTGGGATCAGAATCCTGGTGTTTAAAAGGCCATTTGCCAAATTCTTTTCCTGCTTGTCCCAACTGGATGCTAAATCCTGATGGTGAACCTTTGCTTAAAAAGATCTATAAACTGCCAAAACTGGATAATGGATGTCAAATTACTGGGAAGAAATTATCCCAGTTATAATAGGCATCAACGTTCACTTTGCTAAGCTGTATGTCTATATACTTTTACTCTAATTTAAGCTATTTTCAAGCTGTGATTTAAAAGACTATTAAACCCAGATTCAAAATACTGTTAAACCAATATTCTAAAGCAACCTGAATGGAAGTATAAAAATAAAACACAGTGTGTCATATTCTGGAAATATATTTCTCCACCAATCTTAAAGTTGTACAATAGTCTAAAGCAGTGATGGCGAACGTTTCAGAGACCGAGTGCCCAAAGTGCAACCCAAAACTCACTTATGTATCGTCGGGTGCTGGGGGGGGCATGGCCAATTGGGTGGGTGTGGCCAATTGGGTGGGTGTGGCCAATTGGGTGGGTGTGGCCAATTGGGTGGGCATGGCTGCGGTGGTAACGGCAGACTGAGTGGGACTAAAAAGTTCAATCAATCAATTCCAAGACAATTTATCTTTTTTTTTCCTGCAAGAAGTTGAAATTGATTGATTGAACCTTTTTTTTGCATACGGTGGCAGGGGCCTAAAGCAAAAAGGTTTTATAAAACCCAGCTGAAGGCCTAGGACTGGAGCTATGGCGCATGTGCCCAAAGAGAGGGCCCTGTGTGCCACCTGTGGCACGTGTGCCATAGGTTCGCCACCACGGGTCTAAAGAAAGGCAATTATTTTTCATGATTACAAATTCAGTTGCTACTGAATGTTACAAGTAGAACAGGGGTATCAAACTCCTGGCCTGTGGGCCAGATGCATCATGCCGAAACTGCGCCTACCCCACCTCTGGCAATGGGGAAAAAGTCATGATATGTCGTGACACATCATGTTACGTGGCAAATATGACACCCCTGAAGTAGAAAGATGTTAATGAGAGATTGACTCACCAGGCATTCATCCTATTACGATCACGGACAACTCTCTTAGCACAAGCAATATCATCTGTGATATCATCATCTGTGAAATCTGCCAGGAGAAGCAAATTAAAACATGACCCATTCCAGATGTCTCAAACTTTTTTCCAAATATTTGCATAAAATTATATAAAGCAAAAAGCAAAAAAAAAACAAAAAACCCAAGTAAAAGAGATTGTGAAAATGTTGAAACATGTGGGACACTGCGACATCACCAGTTATAGTTCTGGTGCTCATTATAATTCAGACCACACTGGGGTGGGTGGTGTGGAGGCACAAAAATCAGATATATCTTTGTGAGGAAAGGTAGACAAGTTGTGAGAACCTGAGAAATGGTGTTACTAAGGGGGAGGGGAGCAGATTGATGAAGGATAACAGGCCAATGGAAAATATGGTGGCTAGATATCACAAGTAGGAAAGTAGGAAATCAAAACAATTTTGAGACACAGAGTGATTAAATGTGAATCTTCTTGAAGTGATGGACACAACTGGACAATTACAGAGACCAATAAAGGAGAAGAAAGACTAGAATTTCCCTACAAAATTTTCATATGAGTTGCACATTTCACTTTTTTGCTTTTCTAGTGAAACAAGTGTCAGGCCATGGTAGCAGATCAGGTCAGGAACCAAACACTACAAGGATTATGGGAATCTATGCTACTTCATTGTCACAGAACACAATAATAAGAACAGAATTTTAATAGCTTTTCTCTCCTACCTCATACACAAACAAGATCAAGGTGGGGTCATTTTCAGTCTCTTTCAGATGCCTCCTTCTTTTCCAGGACTGAGTTGTCATCCTTTTCTCACCAACTGTCCCTTAATAGTTCTCCTAACAATCCTTGCATTCCTTTATCAAGGTTATATCTCCTCTGCACTACAGAACTTACCACTGCAAGGCTTATTGCAGCCATTAGCTGTACGGCCTCGGTAATTGTTGCACCAAAAGCGGCTGTTTATCTGGAAAATCCCATAGTCACGACTGCCATTCCTGTTTGGCCGCCCCACTTTTCGGGTGTCAAAGCTGCTCTCATAAAAAGCCATACAGACCCCTGGAAGAAAGCAAATGGGGAAAGGGCTGCAAAAGGCCTGTTCTGTAAATGAAATATTTAACTATCTTCCTATTCTTTCCCCAAGAAGTCCAATCATTTTGGAAACCTTCAGGAGAATATGGAATAAGCCTGATTGTTTTCTGCAAGATGTCCCTGGGGTTGTTAATGGCATATAAAGCCACCTCTCCTCTCTTCTTTATCCAGGCTTTCCAAAGAGGAGGTACAATTCCATTGTGAATATTTTGTATTGCCACACCTGTGGAAAATCTTCTGTGATGGCTCCTTCAACCATATCCTGAACTGAAATGATTTGGGGGGAATCTGAAGAATCTTACCTTAGCATCCAAAGGTAAGATCCCTGGCAGGGGATATTATTCTGAGAAGAACAAATAAAAGATTGGCTAAGGCACTGATTGTTAAAATACAGGGTGATCTAAGCACCCTCCAGTTTTGCTGTTGTGCCAAAAAGGGAATGAAGTGGATATTGTTCGTTCTTATAAAAATAAGGGTGTTAGTGCAGGATGAAGTGTGAGGCTTCTCCAGTCATCTGGGATGGGACAAAAGCATATTTTACCATTCTAAGAAAATTGAAAGGAGTTTTTATTCATTGGATGGGCTGGAGGAACTCATTCTTGAAATGATCTGCCCATTTTGGACCCCCCTTGCCAACCTTGAACTTGCTCAGGTGGAGAAAAAGAGAAAGGAAACTCACAGTCACCCAAGCTGAAGCCATAATATCCATCCATGCCACTTGCTTTCAGATGTGAAGCCAGTTCACATTTGGAGTATTCTTTAGCTTCATTGGCTGCAACGAGGATGAAGAGGAGGCTGAGCACTAATGCCTTCATTGCTGCTGCTCCCCGGAGGATGATGTCTGACTTCTCACGGATGGCTGCTGGGTTTTATAGTCACAGCTTGAAAAATTGGCACCACTGCAAAGATTGTAAGCAAAGTATGTAAACAACAATAATTGCCTAGCCCCAACCTGAGATAATTACGGCCTGAGAAGCAGAGCATTGAGGCAAAAGGCAAATTTGCATGAGAGGTGCCAAAAATGAAGAAGTGGTGGTTACAACTGCGGCATTTTTATGTGATGTGCGTGAAAAAGGAAAAAAAAAGTTTTCATTGTGGGGTGATTGCTGTCTTCTTGACTTTTTGGACTTTTCAGACCCCCGTCCCAAAGATATCCCTTTTGGAGGACCTAAAGTTTATTTGAATTTTCTGTTTGTTTGATTGTTTCAGTGCAACTCTCATCACAGTATATATTTCTTTTGACTGATTAAGTTTGTGAAGAAATGCAATATATTGAATTAACCCAATGAACTGTATTTTATTTCTTGGTTTTATTGCCACATTACCCACCTGAAAAACACACATAGAAGGAGAGAGGGAAAGTTGGGAAAGAGGCTGAGCTAATTTTGTATTTTTGGATCATATTGCAGGAGATGACCATGCTGAGGCCAAAGGAGGGGTCAAACATATCTTAAGTTTGTAGTCTCTTTGTGGCCACAAGAGCTAAGTCCACCCCTTATTGAATTCAGTTGACTTTTATATCCAACCAATTTGCCCTGACTGTTAGTAGTGCACAATCTTGCATGGAGGTAGCATGGAATAAACTTGTACTGATTTGAACAACCTTGATTCCTGATTTCTTGCACCTGACCCATACAGGAGAATCTGACATGGATGCACAATGAATTCATGCATTCTAGGAATTTGCAACTCTTAACAGGATTCTTTATTCAAAGCTTTCTGAAACACAATCTGAAATTCCATTAATGTAATTTAATTTTTAATGGAATTGAATTGAATCGAGTTTGGTTTGTGGTTATGTTGAGAGATATGGATGTGAATTGGGAGAGCAAAAATTATCCTGTTAGGATAATAATCATTTCCTATGAATAACATTGGTTCGTTGATTGACTGATTGATTGATTATGTGCCATCAAGCTTTAGTCAGCATTTAGTGACCACATTGATATATTTTTCTTCATCATGATCTCAAATTGCTGAATTCTCCAGCTGGGTTCTGTAAATTATTCATGGTATGGGTCATAGAAGTGAATTCTGCATAGGCTGCCCTGGCGGGCTATTCAAAAGCTAC
Source organism: Vipera berus (assembly GCF_964194415.1). Classification (NCBI taxonomy): domain Eukaryota; kingdom Metazoa; phylum Chordata; class Lepidosauria; order Squamata; family Viperidae; genus Vipera; species Vipera berus. The sequence continues at coordinate 126,717,643 of NC_138203.1, forward strand.
AAGTAGTCTAGAAGTGGGCAGCAGAGGCAGGGATGAGGATATATCAGTTAACTGCCACTTGATTTTGGAGGGAATTCAAGGTGATGTTTTTTTTAACTACAAAAGCACTATATAATCACAGGATGCCTGCAGGACTCAAATTTTGTCTGTTTACCTAGTAAGATCTAACAGGTTTGGCATATTTCATATCCAATCTATTTAACAATAACATCTTTTGGATCCCAGAAAGCAGGAATCTGTCCTCATCCTTTGAGATCCATGATAGAAGTAAATGAAAGGTCTCCAAATTTTAATATTGAAAGGGAAATTTAAAACTGAATATGCTGCAGTGGAAATTTACTAGGTGAATGGAGAAGATGAGAACCAGGAATGGAGAGCACAAACAAAGGATGTAAGTGAAACACGTAGGCAAAAATTAGCTGGGTCTTAAGAGTGGGAAAGGAAGAAGGCAAGCTATAAAAACATCTGTAAGAGAAGATAACTAGGAAAACAGGAAAGAACCTATTTTTTCCTAAAAGATCATAAAACAGGGGCTAGAACTCAAGCAACTGCGCATGTGCAATTAGTTGATTAATATTAACTGACAGACCTTGCATAAATTATCTCTTAATTTTAATGTACATGGGATGTATGATTTAGTATGTAGCAGGAAATATGTAGGAGGTGGTCGGAAAGAGTGTAACCTCATAGTACCTCAGCCAATGGGGAAAGAGGAGGGATGTGCGGCCGGGGCCAGGGAACTATAAAAATGGGAATATTTTGGGTTGAAACTTTGGAGAGAACCAAGTTTTGATAGCTTCTCTCCCCGCTTATTGCAATAAATGAAACAAAAGCCCTTCACTGTGTCTTGGCTGGTTATTGGTCAGGCGGGCTTGTCTCTGGTCATGAAGGAAAGAGGCCAGGAGCGCATAACAATCTATATAGCCTCCACCCTGCTCTCTTTTAAAGGATTTTGAACCTCTTTCTGCTTCCTCATTACTGGGCCTCAGTGACATGACCCCACTTCTGAATTGGAATCATTGTTATGAATGTTTGTGTATCTTGCACCTCCCCATGACAACCTCTAGTCTATGTGGTTTTAAATTGTTGTCATTCATTTTAACCATTGTAAGCTGTGTTCAGAGAAATAGAATAGAAAGAACCAAACAAATCCATATCTGATTTCAGCTCAGTTTCCAGTAAATAAGTTAAAATTAGTCCCCACTTTTCTCACTTCACCTCCTTTTTATTCTGGGAGTTCTGTTCTATGCTTCTGTTTGTTCTAGATATTCTTTAGATTTTGGAAATATGAGCAGGAGATAGTAGTACACTTATTTACACCCTATGTTTTATTGTGTCCAATGAAATCCTCTCTGAAGCGACCTGCAACCTTGGGGACTTTCCATGCTTCTCTTAGTTTACAAAGGAAGTTACTATGAGGAAATTCAATTGGGCTTTTTCAGTTGTTGCATCCTGCCTTTGGGCAGGTTTCCCCCCACCAACATTGAGAATTTTTTTTGAGACTTCTCTTTCCCTTGAAATGACCCCTTTCAACATGCCATATTAAAGATATGGAATAAATATAAGCCCAGGTTGTGGCCACAATTACCTTGAGGCCTCTCAGTTTAAGAAGCATATTATGGAAGAGAAATGGCAGACGAAGATAAATAGTTGACATATCAAACTTATTGGTAAGCCAGCCAGGGGAATTTAAAATCAGATCAAGAGTGCAATAAATAGCAGAAGGATATAATTGTCAATAATTTCCAATTTACAGTTATCTGAAATATTTAAAATGGATAAAAAGACATAGTGTAAAGCAAAGACAGCCATAATTTGAAATATAATTGTTTTTTGATGATGGACATGAACTGTAATTATAAAAAAGTACAAACATTTCTTGAAATTTGAAGCAGAAGAAGAACAAGTTAAAAAATGCATGATAAAGTGGGCGAGGAATTTTGATTATAATATACTGATGGTTAGTGGGAAAGTACTGTCTTGCTCCAAGACAGTTGGAGACTCTTTTCAAACATATGCAACAACTGATTATAACAACCATTAGTGAACTAACCCAATACATTACACCCCTTCCCCCTGGATAAGTCAAACACATTGCAATTATGAACATAATCACGCAAATATGCAGGTGGGTTTCATGTTCGTTCGTAGCGCCGCACTGTTGTTTGAGGTCCCCAATCTACTAGCCTCCTGGTTGGGCTGGATAGACCAGGATTCCTTGGCCAGATCGCTTCAGGAAGACCGGTAACTCGTTGATCGTTCTGGCTGGTTAGACCGGTGCTGTCATGTCCATTATTGCCAGGTAGACCAGTGCCGCTGTCCTCGTTCGTGATACTGCCTGCTGGACTTGGAACATGGTCCATTGGTGACCCCAGTTCTGCAGGCATAGTCTCAAAAGTTTTGGGTGACTCAGGCGTGGCCAGGTCACCAAACAACCCACTAATTTCTTCTCTGTCAGTGTCTAGGCTCTGGCTAGCCTGCCACTGCCACAATTAGTCTATGTGGCATCGAACCACATGACCGTCAACCAGGGCCACTTCATAAGACAGTGGCCCTGATACCTTTGAAACCACAGCTGTCACCCAAGGTGCCCCCAGCCCGTAGTTTCTTGCCCACACTTTCTCACCATGCTGCAAACTTCTTGGAGGCTTGGGTTGTGATGTTTCCACAGCAGCCCTGTCAGGGTGGAGATGGTCCAGCTTGGTGGTCAGATGACGTCCCCATCTCAGTTCCACTGGACTGTGGCCCGTAGTGGTGCAAGGAGTTGTATGTTGCCATAGTAGAAAATCTGCTAAGCGATGATGCCAGTCACCTGTTGTTAATCTCTTCAGTGCTTCTTTGGTCATTCTGACCACTCGTTCTGCTTGACCATTCGAAGCAGAATGAAAGGGGGCTAAGGTAGCATGTCGGATCATGTTGGTCCTCAGAAAGGACTGGATCTCAGCTGCTGTGAATTCTGCCCATTATCAGACACAATCACATCTGGCAAGTTGTGCATGGCAAAGATTCTGCGCAGTTCCTGGATGGTCCTGGAAGTAGTCATACTCTAGCCATTTAGAGTAGTTGTCCACAACAATGAGTAACACCTGCAAAGTCTATGTGCACATGAGACCAGGGAGCCTGTGTGGTCTCCCAGTGATGCCCCGGTGCTTGGGGCATTTCAGGTCGAGTCTCCTGGCAGACCTGGTAGCTTCTTACTTGAGCCTTTATGTCTTTGTCCAAACCAGGCCACCACAAGTAACTCCTAGCAAGTGCCTTCATCCTAACTATGCCTGGATGACCCTTATGCAGAGATTCTAAACTCTTGCTCTTAATGTGGGTGGAGCTATCATCTGCTACTCCTTAGCACACAGCCTTTATGAGCTGACAGCTCATCTTTTCTGCTAGTGAAACTATGAAATTCTGGACCTGGTCTGCTATCAGGCCACCCCCTCAACACCCAGTTCAATTCATGACTGAATGTTCTGTCAGTGGCAGTTTCAGCAGCCACATCTCCTGCTTATGAAGGGGAGTCCCAGGGAGATCCTGGATTGCCAGGATACGAGCTGCAGGTGCTGGGTCTGTGTGAGGCAAAGGCAGTTGGCTGAGTGCATCAGAATGGCCCATTTCCTTGCCTGGTATATGGACTAGCCTATAATAATAGGCAGCCATGAATATTGACCATCACAGCATCCTAGGAGAAAGGATCTGTGGGGCCTGCTTGTCTGCTGTGAAGAGCCTAAGAGAGGCTTATGATCCATGAAAACAGTAAAAAAGCGCCCATATAGGAAATCGTGGAATTTTAAAATTCCAGCTACAATGGCTAAAGCCTCCTTATCTATCTGCACGTAGTTCCTTTCTGCAGGGGATAATGTTCTGGAATAGTAAGCGATGGGTGCTTGGTGCCCATCTGCCATTAGATGGCTTAAAACTGCTCCTATGCCATACGGTGAAGCATCACATGCTAAACTTACAGGCAAGTTCTCATTGAATTGAGCTAGTACTGAGCTCAATGACAGCAGTGATTTGACTGCTTTAAAAGCATTTTTGTGGGTATTTGACCACTCCCACAGTGCCTTTTTATACAGAAGCCGAAGAAGCAGCTCTGCCAATGCTGCCTTGTGTGGCAGGAATGAATGATAGAAATTAAGTGACCCTAAAAATGTTTGCAGATCCCCCTTTGACTTAGGTCTGGGAGCCTGTTGTATAGCTTTAAGCTTAGAGTCAGAGGGGTGGATTCCAGCAGAATCTTTTTGGAATCCCAGGAACTCAGTAGAGTCCACACCAATTTGGCACTTGTCTCTTTTTAACTTTAACCCAGGTTCGCGGAACCGTTGAAGAACTGCTCTGAGACGTTCTGCTAAGACTGCTGCGGATTCTCCAGCAATCAGAACATCATCACAGTAAGGGCACACTCCTGAAATATTCTTAAGTGTACGTTCCATTACACTCTGGAACACGGGTCGGCAACCCGCGGCTCCGGAGCCGCATGCGGCTCTTTGAGCCGTCCCCTGCGGCTCCCAGCCGCCCGGTGTGCGCGCACCTCTTCGAACGGGCAGTGGTGCGCGCGCACCTCTCCAAATGGAGAGTGGCACCGCCCGTTTGGAGAGGTGCGCGCGCACCTCTCCGAATGGGCGCAGGTGCGCGCGCACCTCCCCAAACCTTTGGAGAGGTGTGCGCGGACCTCCGCGCGAACGGGCGGCGGTGCCGCTCGTTGGGAAAGCTGCTGCGGCCCGTTTGCAGGCTGCCGAAAGCGGCAGCTCTGCAAACGGGCCGTGGCAGCTTTCCCAACAAGTGGCGCCGCTGCCCATTCCGAGAGGTGCGCGCGCACCTCTCCGAACGAGCGGAGGTGCGCGCGCACCTCCCCAAACCTTTGGAGAGGTGCACGCGGACCTCTGCGCAAACGGGCAGCGGCGCCGCTCATTGGGAAAGCTGCCGCGGCCCGTTTGCAGGCTGCCGAAAGCGGCAGCTCTGCAAACGGGCCGTGGCAGCTTTCCCAACAAGCGGCGCCGCTGCCCATTCCGAGAGGTGCGCGCGCACCTCTCCGAACGAGCGGAGGTGCGCGCGCACCTCCCCAAACCTTTGGAGAGGTGCGCGCGGACCTCCGCGCAAACGGGCAGCGGCGCCGCTCATTGGGAAAGCTGCCGCGGCCCGTTTGCAGGCTGCCGAAAGCGGCAGCTCTGCAAACGGGCCGTGGCAGCTTTCCCAACAAGCGGCGCCGCTGCCCATTCCGAGAGGTGCGCGCGCACCTCTCCGAACGAGCGGAGGTGCGCGCGCACCTCCCCAAAACTTTGGAGAGGTGCGCGCGGACCTCCGCGCGAACGGGCAGCGGCGCCGCTGTTAAGCGGTGAGAGGGCAGACGAAAGAAAGCATGCTGTATTCTCATCTTCGCCGTTTCGAAATCCCTGAATCTCTCTTCTTCCACCGACCCCCCCCCCGCCCCCGGGCACGCCAAAGAAACCAAACAGAGCCAAATCAGAACCTCGTTAAAACGGGATAGAAAACCAAAAAAGTCCCAAAAAGTTGAAACGATTCGCCTTTTAAAAGACACACGTTCCTCAAGCACAGCTTTAAAGCGGTCTCAGCCTCACCGAGTATATCGGGGGACGCTCTCTCCCCTCCCTCTTGCGTGAATCCTTTATCATCAGGACGCGATTACACGCGAGTCGTTTGAGGCGGGCAAAAAAAACCAAACCCGACGCGGCCTCGGGACGGTGAGGCCGGTCCAAAGCTGACAGGTCGGCTCCCTCAACCCCGTAACGCAATCAAGGGGAAGCAGGAGATCATAAAGGCTGCGGTCCTACATTGCTCAGTCGACCCAAAGCCCTATCAACCATTTTATGGCTGGCGACGAGCGGGAACGCAGCTGGAGCGTGGAAAGCAGCTTTGCAACTGACAAAAATATTCCCCAGTAACCGAAGCGCCGTGAACTGCAGTCCCCGACACTATTAACATGCAACCAGTGTGGGTGCAACTACTGCCCTTCCCCCTCTCCCCACCCCGTATCGTGGATCTCTTTTCCTTGGCGGAGTTATCTTGGGAGTCACTGCAAGCAGCAAATCTTTTTAAGATGTTTCTGACAGAGGCTTGAGAGTGGGGATGGGGAGAGGAACTACACCTGGGGTGTTGGGAATTATTTTCTCCTTTATTCAGAATTACGGATCCATTTACTTCCAGATCAGTGGTGCCACCGCCGTTGCCATGACAGCAGGAGGGGCAGGGCCTCCGCGATTTACAACCCCCCCCTTCCCCACCCAAACGAGCAGCCCCGGGAAAGTGGCTTCGGGACTTCTTTTTCTTGCTTCTAAGCATAGGCACCAATCTGGGAAAAGTAACGCGCGCGTCTTTCTCGTCTCCCGCCACGCCTCCCATTGGCGTCTGCTACGGCATACATAGGAAAAGCGAAGTTAGCTGGGGCGGTTCCCCGCGGCGGAGAGATCCTTGAACGGGATTCTTGAACCCGCGGTCCATCTTGGCTCCTCTCGGGGAGGGGGGAGGCGGCTGTGTAGCCGGCACCATGGACGAGGCCTACGACATGATCGTGCTGGGCACCGGCTTGACCGTGAGTCCTTCGGAGCCACTCACCCTGCCTCTTCCTCTCCCCATCCCGGCATCTTCCACCCCTTGCGCCCCTCCATGCAATTTTGCATTCCTTTCCCTCCGGCTCCTGCATCCATGTCCGTCATCAGCAAACCATCACACATTAAAAAAAATGGCAACCGCGTGCGTCCTCGCATGCACAAGAAAAACCCGTTTTGCACATGCGCAAAATGTTTTTTTGCGCATGCGCATGCATGGACGCACGCATGCGGCTCCCAGTTTCTTTTATGTGTCATGGAACCGGTTCCCAGTGGCTCTTTACCTTTTTTAGGTTGCCGACCCCTGCTCTGGAACAACCCTGGGGCAACACTTACTCCAAACTGCAGGCGACAAACCCTGAATGCCCCTCTATGTGTAACTATTGTCTGTGTCTCTGCTGTGGCATCATCCACAGGCAGTTGCTGATATGCCTGTGTGAGGTCCAGTTTAGCAAATACACAACCTCCCTGCAGTGATGCCAGGATGCAGCTTACCACTGGAACTGGGTAAGCATGTTGTTGCAAAGTTTTGTTAATTGTGCATTTGTAATCAACACAAATGCGAATGTTCCCATTGGGCTTCACTGGGGTTACTATGGGGGTTTCCCACTCACTGCTATCTACAGGTTGAAGCACTCCCTGCTGTACTAACTTGTCTAGTTCTGCATCTATTTTAGGCTTACGTGCGAAAGGCACTCTGCGAGGTTTGATCCTGATAGGAGTTACTGTTGGATCAAGGTTAAGGGAGATTGGTGCTCCCTTGTATTGACCTAAATGAGGGCTGAACACATCAGCAAATTCCTGACACACAGCTGCTAGGTCAGCTGTTTGTGTGTGGTTCATGCTGGTTACTCTGATGCCCAGGGCATCAAACCAGTCCAGCCCAATCAAACTGGTACGCTGGCCATCAACGACTACGATGTTGAGGGGATCCTCAAACTCTTTGAAGCTGACTTTTACTATGGCTTCGCCTTTCACCGCTACGTGGCTATTTTGAAAATCTGTCAGAACAAGGCTTGACGGTTTGAGTGGGACTCATTTCCTGCCTTGTCTGCAGATGTAGCTAAATGTTTTGTGAGACATTATGGACAGGGCTGACCCGGTGTCTAGTTCCATAGAAGAAGAGACCCCTTGTAGCCTGACTTTAAGTCTCAGCTTCTCTTTGAGAGGGTGTTGGGCTCCTGTCCTTAATATGTTTCTCCTTCCAGAACAGTAACCGCCCCTGTTCTGCCCTGGGGCCCATTTACTTTTCCATAGGATGTCTTCAGGCAGAACTTCTCTCTGGTGACCTTTACAGACTCTGGTGATGTGCCCTTGCTTGCCACAAGCATGACACACTGCAGTGCAGAATCTGCACTCAGACCTCTTGTGCTGTTTGCTGCAACTGGCACAGCTAGGGAATAGAACTGTCTTGTCAATGGGACGTTGCCATCTGATAGGTTGCTTCTGTACCCGGTCAATCTCATCACCTTTATCTGGGTCTTCCATCTTTCTGTAGTTTTGTGGTGCACAGCTGTTTGGCTGAGGGAAATCTTCTGAGGTCGTAGAGACTTCATTGCTCCACCGGCGGCCTTGTCTGCCATGACCTCTTTTAATGCATCCTGGAACATCAGCGTTTCTTTTGCGAAAAGCCTCTGCTGGAAATCTCGGTTCCTCAGGCCACACTCAAGTCTGTCTCTGAAGTCAGGAAACTCACATAGTCTTGATGCTTGTCTTAGCATGGCCACGAATTCAGCTGTTGACTCCCCTGCCTGTTGCTCTCTTTGCTCAAATGCATATTGCCAAGCAATAATGGACAGCTTGGGTTTAAAAATGTTCCTTTAGCCTCCTTTTCAGATTAGTGTATGTAACTGATTCTAAGCTGGCTGGGGCTATCAGGTTTTTCACAATTTCGAAGGTCACTTGCCCGCTCACACAGAGCAAGGTGGCTGCCTTCAGACCATCATCCCTCACCTGGTTGGCCCGCAAGTAGTTCTCCACCCTGGAGACATAGGAGCTCCATTCTTCAGGGTGCGAGACATCAAACCCGTTCACCTTGCCCACTTTGGCCATACCTGATGCTCACAAGGTCTTGGTTAATGCCTTCTGCTGCTAGGACCTGCTAGGTGAATACTGGGGATGGATCCCGCAGGAAGACTGTGCCAACAGTGTGGCTTACTGGCAGGCAGGGTGGGGACATGGTCCCTACCAGGGCTCTGATGCCTGTTCTCACACCCTAGTGACTTCTGGCTAAGTGCTTCAGCTCACTGTCCTTAGCAGGATCCCACCTTCATCGCCACTGTTACGTATTGCGTTCATTGAGACATTGACCAGACCAATGTAATACAACTGCTCTTTATTGCTGAAAACACAGAAGTGACTCTGACAACCACTTGACATCTATTTATACAGTGCCGCCCCTAGGTGGTGGCCAATCATTTTAAAGAACAATTTCCCACTTAAATTGCAGGCTAGCAATTTGCTCCAAGACAGTTGAAGACTCTTTTAAAACATACACAACAACTGATTATAACAACATTAGTGAACTAACCCAATACTCTACACTATATATGGTCAATAGGGTTGAAATAACATTATGTTATGATCTCAAAGAGAATTTTTATAAAATGATGTCTCATCGGTACATGAGGCCATAAAAATTATCTAGAATGTATATAGACTCTTTAAATGCATATTGGAAATGTGAACAACACAAGGGAACATTTTTTCATGCTTGGTGGTCATGTAAAAAAACCCTAAAAATATTTAGCTTCAAAGGCATACTTTGATTCTGATGGTTTTATAGATCAATAGTCTATTGAAGGCAAGAACCTTTCTTTTTAGGATTAATGGATAAACAGTGAGGAAAAAAGCCATGGAAGATGTATTTCAGTATAGGGCTTTTCAACCTTTTCACCCATTGTACCACTTTTAGGATATGGCAACATCCGAGTACCACCAGTCGCCTAGCAAGGTATCAAAAACTTGATGACCCCTCAAAAAAGGAAAAAAGGGATAAAGTACAGGTAGTCCTCGACTTACAACAGTTCACTTAGTGACTGTTTGAAGTTACAATGGCACTGAAAAAAGTACCCCCCAAGCCACAGCTGAGCAAGATACCTGCCTGCCCGCTTGGCGGTGCTCTTCCTCCTGTCTGAGGTTTTCATTGTTGTGAGCATTTTCGTTGAGGATTGGCAGCGGGGGTGGGGTGGGGTGGTGTTTGGTTTTTATTCCCCCCCTCCCGCTGGGTGGTTGCAGCAGGTTTTGGTCACTTCACATGACCCTGGGAAACTGTGACCATCATAAATATGAATCAGTTGCCAAGCATCTGAATGTAAATCACAGGTTCCTGGAGATGCTGCAACATTCCAGCTGATCAGTGCTTCTGGGCTCAGCAGAAGCACCAGGATCAGCGCCAAGCTCCAGCTGGAGTCTAGCGCTGATCCTGGTGCTTCTGCTGAGCCCTGGCAGCCCTGCAGCTCCAGCTCTCTCTTGCTCAGGCTTGTGTGGTGCTACCACCAGTTCAGCTCATTCTCCTCCCCTGCTACCACTTTTCTAGGATGGCCGTGTACCACCTGCCAGGTGCCAATGTACCACAGGTGGTACCCGTACCACTGGTTGAAAAGCCCTGTTTCAGTATATCAGTATTTCACAAGAATTCCCCAGCCAGCTGGAGAAAAATACTATTTATTATTTAGTGGATTTCTATGCCTCCCATCTGACTAATACACTGTCTCTGAGCAGCTTACAATATAATAAAAGTTAAAAAGTGCAAAATCAATTGGTATACAATAAAAAGTTAAAAATTTAAATTAAAAACCAAGATGATGGGCACCTGTGCATGAGAATCTTCTCTATCCCATCAGCCACCCTTCATAGAGAGAGCCCCATCGGACCGAGATGCCCTATGTACGGTCACTCATGCACTCGTTACCTCCCGGATAGATTACTGCAATGCTCTCTACATGGGGCTGCCCTTGAAGACCACCCGGAGGCTCCAGCCGGTGCAAAATGCGGCCGCGCGGGTAGTGATGGGAGCATCCCGATGCTCCCATATTACACCCCTCCTGCGTGAGCTGCATTGGTTACCGGTTGTCTTCCGGGTGAGATTTAAGGTGCTGGTACTTACCTTTAAAGCCCTACATGGCTTAGGCCCGGGATATTTGCAGGACTGTCTGCTGCCGGGAACGACTTCCCATCACCCAGTGCGCTCACACAGAGAGGGCCTCCTCAGGGTGCCGTCGGCTAGACAATGTCGGCTGGCGACCCCCAGGGGAAGAACCTTCTCTGTGGAAGCGCCAGCCCTGTGGAACCAGCTCCCCCTTGAGCTCCGGATGGCCCCAGATCTCCGGTCCTTTCGCTGCGGCCTTAAAACTTTCCTTTTTCATCAGGCTGACCTGGACTGAAAACAGGGTTTTTAAAAATGTTTTTTAATTTTTAATTGTTTAGTTTAACTTATTTATTGGGGCTGTTTATTTAATTTCTTTTAACTTTTGTATTGTTGTTTTTATTGTTGTTAGCCCCCCTGAGTCCTTCGGGAAATAGGGCGGCATATAAGTCCCAAAAATAAATAAATAAATAATAAATTTATTGATGACTGAAAGCCTGTTATGGAATTTTTGCATAAAAATAAAAAAGGAACATGATTTATGGTTTGGATGATTAGATAGGAGAGATTATGGGGAAAAAAGAGGAGGATCGTGTAATTTTAGAAAGCAAAAACCTATTACTTTTATAACTGCTGTGAAAAATATCAGGGACATTTTTTTCTTCATTTTCTGTTTTTCCTCCCCTTTTTTCTTTTCTTGCAGTTTTTGTCCCTTTTGCTTTCTTCATTTTCTTTCTTCTTCCTTACTTTATATTAGTTTGTATCAGTTTTTAATCTTCTTGCTTAATACTTTTAATAAAAAATATATACAAAAAAGGAAGCAAATTACATTTCCCCAGAAGGTGGGAGGGTGGAGTGTTTTAGGAGACTGAATGTGTAGGGGTTGTCCCCAAATCAAGTAGTCATTCTATTTTATTATAATGTAAGTGGAACAACTGGTTTGGTGTAACGGTTAAGGCACCAGATGAGAAACCAGGAAACTATGAGTTCTAGTCCCAGTCTTACTCTGACTTGTTAACTACATCCTGAAACTGATGATGCACTGAATAGACTATAGAATAACATATCTATACTTTGAAAGAAGGTAAGATGAGGACTTTGGAACCGCATAAATCACAATATTTTGGCCTGTGTAATTTAATCTGCTAATGTTGCTTTCTTATTTGGATACTCTGGCATTTGCCAGGTCAATGGATCGTAGTAAGATGGCCACCAAATTCTAAATTGAGACACAAGTTATACTGTATAGCAAAAACCAAGCCTTAATATAACTGGAGGTACATCCTAGATATTGTCTTCCCTTGAATGCCAATTTAGAATTTTCATGTAAGCAGTGCTTTTTTTGTAAAAGAAAAAGGTGCTGGAACTCACACATGTCATACAACCCACCTTGCCTACCCTACAAGGTTCCATCCAAAAAAAGGTGCCGGAACTCCGTTCTGAGCGTTCTATGTGAAAAAAAGCCCTGCATGTAAGAATTTCAAGATAGTTTACTAATATTGTATGAAGAGATGCATCAGGATCTCTGTTAGGTGAGGCTCAAGTTTTGAACCAATGACATATTTGGTTGCACAGTTCTCCCCTGCTATAAGAAAGATTAATAGCCAGTTCAGTTATTTGGGAGTAATGAAGGATGAAATGAAATAAGTGAAAATGGCAAAATGCACAATACTCATTTTATTGAACATTTTCAAGCAATCTTTGAAGCGTTTAAAAGAGTTTGAAAAACTCTTTCTCTCTTTCCTATCCAGAAACATTTTTAAAATCATCATTTGTATGCAAAGAAACTTGTTCTTCCCAATTTGTGGGGTACAGGCATTGAATTGAATTGTGAAATGATGGTTATATAAGAAGTATCATTCTCATCACAGGAGGAGGAAGAGAAATGCAGGATTATCAATCTCACAGCCAGCAGCCACGAGTCCATTGTGACAGATTTTTTCCTTTGCAATGTTTCCTCCAGGCAACCCTAAAAGTAAGAATAAGCCACATGCATAGTTGTTTGTTTAGTTGTGTAAATCTACCTCAGGAATAACCGAATATGAGAATAACAGAATTGGAAGGGATCTTGGAGGTCTTCTAGCCCAACCCCCTGCTCAAGCAGGAGACAAGAACTTCCAGGTGAGCAAGTGGCAACTATCTTTCTCTCATCTTTCCTGTTTACTGACTGATAAAGTTCCTTTGCTGATTTGTCAATGAATTCCTTTCCACCAGGATAAAATCTAACATATTTTTTGTGTTTTAGCTAAAATAGTCCTAACTTTCTATTTGCCACAATAAGACCTATTTGCCAGTAATGCCCAAGAGATACTTTGGATTCCACATATTATCCTAGGTAGGGTCTATGCTAGCCAGAGCTAAAGGGAGTACAAGTCCAAAGTCTTTGGTGAGCACCAGTGGGCTCACAAAATCCTACCTCATATCACAGAATCCCTCAGAAGGGCATACAGCAAAGTCACTTTCAAATTATTGTAATTTTTGCCCACATAATACCACTATTGCTTGGTTCTAGATGCCCAGTTTAACAGTTTTCCATCTAATGATTTGCTGCTGCAGCCCCTTGTCTTTTCCAGCCTATGATTGGCGGCTTCACAAAGGATCTCTCCCTGTTTCTCTCACTGCATTCTTTATCTACCAATTCTCTGATCCCATAGAGCTCGTTCCTAGGATCAGAGTCCTGGTGTTTAAAAGGCCATCTGCCAAATTCTTCTGCAACTTGCCCCAACTCAGTACTAAGTCCCAATGCCGAACCTGTGATAAAATATTTTAAAACAAGTGAGAAGCACAAAAGTGTATAATGGATGGGAAATTACTGGGAAGGAATTGTTCATATAAAATAGGCATCAACAAACCCCTCTAGTAAGTAGTGTGCCTGGCTACTTTTAAACCTGAGTTTAACAGACAATAAGACTTATTTTTTAATGCAATCAGAATGCCAGAGTAGCAAGAAAAATACAACTTGCCATATTCAGAAATTGTATTTTACCATCCAGGCTAAAAGTTATACAATAATTTAAAGAAAGATAATTAACTTTCATGACCGTTCTATTGCTACCCAGTGTTACAAGTGGAATATGTTAATGAGATATTGACTCACCAGGCGTTCATCCTTTGGGGATCACGGACAATTCTCTTAGCACAAGCAATATCATCTCTGATGTCATCGTTTATGAAAACTGTCAGGAAAGGCAAATTAGGGTATGTCTCAACCCAGATGTTCCAAAAAGACTTTCATAATATTACTATTTAAAGTAGATTCTTCCTCAAGTGGCATTTTAGTTGTAGGACTTCATCAGTAATGCGTTCACTTCTTTAACAGTGTAACCTACTTTTTATACAGTTGATGTAGACCATGAAATGCCTTTTCTTATCGTCTAACTGTGTAGAGTAACACGTCTGAAAAGTGTAGAGCACTAGGAATCTGTTTCCCCCCTGGAGCTGAATATGCAGACTTCCCGACTGGCTTATTGCATTCTTGGAAAGCAGTGAGAGAAGAATTGTCTCACCTGAGCCCCAGAACCAGATTTCTCTGAAAAAGGGCATAGAGTACTGGGTCAGGTTCCTTGCTAGTGTGTGTGCTGAAATTGCTGCCTTTAACTTGTACCTCTGGCAAGACCTTGACTAATGGTTTGGTGGGTGGTGTGGAAGCACAAAGTGAGATATATCTGTGTGAAGGAAGTTAGAGGATTTGTGACAATTTGGGAAATGGAGTACAAAGCGGAGGATCAGATTGAGGAAGGAGAAGAGGCCAACAGAAAATATGGTGGCTAGATACTATCACAGATAACCCAAATGGGAATTCAACATTAATTTGAGAGACAGGGTGATTCAGCGCCAAACTTCACGAACCACCGGATGAAACTGAAGAAGTACAAAGAGCAATAAAGGAGAAGGACTAGAATGCCCCTTCAAAAGTTTCCTCTGACTTATTTGGGACATTTCATTTCTTTTCCAGTATAACACGTGTCAGCCCTTGGCATTAGATCAGTTCAGAAACAAACACTATAAGGATTGCAGGTATACTAATTCATAACAACAACAGCAACAATAACAGAATTTTGAAAGCTTGTCAAGACTTCTCTCTCCTACCTCTTATACCAAACCAAATCAGGAGTTATTTTTACTTCTGGAGATTTCTTTCTTTCCTAGAATGAATTGTCATTATTTTCAACTTTATTTTAACAGAGCCTTGGTGGAGCAGTGGGCTAATGCCTCCTTAAGTAACACCAGCTGCCTGCAATTAGTGCAGGTTCGCATCCCACCAGGCTCAAGGTTGACTCAGCCTTCCATCCTTCCCAGGTAGGTAAAATGAGGACCCAGATTGTTGGGGGCAATTAAGCTGACTTTGTAATAATGCCGCTTGGGGTGTGTGAAAGCCCTAATAAGCAGGCATATACATAGAATGAAGGCTACTGCTAAGCTTGTAAGCCGCCCTGAGTCTTCGGAGAAGGGCGGGATATAAATGGAATTAAAATAAAATAAATAAATAAATAAATAAATAAATTCTCCTAACAATTCTTGTATTCCTTCATCAGAGATAATTCCTCCGCTACACTAGGTTTCTTACCACTGCAAGGCTTTTTACAGCCATTAGCTGTAGGGCCCTTGTTATTGTTGCACCACCAACGGCTGTTTATCTGGAAAATCCCATAGTCACGACTGCCATCTCTGTTTGGTGGCCCGATAACTCGGCTGTTGTATCTACT
Source organism: Vipera berus (assembly GCF_964194415.1). NCBI lineage: Eukaryota > Metazoa > Chordata > Lepidosauria > Squamata > Viperidae > Vipera > Vipera berus. The sequence goes on from NC_138203.1 coordinate 126,732,993, forward strand.
CTCATGATAAGCCATACAGATCCCTGGAAGAAAGCAAACAGGGAAAGGAGTATAAAAGACTTGTGTTGTGAATGAAAAACTGTCCTAGTTTCTTACACAGAAGATTTAACCATCTTCATTCTTCCCCCAACCATGGAAGGATCCAAGGACCCATCCCTCTTGAAAATCTGGATCAGGCTAAAATAGAGAGATAGAAAGAGTAAACTCACAGTTGCCCAAGGAATAGCCGTAATATCTATCCATGCCATGTCTTTTCAGTATTGAAGCCAGTTCACATTTGGAGTATACTTTGGCTTCATTGGCTGCAATGAGGAGGAAGAGGAGGGTGAACACTAGTGCCTTCATTGCTGCAGCTCCTCGGAGGAGGATGTCTGACTTCTCCAGTGTGGCTACTGGATTTTATAGCCCCAGCTTGTGAAAGTGGAAGCTCAGGAGAGATTGATAACAAAGTATGCAGCAATAGCATTTCCTAAAATTGAAGCAATAATAAAATAACTAGAACAGAGTACTGAAGACAAAGAGGAAGAAAAAAAAGAAACAACTGTCATTTCAATTTTGCAAGAAGACAAATCCAATCAAAAAATGGACGAGAAAGGCATTTTTAGCTCCCCAAGATCCTAGGTCAAGGGAAGGAAGTTCCTAAAATGAACAAGTGGTGGTTGTAACTGCTTGACTGAAGCCCCATCCTTTTTGTGTGTGTGTTTTTCATGTGTGATGTATGTGGAAAAGGAAGAAGGCTTTTATTGTGTGGTATCTCCTGCTTTCTTGACTCTTTCAGATCCCTGTCCCAAAGACGTTCCTCTTTCTCTGGAGGACGCTTCATTTATTTGCAGTTTCTGTTTCTTTGTTTCAATACAACACTAATTTCAGTGTATTTCTTTAATCTCATGAAATATGTGGAGAAATGCAACATACTAAAGTTACTTGGAGAACTGTGTTTTATTTCTTTGGTTTTATTGCCTTAATTATCATTCTTGAGGGCACATGAAGAGGGAGAGCGAGAAAGATGGGGATGAGGCTCTAATTTTGTATTTTCTGCTCATACGGGAGAATCTGACACGGAGGTACAATGAATTCATACCTCTTAGCAACCTGCACCTTTTAATATCATGCTTCATTAAAAAACTTTCTGAAACATGATCTTGAATTCTGTTAATTTAATTTAATTTAATTTAATTTAATTTAATTTAATTTAATTTAATTTAATTTAATTTAATTTAATTTAATTTAATTTAATTTAATTTAATTTAATTTAATTTAATTTAATTTAATTTAATTTAATTTAATTTAATAATTTAATTTAATATGGTTTGTGGTCATGGTGAAAGATATGGACGTGAATTGGTAGAGCAAAAATTACCATGTTAGATTAGTCACTGTTTATTATGAATAACATTGATTATGTGCCATCAAGCCTTTGTCAGCTCTTAGTGACCATATAGATTTTTTTTTCTCCATCATGATCTGAAATTTCTGAATTCTGCAACCAGATTCTGTAAATTATTCATGGTATGGGTCACTGCAGTGAACTTTATATAGGCTGCCCTGGAAGACTATTCAGAAGCCAGATCTAGTCCAGAAGTGGACAGCAGAGGCAGGGATGGGGATATGTCAGTTAAATGCTACTTGATTTACGGGGAATTCAAGGTGCTGGTTTTTATCTAAAAAAGCCCTGAGTGGTCACAGGATGACTTGGATTGACGGCAGGAAGGACGAGGGAGACGCGTCTTCGTTCAACAGGTTTATTTAGTCAGCCCGGACAACAGAACAGAGGAAAACATGCCTTATATAGGCAGCTGTCAAACGGGACAGCAAATCAGCTGGGTGTGTTCTTCCCGCCAAGAACCGGGGGCCAATCGGTCAGCTGTCAGGGCAGAATCTCCCCAGCGACAACGCTAGCGAGTTAGCCAGGGAGGGGATCCCGTCAGCTGGTTTTGGCGGCCGGCCGGCGTTTTGACAGCTGGCCACCGCTACTGCGCATGCGCCAACTTTGACAGCTTGCGGCTGCCGCTGAGGGCTAGCCGCGGGTTGACAGTTCTAGTTGTAACGCGCATGCGCGCCGTTTGACAGCTGTCAAACGGCCGCGTGTACTTGTAGGCCGCGTGAGCGGCTGCGCGTGCGTAGTCTTTTGACAGCTGTCAGTGCGGCCGCGTAAAAGCGGCCTATGACAGCTGTCATTATGTTTTTGAATATAATGCACCCCTTTCCCCCCCCCTTGAACTGAACGCATAACTTGGAGTAAACTTTAACTGGTGTTGGAACTGTTTGGTGAACTTCCGGCCCATTCGAAATCCTACAAGTATGCTGGCGGCCTCTTCTGACGAGTGGATCTGCGAGGTGCAGGTTCTTCTGTGGTTTCGGGGGCCTCTACGGGGGAAAAGGGCGGAGGGTCTGTATGGCAAGGGATATCTTCCGGGTAGTTGGTGCTGGGGGGTTCAAAATTTTCTGCCGCCACTTCTGGCGTGGTGGTGTTGGGGGGGTGACCGGGGGCGAAGCTGGTCTGCGTGCCTCCTAAGTGTGAGTCCCCTGCCCACGTTAATGGTGTATGACAGGGGGCCGGTTTGATCGAGAACCACCCCCTGGGTCCATTTATCCCTTCCCCCATAATTTCGGGCCCAGACATTTTGTCCCTTAGTGAATGTTTTGTGTGGCAAGTTGTTGGTTTTTTCGGCCGCTGGCCTGTCTGGGTGCAGTCTGTCAAGTCGAGTGACCAGTCGGCGACCCCATCTTAGTTCTGCTGGAGATTTTCCGGTGGTGGACACGGGAGTGGTGTGGTGTGCGAGGAGGAAGCGGGCGAGTCGACGGTGCCAGTTTCCGACGATCATTCTGCGCAGAGAGTCCTTGGTGGTCTTCACCATGACCTCTGCGAGGCCATTACTGGACGGGTGGAACGGGGCCGATGTTGCGTGTCTAATACAGTTCCTCCTCGTGAAGATCTGGAAGTCACGGGAGGTAAATTGAGGTCCGTTGTCAGTAATTATGACATCTGGAAGACCGTGGGTGGCAAAGACTCCCCTTAATGCTTGAATGGTGGCCTCTGATGTGGTGCTTGAAACCGGGAGAACCTCCAGCCATTTAGAGTAACTATCTACAATGATTAAAAAGGTTTGTCCCTGGAATGGTCCTGCATAATCGAGGTGGATGCGGGACCAAGGATTGGAAGTGATTTCCCATTTGTGAACTGGGGCGTGTGGAGGGGAGGGTCTGGTTTGCTGGCAGAGATAGCAGCCGGCTACATGCTGCTCGATGTCCCTGTCTAAGGATGGCCACCAGACATAACTGCGTGCCAGGGCCTTCATTTTTGAAATGCCAGGGTGACCTTCATGTAGTGTTTGGAGAACCCTGGCCCTGTGGCATGAAGGGACTATTACTCTGCACCCCCAGAGGATGCAGCCTAAATGTGTTGAAAGCTCGTGTCGTTTTGCAAAATATGGTTGGATGGGGGGGCAGGCGCAGGATGATTGCCATCCTGATGTGACCCATGAGAGTACCCTGCTGAGGGTGGGATCCCTGGTTGTGGCGTGTGCGATGTCTTTTGCTGTTACTGGGCATTCTGCGAGTTCTTGTATGGCCAGGACTTGGCCGGCTGGGGCTGGGTCGGGGTCTATTTGAGGCAGTGGGAGCCTGCTGAGGCCGTCTGCATGGGACATTTCCTTTCCAGGCTTGTAGATTAGTTGATAAGAGTAAGCAGATAGGAATGTCGTCCAACGAAGCATTCGCGGGGATAAAATTTGCGGGGTTTGGCGGTCCCATGTGAATATGCCTAGGAGAGGTTTGTGATCAGTATAGATTTTAAAAGGTCTGCCGTAGAGGTAATCATGGAATTTCTTAATTCCAGCTACTATAGCCAGGGCTTCCTTATCTATTTGCGCATAGTTGCGCTCGGTTTTTGAAAGTGTCCTAGAGTAGTATGCGATTGGTGCCTGCGTGCCATCGTTAAGGGAGTGGCTGAGGACTGCCCCGATGCCATAAGGTGAAGCATCGCAAGCGATGCATAGTGGTTTGGTTTCGTTGTAATGCGATATGGTTGTATCGCTAGAGAGTAATTGTTTTAGCTGTTTGAAACTGTCGTTATGAAGTGGGGTCCACTGCCAGGGGGCTCCTTTGTCCAGGAGTCTATGGAGTGGTTCCGCTATTGTGGCTTTTCCGGGCAAAAATGAGTGGTAGAAGTTTAGGAGCCCTAGGAATGCCTGGAGCTCCGTTTTATTTTTTTTTGGGGGGGTGCGGCTTGTATTGCTTTTATTTTTGCATTGGTGGGGTGAATGCCTTTGCCGTCTATTTTGTACCCCAGGAAGTCTGCGGAGGGTATTCCAATTGAGCACTTCTCACGTTTTAATTTTAATCCAGCTGCACGGAACCTTGTGAGGACTTCGTGCAGACTGGTTGCTAGTGAGTGGGTGGAGTCGCCCGCGATGAGGACGTCATCAAAGTACGGGCAGACTCCAGGGATGCCTTTGAGGGTTCGTTCCATGACTTCCTGGAATATGCCAGGCGCCACGGAGATGCCAAATTGGAGGCGGTTCACTTTGAACGCCCCTCTGTGCGTCACTATGGTTTGGGCTTCAGCGGTTTCCCTGGTCACAGGGAGTTGCAGGAAAGCATGTGCCAAGTCTAATTTGGTGAAAATGGAGCCAGACCCTATTTCTGAAAGGACATCTCTCACTGATGGGACTGGGTATGCGTGGGGATTGAGTGCGCGGTTGAGGGTCGCTTTATAGTCCGCGCAGATTCTCACCTCCCTGTTGGGCTTGACAGGTGTCACTATGGGGGTTTCCCAAGTTCCGCTGTCAGTGGGTTCTAGGACTCCTAATTGGAGCAAGCGGTCTAATTCCCTGTCTATTTTTGGTTTTAGGGCGAAGGGAACTTTCCTGGCTTTAATTCTAATTGGTCCGACCTCCGGTTTGAACTTGAGGTCGATGGGGGGGCCGTTGTATTTGCCCAGCGAGCCGTCAAACACATCCGCAAAGTTTTTGCAGATATTTTCTAAAGAATTGGTATGGATGCGGTTTGTCCCTTCGAGGCGAATGCCTAATGCCTCAAACCAATCTAACCCGATTAAGCTAGTTCTTGGTTGCTTGGTTATTTGGGCTGTTAAGTGGCCTGAGAATTTTTTAAATTCTACTTTCAGGACGGCCTGTCCCTTTAAATCTATCTGCGCCCCTTGAAAATCTGCCAGCATGACCCTGGAGGGTTGAATGGGGATGCGGTGATTTATTCTGTTGGCTATTCTCTGGAGGGTGTCCCCTGACAGGATGGAAACGGAGGATCCTGAGTCAACCTCCATTTCACAGGGGATTCCCTGAATTTTGACCCACGCTCTTACTTTGGCTCTGGGGATGTTATTAGCGGGAGCTTTTGTTAGGGAGCATACGGACCCTACAACCCCCGGGGGAGGGCGGGGAGGGGTGCTCCTACCTGCGGGGATCTCATCAAGGTCGTGGAGGGTCTCCCGGTTTAGGCTGCGACAAGCTGATCGGATGTGGCCGGTCTTGCCACAGCCGTGGCACTTCGCGTTTCTGAACCTGCAAGTAGCTCTGGCATGGCTCCCGCCGCAGCTTGCACACTTCGCCCTGGCATTGGTCAGCGTTTTCTTCGCGTTGGGGGCTGTCTGTCGGTCTTGGTTGCGGTTCCTCTCCTGGCCGGCGACCATCCGGTTGAAACGGGAGAGGATTGCATCGACCCCGGAGTTAGGCTCCGAGGGTCCTTGGTCAAGCTCCCGGGCTTGATGGACGGTGGTGCCCGAGTTTTCTCCAAACGCCTCAGTCTCATCGCGATGGCTGTCCTCGTACGCCATTATTTCTAGAGTGAGCTCTGCGAGGTCCATTGTGGGCCTTGCCACAAGCTTCCTCTGTAGGCGCGCGTTTTGGAGACCGGCGATGACCTGATCGCGAATTCGGTCCTCCAGGTCGGGGAAGTGGCACTTGCGGGCGGCGTGTCTGACGGCTGCGATGAAAGCGGTGGAGGTTTCACCTGGTTGCTGCTTTCGTCGGGCGAAGTAGAGTCGCCAATACAGCTCCGACCGCCTTGGCATGAAGTGTTTGCTGAGGCGGTCAGTGAGCTCGGCGTACGGTATAGTGGCGACTGGGTCCGGGCTGCAGAGGCCGACAGCGATGTCGTAAACTGCCGGCCCGCTGAGGCACAGGAGCGCGGCGGCCTTGTGGCGGTCCTCCGTGATTTTGTTTACGAGGAGGTACCCCTCGACCTGGCCCCAATGCGACTCCCATCCTTCGGGGTGCCGGACGTCGAACTCCCTCACATGTCCTAGGTTCGCCATGCTGGGTCCGCGGTACTTCGGGCGCCCGGATGGTAGCTAGTCCGGTCGGTGACTTAGCTAGTGACTTCAGCGTTGACCGGACAGAGACTACCAGGGCCGTGACTTCAGCTAGTACCGGGATCCCATCCTCGTCGCCAGGTGGATTGACGGCAGGAAGGACGAGGGAGACGCGTCTTCGTTCAACAGGTTTATTTAGTCAGCCCGGACAACAGAACAGAGGAAAACATGCCTTATATAGGCAGCTGTCAAACGGGACAGCAAATCAGCTGGGCGTGTTCTTCCCGCCAAGAACCGGGGGCCAATCGGTCAGCTGTCAGGGCAGAATCTCCCCAGCGACAACGCTAGCGAGTTAGCCAGGGAGGGGATCCCGTCAGCTGGTTTTGGCGGGCGGCCGGCGTTTTGACAGCTGGCCGCCGCTACTGCGCATGCGCCAACTTTGACAGCTTGCGGCTGCCGCTGAGGGCTAGCCGCGGGTTGACAGTTCTAGTTGTAACGCGCAAGCGCGCCGTTTGACAGCTGTCAAACGGCCGCGTGTACTTGTAGGCCGCGTGAGCGGCTGCGCGTGCGTAGTCTTTTGACAGCTGTCAGTGCGGCCGCGTAAAAGCGGCCTATGACAGCTGTCATTATGTTTTTGAATATAATGCATGACTCATCTCCAAGTCTGTCTTACTATCTTGTTATATATAACAGGATTTGAATATTTCCAAATTGATCTATTAAACCAGGGGTGTCAAACTCAATTTCATTGAGGGCCACATCAGCATCGTGGTTGCCCTTGGGGGGCCGGGTGGGTATGGCCAGGGTGGGCACGGCCTACTGGGTGGGCGCAGCTGGAGTGCGTATGGCCTACTGGGTGGGCATGGCCAGCTCTACATCGTTCGCATCAAGGGTGCCTTTGGGGGCCTGGGCAGGAATGGGACAGATCTGGGGGTCTCTGGCAGAAGGAGGGTCTCTGGGCCAGGGCCAAGACAGCGGGGACTGTTCCCTCACTGTTTCCAGGATGGCTTCGGGGGCCACATGAAACCACTTCGTGGGCTGGATCTGGCCCCCAGCCTTGTGTTTGACATGTCTGTATTAAACAGTAACATGCTTTGGATTCCAGGAAGCAGGAATCTGTCCTCATTCTCTGCGATCTACACAGCCCCCACCCTGCTCTCTTTTAAAAGACCTTGAACCCCTCATTACTGGGTCTCAGTCACATGACTCCACTGCTGAATTGGAATCATTGTTATGAATTCTGCACTTCTCCATACCAACTTTTACATGGTTCTAAATTTTTACCATTTGTTTTAACCATTGTAACTTGTGTTCAGGTAAATAGATTCCAAAATCCCCAGCAAGAGCTACCAGTGCTCCTGAGTTATTGTGACACAGTTTTGGAGGTCTTTGGGAACACAATGAGACTACATTTGGCTATGGGAAATTGTGACTGAAGACATACCGTATCTAGTTCTGCTGAAATTAAAAACCACCTTATGCTGGATTACAGAATAGCTTGGCGCTCAGTTCTTACTAGAATCCATTGCTTCAAATCCAATTGAGTGAGATCTCACAAAGGAATGTGGATTCTTTCTAGTTGAAATTATTACAGACTGGGAGATTCTGCAGGTTGAATCTTGCTTAGTATTCTCCAAGTTAACCAGGATAGTTACCCACTAGCTTTTGCTGCGGTCTGCTGTCTGCTGTTTTGTACATATGTTCACTTGAACATAATATACTGCAATCTCCTCAGCTTTCTGCATCTGCAGGTATCACAGATGGACAATTTGTTGACTACATCTTGGAACTAAGGATGCACAGAATAGAGTAGATTTAACAGAATAGCATATCTTTGTGAGAAGATCAGATCCGGATTTTGGCACACCAGACATCACAGTAGTTTGGCCTGTATCATTAATCTGCTGCCGTCAGCCTCTTGTTTGGATACTCTCTTATTTGGCAGGTGAATGGATAGGAAGAAGATGGCCACCAATTTTTAAATTGAGAATCAGTTTTTCTTATACTATCGGGCAAAAAACAGGCCTTAATATAGCAGGAGGTTAACCACAGAATCTGTATCACCTTGGATGCCAACCTAGAGTTTTCATATAAGAATTTCAAGATAGTTTACTAATATTGTATGAAGAGATGCATCAGGTTCTTTGTTAAGTGACACCAAGCTTTGAATCAATGATGTATTTGGTTGTGCAGGTCTGCTCTGCCGTAAGAATGATTGATAGCCAGTTCAGTTATGTAGGAATAATGAAAGATGAAAAGGAAATAGATAAAGCATGAAACAGGCTTCATTTTATTCAAGCAATTTTTGAAGATTTTAAAAAAGCATTTTCCTCTTTTCCACCCAGAAACCATTTTAAAAAATCATCATTTGTGTGCAAAGAAGATCATTTTTCCCAATGTGTGGAGTGCAAGAAGAGAGACAAACTGTTCAATATGGTTGTATAAGGAACATTATCATTTTCATCACAGGAAGAGGAAGTGAAATGCAGGCTCATCAATCTCAGAGCAGGCAGCCACGAGTCCATCGTGACAGATCTCTTCCTTTGCAATGGTTCCTTCAGGCAACCCTAAAAATAAGAATACAAATTAAAAATAAGCCTGATGCACGTCTTTGTACAACACACACTTTTATTTCTTTGACAATTTCAGATGATATACGGTAAGTCTCCTTGGAGGGATTGAGGAAGGTGAGGTATGGCAACTCTCCTTCATTCATTTTTCCTATTCTTTGACTTCCTTTCTTAATTGCTAATCTCCTTCTCTCCAGATTAAAATGAAAGGAATTACAATTGTTTTATTAAATAGTGCCGACTTTCTATTTCTCACAATAAAGTTTACATGACATTGATGTCCAATGGATAGTTGGGACTCCCACATAACCTTGAACAGAGTCCATGCCAGCCAGTGCTTAGAGGAGTTAAGATCTGGAGTATTGGGTAAGCACTAAAAAGCTCACAAAATTCTATCCAAAATCTTAATATGTGCTTGAGAATAGCACATACCAGAGTAATTTTTGAATAATTCTGATTATTGAGCACATAACCTTTTTATGCTTTGCTTCTAGATCCGTGGTGGCAAACATATGGCACACGTGCCACAGGTGGCACGCAGAGCCCTCTCTGTGGGCACATGCACTGTTGCCCCAGTCCTAGGCCATCAGCTAGGTTTTATAAAATCTTTTCGCTTTAGGCCTCTGCCACCATGTGCAAAAAAAAAAAGGTTCAATCAATCAATCAATTTCAATTTCTTGTGGGAAAAAAAGATCTTGCAAAGTTGGAATTGATTGATTTTAGTCCCATCCAGTCTGCCATTACCACTGTGGCCATGCCCACCCAATGGGCCATGCCCACCCAATTGGACATACCAACCCAATTGGACACACCAACCCAATGGGCCACACCCACCTGGCACCTGACGATACATAAGTGGGTTTTGGGTTGCAGTTTGGGCACTTGGTCTCTAAAAGGTTTGCCATCACTGTTCTAGATGCTCAGTGTAGTATATGCCTTTAAAGCATACACGGAAATGTCAGCACAGCAGGGGGCTGGACAGCTCCAGGCTATAACCTTCCTTGGTTCAGGAAGAATGAGTATACGGCTAAACATTCTTTTTTAAATGTTCTATTTAAAAAAACTAGGATAGCTTTTTCATTTACAGCACATGCTTTTTATAGTCCTTTCCCTGTTTGCTTTCTTCCAGGGGTCTGTATGGCTTATCATGCGAGTGGGTACAACAGCTGAGCTGTGGGGCAGCAAAACTGGGATGACAATTGCGACTATGGGATTTTCTAGATAAACAGCCGCTGGTGGTGCGTAACATCTGGGGTGACAGGATCTGTGGTGTCTGCTTCTCTGTTGTAAATAACCCTAATAATGGTTTATGGTCTGTATAAATTAGAAATTCCCTACCATAAAGGTAGTCATGAAATTTCTTTACCCCTGCAACCACTGCCAGTGCCTCCTTGTCTATTTGGGCATAGTTCCGCTCTGCAGCTGACAGGGTCCTGGAGTAGTAGGCGATGGGGGCCTGAGTTCCATCCTCCCTTAAATGGCTGAGAACTGCCCCAATCCCATAAGGGGATGCATCGCATGCAAGGCAGATTGGCTGGTCCTCCCTGAAGTGGGTGACTGTGACATTGCCTGCTAACAGGTTCTTCAGTGTTTTGAATGCGTTAGCATGTTTGTCAGTCCAGTCCCAGGATGCTTGCTTGTCAAGCAACCTGTGTAGGTGTTCTGCAATTGTAGCCTTGTGTGGCAGGAATGCATGATAAAAATTGAGGAGGCCCAGGAATGCCTGCAACTCAGACTTGTTTGGGGGAGTAGGGGCTTCTTTGATTGCCCTGACTTTGGATGCAGATGGGTGGATGCCTTGAGCATCAATCCTGAACCCCAGGAACTCTGTCTCAGTTACCCCAATCTTGCATTTCTCCCTTTTGAGCTTTAACCCTGCACCCCTGAACCTCTCAAGTACTGCCCTCAATCGGGCTGCCAGTACGTCCTCGGAATTGGCTGTGATCAGGACGTCATCGAAATAAGGGCAAACCCCTGGTATTCCCTTGAGAGTCCTTTCCATCACCTCCTAGAATATTCCAGGAGCCACGCTGACCCCGAACTGCAACCGGTCTACCCAGAACGCCCCTTTGTGTGTGATGATTGTTTGTGCTCTAGCAACCCCTGGGTCTACCGGCAGCTGCTGATAAGCTTGGGCAAGATCCAGTTTAGCGAACACCGACCCGCCTTGCAGGGACGCCAGAATGCTGTTTACCACAGGAACCAGGTATGAATGAGCGCTCAGAGCCCGGTTGATTGTCCCCTTATAGTCGGTGCAAATTCTAATTTCGCTGTTTGTCTTGAGCGGCGTTACGATGGGGGTTTCCCATTCCGCTCCATCGACTGGCATTAGCACCCCCTGGTCTACCAGCTTATCCAATTCCCGCTCTATCTTTTGTTTTAGCGCGAACGGGACCCTCCTAGCCTTCATTCTTATGGGCTGCACCTGGGGGTCTAACTTAAATGAGATTGGGGAACCTGTGTACCTTCCCAGCTGCCCGTCGAACACGTCCGCAAAATCCTTGCAGACAGCTTCAAGGGAAAGGCAGCTCCGTGTCTGGAAACCTTCAGGGAAATTTGGAATAAATCTGAATCTTGTCTCCAAGATATTCCTGGGGTTGTTAATGGCACATAAGGTCACCTCTTCCTTCTCTCTTCCTAAACTGGGCCTTCCAGGGAGGAGGTACTTTTCCATTGTGGAACTTTTGCCCTGCCACAAATGTGGAAAATCTTCTGTGATGGTCTCTTCAACCTTATTCTGAATTGAAATGATCTGGGGAAATCTGAAGGATCTTACCTTTGAGAGGATGCTTATCGTGGCACAAATAAACACTATTCTGATGAGGACAAATCTAAGCCAGTGATTGTTAAAACACAAAGACCGCAGTGGTCTGAGCACACTCCTGTTCTGCTCTTGTGCCAAACAGGGAATGAAGTGGATACTGATCCCCCTTTTAAAACTAAAGGTGTTAGTGCAGGGAGAAGTGTGAGGTCTTCCCAGTCATTTGGGTTGGGACAAAAGCATATTTTACCATTCTAAGAAAATTGAACAGAGCTTTTTATTTATTGGGTGAGCTGGATGAAATTCTGGGAAGGAATTTCCTCATTCTGCATCTGTCTTGCAAACCTGGATCTTGCGAAGGTGGAGAAAAAGATTGAGTAAATTCGCAGTTGCCCAAACTGTAACCATAATATCCATCCAGGCCACTTTGTTTCAGAAGCAAAGCCAATTCACATCTGGAATATCTTTTGGCTTCACTAGCCGCATTGAGGAGGAAGACAAGGGTGATCACTAATGCCTTCTTGGAAGATGATGTCTAACTTTTCCAGGATGGGTACTGGATTTTATAGTTACAGCTTGAGAAATTGGCTCTTCTGGAGGGATGGTAAACAGAGTATGTAGCAATAAGATTTCCCCAATCTGAGGTTATTATGGATTAACAAGCAGAGACAGTTGAGGGCAAAAAACCAATGAGGAAGAAAAAGAAAGTGCACAGATGATATGGAGGGTTGTGGAACCACTGGAACACAAACCACAAAAAGGATGAACTGTCAATTTTATATATATAAAAAACAAACCTAACCAACAATGGTTGAGAAGAGCATTTGTGGTAGGTTGAGAGATCCTGGGTCAAGGGAATCTGCATGAGGGGTAACAAAAATGTAAAAGTGGGGGCTGCAACTGAGTGATTGAAGCTCAACCATTTTACGGTCTTGATCATGAAAAAGAAATAGGATGTTCATTGTGTGGTGGCTTCCAACATTTTTATTTTTCAGGAACCCCTACCCACAGACGTTCCTTTCTGGGGGACCCAATGCTTATTTGAGTTTTCTGTTTGTCTCAGTTGCATCTCTCTCTCTCTCTTACACACACACACACACACACACACACAAATATTTTCTATATTTGTCTTTTATACATGTAAAAACTCTTAATAAAAGTTACATTAAAGAAAAGAGAAAGGCCTTCCATCCACTCAATTATTATTTTTTCAGAAATGTGGAGAAAAAGTTTTTTTTTCAATACCAAATTTCTACTTTTATGAAGCATCCATACATGCCTAGTGTAACAGAGAACAGAAAAATGGCAAAGGCACACATCATAATAACATAAGCCAATAAGTTCATCTCCTCATCCACCTTGATTACAGTATTGGAAGCCCTTACACAAGCAAGATGGAAGAATAAGCTTGGAACTGAACTCTGGGAGTTCTTCCAGTTTGCGTGTTGACCTGGTTGAATTTACACAATCTGAATCAATATAAACACCGAAGACCCTGCTCCTAGATGACTGAACTTACTGGCCAGTGAATCTTTTTAATAAAATCAATGCCAGGCATACTTACTGGAAACCTTGGCTAAAAGATATGCCCCTTCTAGCCAATGAACAGTTTTAGACTAGGCCAGGGCCTGATACTCTCCCACCTGACTGCACTATTTAGCCAATGGAACAGTACTACAAAAACCATGTTTCAAGTCCTGCAAAGTCCATCCTGTGTGGCCTTCCCACATGACTGAAAAATATACTCAGTCTTCTAAGATCCCTTTATTCAATTTGTCTGTATACCCGAAGCAAGCTTGTGATTCAGTTTTCAAGGAAACTGTTTAGCAGTGCTGGCTGAAAGACTGCATGGCACTCTTAGGCCACATTGAGTGATGGCAGCATTTCCACCCGATGCAAAGAGTTGACACTCCCTAAATTTTGATGTCTTAGCGCAATGCTTTGCTTTAGCACAAACTGGACATTTCTCAGATGTAGTGCAAACTAGCAATCGTATATCCTGAGCAAACTTAAATCCTTGGAAGACCCAGAGAAATTCAGCAGCAATTCTTGCTTCTTCTATTTCTCCAGAAGCACACAACTTTACTTTGTGAATATCTCAGGACACACTGTTGGGACAATTCCATATGGAGCTCAGTTAAATCCCATTATTGATTATATTAACCAGGAAGAGTGCAAACTAATTTCTTAAACAAACTGTTCAAATAGGAAAATGTATTTAGCAGCCCTGCGGCAGGAGGCAGGTCTGCTAAGAGCTGAAACCCAAGCAAGGCTTAGTGGTTTTTAAACATAATTAATGATTAATTTTCAGTTCCAAGTCTTGACTTCTCTTGCCAGAAAAGTGCTTGCCAGAAAAATTCTGTTCCCCTTCAAAGATTGTATTGAATATAAACTTCCAAAATTGGGATGCTCTGACACACGGTGACAAAATATACTCTGCAATTGGAAAGAGGACAAACTAATTGCTACTCCAAAGGGGAAAGGAGCTCATTCTCCAGAGTTACAGATACTCAATGAAAGGTTTTCATACGGTGAGAGACAAGTATACAAGAGGGAAAGTGATATTAACACATTCAATTAAATGTAAAAGAAATTAATGGAAAATTAATGGAAACCAATGCAAATTGGTTTTGCTCCTGGAACTATTCTGGGCTGGCACATCTGCTATTCATTATAGAATCTGTGGTCAATAAAGCCGAAACTATAGAGTTCCACTGGCAAAACAAGGCTTTGGGACAAGCTGAAAAACATAAATTTCAAGGCTCAAGGTCCAACTTAAAGTTGAACTAGTGTTCTGCTGAAGTACTTTGCTGTTTGTCATCACCTAAATTTGCTTCCACATTTTCAGAAAAAGGGCTCAAGGCAGCCATTCAGGCAATAGATTGAACATGGTTCTGGTGATAACCCAAGGATTTTATATACTGTATCAAGCGTAGTTTTAAAAAAATCAGATATGCATTATGCATTATTTGCAGGACCACATCTAGTAAAGAGAGGCCCTAAACCAGGGGCAGGCAACCTTGGCTCTTTTATGATTCGTGGACTTCAACTCCCAGAATTCCTGAGCCAGCATGGCTCAGCATGGAAACCTCTCCCTTTCTCCTCAGCATGGCTGGCTCAGCAATTCTGGGAATTGAAGTCCACGAATCATAAAAAGCCAAGGTTGCCTACCCCTGCCCTAAACCAACCCCTTGTTTGGTTAGAATCCTCTGTTTGAATTCAATTGTTTGGGGCATTAAATCTAATTCAGTGCACACAACCAAAGGAAAATATCCCTGGTGGATGTTGTCTATTTTCTGCTTGGAAAGATCCAGCAATGAGGAGCCTACCCTTGTGTTTAACTTTATCATTCTTCCTGGTTTAAAAAAAGCCCATCGTCTCACTGTTTCATAAATAAACTACTAAAAAGGAATTCAGTGTTACCCTCTAGGAAGCTGACAAGAGGTTTAATGGTTGAGTATTCCCAAATCCTGGATTCACTGGAGAAGAGCCTAATGCTGGGAAAGGTTGAGGGCAATAGAAGGGGATGACAGAGAATGAGGTGGTTGGATGGAGTCACTGAAGCAGTAGGTGTGAGCTTAAATGGACTCCAGAAGATGGTAGAGGACAGGAAGGCCTGGAGGAACATTGTCCATAGGGTCGCGATGGGTCGGACATGACTTCGCAACTAACAACAACAACAAATTCCCAAATCCTAGACACATTTCTCTCGGCTTTATTAATCCTAGAGACATGCATGAAACAGAAAGTGTGGTTTCTTCCATGCATAGAACAAGCACATTGCGGTAAAGGGTTCAACTGAACCAGGTCCAAGCAGTTGTGGTTTGGCCAATCTGAAACACATAACAGAAACTCAACAGGTGGTGGGTTTTTTTTTGTTTTGCAGGTTGAGTCACTCACTAAACGTGACCCCCCCCTCCTTGTGAGTTGTTTCCATGGAATACCATCCCCATTGCTATTTTGTTTCACTGCGGTAGTCCAAGGAGAGGAATCTCCAATGTTGTTATTATGAGGATTTTTTTAAAAAAAATAATAATTATAAAGCATCCTGCTTTCTTCCATTGTGTTTACATTATGTAACAATGAGAAAAATCTTTTAAAGTTACCTGTTATCCAAACATCATGAAGCACAGAATCCGGTACCATGCTGTGGAATACATTTCTTCTTGCTCATGTTACTAAAGACATGCTGGTTAATGGCCCTTGTACATTTACATAATGTTAAATTTGATCCAAAGGGCAGAACTTTTTTAAAAAAAAATTAAAATGAGATTGCAATCCTGTAGACATTTTTAAATGTCTAATTGAATTCAGTGGGTCTCAGTTCTCACAACCCCACATAGTTTGCAGGTTGTTTCCATCCTTCCCAGGTAGGTAAAATGAGGACCCAGATTGTTGGGGGCAATAAGCTGACTTTGTAATAATGCCGCTTGGGGGGGACGAAAGCCCTAATAAGCAGGCATATACATAGAATGAAGGCTATTGCTAAGCACATTGGTTTGTGCTTTAGAATTGTAAGCCACCCTGGGTCTTCGGAGAAGGGCGGGATATAAATGGGATTTAAAAAAAAAAAGATGCGTTCAAAAACTAAAGAACTAAAGAAAGTCAGGAAATGCCTGTGTTAACATAACTGCAATATGATTGGTCTTGGGGGCAATTATGAAAAGGTACAAACAAACCTGGAAAGATAAATAGGAAAATCCAGGTATTTAAATTACACAATTAATCAAGGAATAATCAAAGTCCAAAAGATGAATGCAGTTGTACACAATCAATTTAAATAGGTAATCTTTATTTCTTGGCTGCCAGCAACAGTGAACTGAAAAGGCTCTTTAGCAAACAAACAGCTCTTAGGACACACCGAGATACACACAAAACACCCACGTTTAGGAATGAGGAAATTTCCCACTTTTGTTTGTTAATTTGCCTTCAAGAGATCGATGAGCTCATTCACTCATTCTTATCATCAAGATTATGCTAGGATTAACTGGACCTTGCCTATTTACATCTCAGAAATTATATTTGACATTGCTTCGAAAGGCTCAATTTACTTAAATCATTACAGTGTCAATAGCCTCCACTACCTATTGTCTGAATAGCACTGCACCTAGCTATTATCTCTATTCTGTTATGTAATATTTTTTTTTAAAAAAGTTTGAATTTCCCCCAGAATCTTGCCAAGCAGAATTTCTTCCTGTTCCTGTAAAATTTACCTTTCTCAAGCCTACTTCTACCAAAGGGGAGCTATAAGGGGAGATTTACGTTTTACACCTCTAATCCTAATTTAGTTACATGATTAGGAAATAAAATACAAGCATATGTAAGGCACGAACACTGGTATAGTAGGGTGGACTTCATTTGGTAACCAAAAACATTTTCTCCTATTATAAAGTTAAAGATCTTTCATAAGCATTAACTGACTAGCTGGCCAATTGGGGCAATGTCTAGTCTGAAGAGGTAATTGATGGGGTTTCATACTATTTTTTTCTCTCCTCTGAGTGATTATGATTCTGGTACATTTCCTTTGAGAAGTTTTCCTAATGCCAAAATCAATAAATGAGCCAGGTAGCCAACCTGAGTCTCCTATTTCCCAATCTTGAAATAACTAAGATATGGTAAAGAGAAAGGATGGGGAATGAAACCAGACAGTGGTAGATTTAAGATGATTTGCTAGAAATAAGACAAAGAAAGAACAATCTGATAGTTAGTAATCTTTTCATCTGACCTCTGGGGAAGTCCTGTAAATGCTGCTGAGAATCAGGACTTCCCCAGAGGTCAGATGAAAAGATTATTAGCTAACAGAGTGTTCCTTCCTTTTCTTATTTCTAGTAAATTGTAAGCATACTGGTTTTGTCTTTGTTTCCTTCCTCTATTCTTTATGAACTTGTAACTGAATGTAGAGGACAGGAAGGCCTGGAGGAACATTGTCCATAGGGTCGCGATGGGTCGGACACGACTTCGCAACTAACAACAACAACAACAACAACAACAACTGAATGTATTGCACCATGCACCCGCCACTAGGCTATAGGTCTCAGTATCTGCTGGGGATTCCTCACAAAACCCCAAAGTTTCATTTGCTTGTGGGATCTTCAGCTAGTATTAAACTAGGAATTGTTCCCTCATTATCATACCTATAGTTAGCATCTTCACACAGTAAATCGCTAGAATGACAAAACTGTGACTATCGTGAAAGAAAGACATTTTGTCTCTAAAGAGGATTGGATTTTTGAGAAGGCTTCAACTGTTGGGGGAAGATACATTTTCCCCCAACATCCCCTTAAATTACCTGTCATTCATGCTCTACATAGTAAATAGTACAATTGCTGATTGTGTGAATGCTTCTACCCATTCCATCCAATTTTATATATAACTCTTATCATTCAGGCAAGATTATTATTGTTGTTGTTTTAAAGTAAGCATTTCAAAGATTTCTCAAGCAAGTTCAAAGGCTTTAGCCATAATTTTAATACTGTATAAAATATTGAGTAGAACTGATTCTATGAATTTTGGTAGTTTTTATTAAATTTTGCCCCTGATGCAGTAAGCATAATATTGCATATTTTGTTAGTATATTAGATACACGTCTTACCCATCTTTTGGAATGGATATCTTCACTATATTTTGGGAGTTGTGTGTGTTAGATTTCAGATGACATTATGTAGTGAGTTGTATTTATCTGCTATACATTACAATATGGCTTTATCAACTCATTTCTAAAATCTTCAACTCATTTTATTAATTCAGTGCCTTTCTACTTTGCTTCTTTGTTCTTTCTCTGAAGAATTGATGATCAAGCTTAGGAAAATATCATCTGTATTATAAGTACAAGCATACACTCTTTTGAAAAGTAACCTTAGGAAACCAATCGCATACACAGTGACACAGACGCAGACCCACACAAACACACACTGTTATAGAAGTGGGAAGTGGGAAGTGACTCAATTAAAAAAAGCTAGGAGAAAGAATTCAATACTAAGCCAACAGATATGGAATACACAAAAATATTTATTAAAAATTCTAAAGAATTTGGTCTCAAAGAAAAGCTTTTATAAAATATTTTATAAAATATCTATAAAATAGTCGCTGGCAATACTAATTTGGACTATGCTTGTTTAGGTCCCTCAGTTGCAACTAAAATGGAATGATTATTCATAAAATGGAAGAAATCCTCCCAGGTATGTCAAAATTTTACAAATGCTGAAATGTTATGTGAAATCTCATGATATGGCAGCATTTGCTTAAAATTCATTTCCAGTAACTAAAATTGCAATATTTTGGAACTGGTTATTCTTGGTGTATATGCAATTGTGCAGGATTGTTCAGAGTTCAAGAAGGTTGGTAAACCTGCTCTTTTGAAATGTATGTCAGGTATGTCAGAAATGGAGAAACAGAAGTGAGATTTCAATCCATATTGGGAAGAAAAGTTCCCAAGTAAGAAGATTGATTGATTGAAATGGTTGTGTTCTTGATTCATCTAATTTTGATGAAGACATTATTTCAATTAATTCTGAATTCATCTGATTCATCTTTCTGATATATAAAATTCTGTTTTCACTTTGTAATTATGAGGTACTGAGTGTAGATTAATGAGAAAAAAATGAATTTCAACAACTGTAGAATCAGGCTGCGGCATAACAAAATTGATAAAATTGGAGGGGGTCTGAAATACTTTCTGAATGCACTGTATTTATGTGTGTGTGTGTGTGTGTGTGTGTGTGTGTGTGTGTGTGTGTATATTAATAATCATAAGTTGGAAGGGACCTTGGAGGTCATCTAGTCCAACCCCCTGCTAAGGCAGGAAACCCTATACCATTTCAGACAAATGGCTGTCCAGTCTCTTCTTAAAAACTTCCAGTGTTGGAGCATTCACCACTTCTGGAGGCAGGTTGTTCCACTGATTAATTGTTCTAACTGTCAGGAAATTTCTCCTTAGCTCTAGGTTGCTTCTCTCCTTGACTAGTTTCCATCCATTGCTTCTTGTCCTGCTTTCAGGTGCTTTGGAGAATAGCTTGGCTCCTTCTTCTTTGTGGCAGCCCCTGAGATATTGGAACACTGCTATCATGTCACCCCTCACCCTTCTCTTCATTAAACTACACATACCCAATTCCAGCAACTGTTCCCTATATCTTTTAGCCTCCAGTCCCCCAATCATCTTTGTTGCTCTTCTCTGTACTCTTTCTAGAGTCTCGACATCTTTTTTACATCGTGGTGACCAAAACTGGATGCAGTATTCCAGGTGTGGCCTTACCAAGGCATTGTAAAGTGGTATTAGTACTTCACGTGATCTTGATTCTATCCCTCTGTTAATGCAGCCTAGCACTGTGTTGGCTTTTTTGGCAGCTGCAGCACACTGCTGGCTCATATTGAAGTGATTGTCCACTAGGACTCCGAGATCCCTCTCACAGTTACTACTATCGAGCAAGGTACCACCTATACTATACCTGTGCGTTTGATTTTTCCTGCCTAAATGCAGAACCTTACTTTTTTCACCATTGAATTTCATTTTGTTAGATAGTGCCCAGTGTTCGAGTCTGTCCAGATCCTTCTGTATCTTAAGCCTATCTTCTGGAGTATTGGCTATTCCTGCCAGCTTGGTGTCATCTGCAAATTTGATGAGTTCCCCATCTATCCCCTCATCCAAATCGTTGATGAAGATGTTGAAGAGCACTGGGCCAAGAACAGAGCCCTGGGGCACCCCACTACACACTTCCTTCCATGTAGATGCAGTTCCATTGAGGACCACACGCTGAGTACGGCCTGTCAGCCAGCTACGAATCCATCTGGTGGTGATGCTATCTAACCCACATTTTTCTATCTTATCAAGTAGTAGGTTGTGATCTACTTTATCAAATGCCTTACTGAAATCCAAGTAAATTATATCTACAGCATTCCTCTGGTCCACTAGTTTTGTCACTTGGTCAAAGAATGCAATAAGGTTTGTCTGGCACGATCTGTTTTTGACAAACCCATGTTGGCTTTTAGTGATAACTTTATTCGCATCAAGGTGTTTCCTGATATATAAATATAAATATAAAAAAATAAATTATAGCAAAATATAAACAATCTTGGTCAAAAGAAGAGAAAGAACTGTTTCTGGCCAAACAACTTTTGCTGAAGTAAATGAGTCTGAAAATAGAAGAAACTCAGGGGGAAAACTAGTGGGAAAGACAGATTCATCATGTTCTTGGTAAACAGTTGATCAGCTTTCCTGAGACACACTACTGATCCTTAACCTCAGAGGTAAATATGAAGGATGATTTATCATATGATATCTTGGCTGTCCGGGATATTAGTTCTTCCTTAATAACGGCTCTGAATGCAATGTTTGCTAGATTCCTCTTTCCCAATATTGCCATCTCAAACCAATTGCATCTCCCAAATTTGATGAGAAACAACTGAGTTGGAACAAAGAAGGTCCAGGAAAGGAAGCTCCAATAAAAACTATAAGGTTTCTCTTTTAGTTACTACTTGAATTGGAAACTTCTTAGCTTAGAAGAAACCAAAGACTGTTTTCACACTACAAACCTAACCTGGTTACTCAATTAACCCATTTTCTGAGGTTGTACAATACATTGGACCAAAACAAATGTTAAAGCTAACCAAAGTTAGCATGTTGTACCAATCTAGTTACTAGATTTGTAACTAACCTGGGCAAACATATTGATTTAATGTACTGAATGAGTTCTTCTGTCCCTGGAAGGCAAATCAAGAAACAAATGTCAAAAATTTCCTCATTCCTGAAAACAGGTGGATTTTGTGTATCAAAGTGTGTTTTAAGAACCATTTGTCTGGTTAAGAGCCCTTTCAGTTCTCTATTGCTGGCAGCCATGAAGTAAAGATTATGAACTTAAATTGTTTGGATTGCGATCAAGTGCATTTATCTTTTGGGTTTTGATTGATCCTTAATTAATTGTGTAATTTAAATACTTGGACTTCATATTTATCTTTCCATTTTGTTTAAACACTTGTATTTTCTCATAAATGCCCCCCCCAAGATCAACTGATACTGCAGTTATAGTTAACTATTTCCTGACCTTCTTTAGTTTTTAAACTTTAACCACATTAAGTATCTCCTCAAAACCTTTTCACAAACAACCCAAACTATATGGGTTTGTTAGAACCGAGAGCCAATGAGTTCAATTAGATTTATTTAAAATGTCTACAAGATTGCAATCTGATTTTTAAAAATAAAATAAAAGCGCTGCCCTTTGGATCAAACTTAACATTATGTAAATACATAAGGGCCATTAGCCAGCAATAAGAAAGGTATCGTGTAGCATGATATTGTAGTCTGTTTTTCATGAGGCTTGGACAGCAGGAGCTTCAACTGACATTAGTAGCTTGCTGGGTGGTAGGAAATGGCTAAACAGCTTCCCACCAGGAAACCTGCTTATGTTCTATAATGTAAAGTGGTGAGATGCTATTCTTTTCTTTTTTAAAAATAATAATATTTTATTAGTTTTCTGATTTTACATTTAAGTATTTAGAAAGCAACGTGATGGCTGGATTAATCAATAGTTCAATAACATACATAAATCTTTAGTACAAATCTCAGGTTACAACATCAGATATTTCCTCTCTTTTCCCCATTAATATCTACTATCTCATATTTAGGCTGATACAATTCTTATTATATCGACTAAGTTAAAACATCATTATTACATTTATTAATACATTTTTAGCTTATACATATCTTAATTGTGTTTATCTTCAATCTTTATAGACAATGAGTGTCCTGTTGTTGGTTTTTTCCCAATTTTAATTTTCCATCAATATTCAAATTAACATTTGATATTTATAATTTCCAAGCTTTAGGTAACCAAAGTTTCCCTTATCTCAATTCATAACAAAATCTAATATTCAAAATACACATCTTATCTATTTGAGTATAGTCTCATTCTATTTTCTAAGTTATCTATTTTCCACCATATTAAATCATCCAATTAATAATAATAAGTCTTTATTGATTAGCCCTTGGGCCATATCAAAGTGCAAAGTTTCAGCAACAAATTGTTACTAAAATTTGATAAAGGCAATTTAAAATGGAATTTGATAAAATACAATTTAAAATGGAATTAAAATAAAATACAATTTAAGATGAAATAGTAATAAAATACAATCTAAAATGAAATTGTAATAATGTACAATAATTTAAGGTATAGATAAAATATGATAACATTATATTTTGGAGTCGCCCTTGCAATCTACCCCAATCAGTCCCACATATGCAGATCTCAACCGGATCATTTTGTTTAAGTACTGTGCTACATTAAATGTTATTTTCAAGTTCTGTCCGGACATAAGGTAACTTATTTTGATATGTGGATCCCAAAGGGTCATTTGTTTGGTATATAGACCAAGATACCTGTCTCTCACCCTCTTATACAGACAACAGTCAAATAGGATGTGAGCCAGGTCCTCTACCTCTGCTGCTCCGCAAATGCAGAGACGCTCATTGTACAGTACAGCATGAAATCTCCCATATCTGACAATTGTGTCAAGCTGTTCGAATCTCGCTCTCATAAATATCTCCCTAAGATGTTTTGGGAGTTGTAACTTCAAATAACTGTCTACTTGAAAAGTACATTTGTATTTACTCAGCCATTTCAAGATACCCACCTTACTAAGGATAGCTATATCAGTTTGTGCTTCTATGTCCTTAATTCTTTGGGCAACTCTTTTTTTAGATTGTTCTCCTGTTACACAAGAGACAGGAAGGCCACAGCTTCTTAGAAAATTTGTTAGTTTGGTGATTGTAGTTTTATTTGCTCTAGTAGGCATAATTTGGGGAGTCTATCAGTCTCTATTTCATTAACTTTGCACCAGTAGTTATAAGCTCTAATTTTAGATAATGCCTGAATTGTATGAATTCCCAATTCAGCTCTAACTGCTGCAGCAGATGTTCTTGGATCTACACCCAAAATACATCTCAAATGCTGGGACTGTGTTTGTTCTAGGTGACTTTTGACCCTTTCCAGGGTTGCCTTCCAGCAGCCACAGTGACCACAATGGCAAACCGGAAGTTGAGATGCTATTCTTTGATATAGAGCCAATGACAAGCTACTCCTTTAGATGTATCAAGAGAATTATTACTCTTTGAAAAGTGTTCATCTTCGTTGGATGCAGGAATACACAGACAACATAACAGACAGCAGCTTTGGCAGCCAATGTTGGAGAGCTTGGTTAGAACAATTTTATGCTGGATTTACTCCCTCCAAGCAGATTTTCTCAGGGTTTCACTCAATTTATTAATCCCTATTTATCATATGTAAAGACTGTTGCTTTAAATGGCAGAGACAATCTTGCCCCAAGAGCTTCTCCCACTACAGTTGTCTTCATGGTTAAATGAGTGCATGAGTGCATGAATGAATAAATGAATGAATGAATGAACGAATGATTATGATTATGATTACTGTATGGTGTTGTTACACTAGACAGAAGACCACAATGCTATTGCAGAGTAGTAGTTTGCCTTGCCAAGGTACCAGCCCTGTTGTAAGACATGCTTGCATGCTTCCCAATGTGTGCCACAGGAGGGCGAGCTGGCTTCACACCAGAGGGGAAAAAAGTGGCTTTTCCTGCAATGTTATCCAAAGCCCCCTCACTTCCCAGAGCTGCTTCACAAATGGGAATTGCAGTTGGGAAGCTTCAGAGCCATCCGGAATCTGATGGACTGCAAAGAGCACCAGCTTATCTCCCCACCAAAGTGGTACCTACTGTGTCTACTACTTGCATAGAACATGCTTTTGAACTGTTAGGTGGATATAAGCGAAGGCAAGTGACAGGAGCTCACTCTGCCACACAGTTCCTGGGCTAGAACTGCTGGAGCTGAGACCATCTCCAGCGTCACTGAGCCACTAAGCCACTGCACCTCAATGTGAATGAATGAATGAATATTCTATGGAGATGATCTGTATTCCCAATTTTGGAATCTTCATTCTTTTGACTTGGGGTGATCATCACACAAGTAAGGTCTGAGGGAAATTGTATGAAATCCATTTTCTGAACAGATATGCCAGTTTTCGGGGATTTCTAAGTAAACTGTAGTTGTTTTGTGGTGCCATTATTATCTTTAGATTAACATTGAAGTGTACCTCATTCTCGTCAATATTGACCAGCAAGCCAAATATACAGAAAGATGGTGGAGATCAACATGATGCAAACTTGATTGTTACTTTTCCACTTTTTTTAAAACTTCAAAGCATTCTGTTAAATTCAGAATTAGATCCAGCATTCCTCACATTCTGTGACATGTTGCTTTATAAGCTTTTCCATAATGAATGTGTGTGGTATGTTGCATGAGTGAGTGTTAAAATGTTTTTAAACTGTATACTTGCTGAGTGAAATGAAATAGAATAGAGCTGGAAGGGACGTTGGAGGTCTTCTCCAGCCCCAAGCTCAAGCAGAGGAACCTATACCATCTCAGATAAGTGACTATCCAATCTCTTCTTAAAAACCTCCAGTGATGGAGCGCCCACGATTTCTGGAGGCAGGCTGTTCCACTGGTTAATTGTCCTCACTGTTAGGAACTTTCCCCTTAATTCCAGGTTGCTTCCCTCTTTGATCAGTTTCCAAACATTGTTTCTTGTTCTACCCTCTGGTGCTTTGGAGAATAATTTGACCCCCTCTTCTTTGTGGCAGTCTCTCAGATACTGGAATACTGCTATCATGTCACCTCTATTTCTTCTTTTCTTTAGACTAAAGGTAAAGGTTCCCCCGCACATGCGTGCTAGTCGTTTCCAACTCTAGGGGCCGGTGCTCATCTCTGTTTGCAAGCTGAAGAGCCAGCGCTTGTCCGAGAACATCTCTGTGGTCATGTGGCCGGCATGACTAGATGCCAAAGGCGTACAGAACGCTGTTACCTTCCCACCGTAGTGGTCCCCATTTTTCTACTTGCATTTTTACGTGCTTTCGAACTGCTAGGTTGGCAGAAGCTGGGATGAGTAACAGGCGCTCACTCTGTTATGTGGAACTCAGGATTCGACCCACCAAACTGCCGACCTTCTGATCGACAAGCTCAGCGTCCTAACCCATTGAGCCACCGCGTCCCTCTTTCTTTAGACTAGCCAAACCCAAGTCCTGCAGCTATTCTTCATATGTTTTAGTCTCCAGGCCTTGGATCATCTTAGTTGCTCTTCTCTGAACTTTTTCCAGGGTCTCAACACCTTTTTTTTGTAGTATGGTGACCAATATTGGTTGCAGTATTCCAAGTGTGGTCTCACTAGGGTTTTATAAAGCGGTACTAATACTTCATGTGATCTTGATTCTATGCCTCTGTTATGCAACCCAGGATTGTATTAGCTTTTTTGGCTGCTGCTGCACATTGCTGGATTATGGTCAAGTGATCATCCACTAGGACTCCAAAGTTCCTCTCAGATTTACTGTTTTTGAGCCAGGTCTCACCTAATCTGTACTTATATCTATGATATTTCCTGCCTAAATGTAAAACATTGTTTTTCTCCACATTAAAACTCATGTTGTTGGATAGGGCCCATTGTTCCAGTTTGTCTAGATATTTTTGAATCCTGAGCTTGTCTTCTGGGGTGTTGGCTATTCCTGCCAGTTTATTGTCATCTGTAAATTTGATGAGTTCCCCTTCAATTCCCTCATCTAAGTCACTGATGAAGATATTGAAGAGTACTGGGCCTAGGACGGAGCCCCACTGCTTACTTCTCTCCATGTGGCTGTAGTACCATTGAGGACTACTCATTGAGTATGGTTTGTCAGCCAGCTTCAAATCCATCTGGTGGTGATGTTATCTATTCCACCTTTTTCTAGTTTACTAAGCAGTAGATTGTGGTCTACTTTGTTGAATGCCTTATTGAAAACTAAGTATACTGTAGTATGCCCACAGTGTTTTGCTGGTTTACTAATTTGGTCACTTTATCAAAGAATGAAATAAGATTGGTTTGGTATGATCTGTTTTTAACAAACCCTTGCTGGCTACCAATTATAACTTTGTTTGCTTCTAGTTGTTCACAGATCTCTTTTTTATTATCTTTTCCAGGATCTTCACAGGTATTGATGTTAGACTGATTGGTCTATAATTTCCTGGGTCTGTTTTTTTCCCCTTTCTTGAAGATGGGAACCACATCAGCCCTTTTCCAATCCTCAGGTACTTCCCTGGTGCTCCAGGATTTTTGAAAGATATGATGTAATGGTTCTGAGATAACAGACTACAGCCTGGGCAATATTTATTTATTTATTTATTTATTTATTTATTTATTTATTTATTTATTTATTTATTTATTTATTATTTGGATTTATATACTGCCCCTCTCCCAACGGACTCGGGGCAGTGTACAGGGCAATTAAAACACAATATACAGCACATAATATAAAAAAATTAAAATAAATTAAACCAAGTAGCCCAAGCTATAAAACACGTTCTAAAATTTAAAATTTGGAATTTAAAATCTAAAACCCCAATCCCTCAGTCCAGGCTGGCAAGTTCAAATAACCAAGTCTTCAGGTCGCGGCGAAAAGAGCAAAGGTCGGGAGCCATCCGGAGCTCAACAGGAAGCTGGTTCCTGAGGGCAGGCGCACTCACAGAGAATGCTCTCCCCCTGGGGGCCTCCAGTTGACATTCCCTGACCGACGGCACCCTGAGCAGGCCCTCTCTATGGAAGCGCACAGGACGATGGGAAGTTAATGCCAGCAAAAGGTACTCCCGTAAATAATCCGGGCCCATGCCATTTAGGGCTTTATAGGTCATCACCAGCACCTTGAATCTCACCCGGAAGACAACTGGAAGCCAATGCAGCTCGCGGAGCAGAGGTGTAACATGGGAGTATCGGGGGACCCCCATCACAACTCACGTGGCCGCATTCTGCACCAGCTGGAGCCTCCGAGTGGTATTCAAGGGCAGCCCCATGTAGAGAGCGTTGCAGTAGTCTAACCGAGAGGTCACGAGCGCATGAGTGACTGCGTAGGGCATCTCGGTCCAAATAGGGCCGCAACTGGTGCACCAGGTGAACCTGGGAAAAAGCCCCCCTGGTCACAGCTCCTATATGATCTTCTAAACTGAGCTGTGAGTCAAGGAGGACACCCAAGTTGCGAGCCCTATCTACGGAGGGTAACACCTCACCCCCTATAGATAAAGATGGAATAGAGTGGACAACCCGAGATGCTGGTATGCACAGCCACTTGGTCTTGTCGGGATTATGAACTTGTTCCTCTAAGATTATGCTGAAATGGAACATTTGTTTTCAAGAAAGGAAGAATTCCCTCCTTGTTCAGCTGGAACAAGCTGGTCATGTCAGAGAGAATTTTCTCCACTCCATGGAAGGTCATGGAGAGGGCACCCATCAGCAGTGCAGTCTTGGTCTACAGGATTGACTTTTTATTTTGTACAGCAATGTCTTTTGTCTTGTTGTAATTTAGTTTAAGGAAGGACGATGTTGCTCTCATTCCAAGAATGGAGAAATTTCCCACACAGATGGTGATAATGGAGACGTTTCACATTGAGAAAAAATGACCATGTACAATGCTGAAAACATGAAGCAACTGGTAAGGAAGGAAAACCCTACAGGAAATCCTAACGTCTTTAAGACTACTGTAGAATAATTTTTACTGAGCTTTAAATAATAAAATAGTACTTCCAAAATATGCTGAATTTCAGTAAAAAGCCTTCCCTGCCAGCTCAAATGAACACTAAAAATGTCCTAAAGTCAGGGCTTTTTTTCTCATAGAACGCTCAGAACAGCGTTCCGGAACCTTTTTTTTTTGCAAAAAAACCCCAAAACAACCCAGCTCCCTTATTGGTTTTCCTAAGCCTATTGCAGGGCTAGCAATCTTGGCTCTTTTTTATGACTCGTGGACTTCAACTCCCAGAAATCCTGAGCCAGCCATGCTGAGGTGAAAGGGAAAGTTTTCCAAGCTGAGCCATGCTGGCTCAGGAATTCTGGGAGTTGAAGTCCTTGAGTCATAAAAGAGCCTGCACTAGAGGAGGACATTAAAATTATTTACAGGATTACTTCTTTAGGAACTAAACTTTTAAAATCTAAAACAGCTAATTCAGAAAAGCCAACAGGAAAGAACCTCACATTTTTCATCTGCTTCTGTCTTTTGGAAGGTAAAATTAGATAACAAAATAATCTATTTCTTATGTAACATCTCTGCAATGAGATGTTAACATAACATTGAGCTAATCTCAATGTACACATGTTGTACTTTGTACTTTGACAATAAAGGTTTATTATTATTATTATGAAATCAAAGGTAACAGGAAAGAAATGAGAAACATTTTTCTCAATGTAATATTTATTTATTTTTATTTTTATTTTAATCCCATTTATATCCCGCCCCTCTCCGAAGACTCAGGGCGGCTTACAATTTAAGCACAAACCAGTGTGCTTAGCAATAGCTAATTTAACTGATTCTAGAAAAAATAGTATCTTTTGTACACTCTTGAAAACTATTTTGAATCTAAACAATTCTTAAGAATGAAATATTCTTAATTTGGACTTTACTTTTACTGTTTGGACTGTTGTGTGTTTTGAAAAATAGATTATTTAGAATCTAGTTATGTTGCACTTCAGTCTTTAAATAATTAACCTAGTATATACATAAGAATATATGATGTTTTCCCTGGTGAGCTTAACATCAATAACAACATTTATTAAAAAGGATAAAATAATTTCTGGGGGTATTATCTGTATAGTAAAATTTTGGACAAGCAGTGATCATGTTACATATGTGCATAAGCGTAGTCAGTAGCATATACCTTTTTAAAAATATCAAACATGCAAAGCAACAAAAATAAGTCCAAAATATCTGTATTACATCCAGAAATGCCAACTTTGCAACCAATATTTCTCATCCATAACTATGGCACCCTAAGGATACCTGCATACATGCAAATGTTTCTCTGGGATCAGTAACACAACAGGGATTGCTTTTTCCTTCCAGTAACATATACCTAAAACCAGTTTATTGCATTTGGCAATTGTACTGAAACAAAAATCTCATTCATTTAATTTGAAATCAAGTGAAAAATTGATTTAAATTATTTTATTAAAACAAATTAATGGCAATTCTTTTATAAAAAGTTGCCTCAAACAAAATGAGTTTGACATGCCTGCTCTAGATAGTTGAATGCTCCAAAATAAATTCTAGACCAGGCCTGTACATGCAGCCTACCAAGCACCCTTGGACAGAGCACAGACTTTTTTTTTAAGTAATAAAATCACCACCACTGCCCTGCAAGTCATGTTGCCTAGTGCCTCCATGGCTTACCATGACCACAAGCTCCAACACTGTAGATGCTCCTCTAGTCATTGATTAGCCCACCAGCATTCCTTTGCAGACCACAAAGATTTTTAATTTATCAGTGTGGGCCTTTCCTTTCTACAAGTTAATAATAATAATAATAATAATAATAATAATAATAATAATAATAATAATAATAATAATAATAATAATAATAATAATAATAAGAAGAAGAAGAAGAAGAAGAAGAAGAAGAAGAAGAAGAAGAAGAAGAAGTTGGAAGGGACCTTGGAGGTCATCTAGTCCAACCCCCTGCTCAGGCAGGAAACCCTATACCATTTCAGACAAATGGCTGGCCAGTCTCTTCTTAAAAACCTCCAGTGTTGGAGCATTCACCACCTCTGGAGGCAGGTTGTTCCACTGGTTAATTGTTCTAACTGTCAGGAAGTTTCTCCTTAGCTCTAGGTTGCTTCTCTCCTTGACTAGTTTCCATCCGTTGCTTCTTGTCCTGCTTTCAGGTTCTTTGGAGAATAGCTTGAC
This sequence comes from Vipera berus, assembly GCF_964194415.1. Classification (NCBI taxonomy): domain Eukaryota; kingdom Metazoa; phylum Chordata; class Lepidosauria; order Squamata; family Viperidae; genus Vipera; species Vipera berus. The sequence continues at coordinate 126,763,348 of NC_138203.1, forward strand.
TCCCTCTTCTTTGTGGCAGCCCCTGAGATATTGGAACACTGCTATCATGTCACCCCTCACCCTTCTCTTCATTAAACTACACATACCCAATTCCAGCAACCGTTCCCTATATGTTTTAGCCTCCAGTCCCCCAATCATCTTTGTTGCTCTTCTCTGTACTCTTTCTAGAGTCTCCAGTGGCGTAGCGTGGGGGTGCAGGGGGCCCTGGCCGCACCGGGTGCAACATCTGGGGGGGGCGCTCGCACTCGCAGCTCTCTGCCCCTGCCTGGCTCACTCTCTCACTGCAGTGCTGGCTGTGCGAATCCGATCCGAGCCACCGGGTCGCCGCCCACTGTGGAGAGGGGGTGCCAGGCATGCGGTGCGGTGCGGAGAGAGAGCGAGGGACTATCTGGGGGAGGGACAGTGCAGCGGCCGCCTAGCGTAGTGCTGAGCGTGGGAGAAAACCACACCAGACCAGACCAGGCAGCAGCAAGAAGAAGCTTGCCTTGCCTTGCCCCGGGTGCTGACAACCCACGCTATGCCACTGAGAGTCTCAACATCTTTTTTACATCGTGGTGACCAAAACTGGATGCAGTATTCCAGGTGTGGCCTTACCAAGGCATTGTAAAGTGGTATTAGTACTTCACTTGATCTTGATTCTATCCCTCTGTTAATGCAGCCTAGCACTGTGTTGGCTTTTTTGGCAGCTGCAGCACACTGCTGGCTCATATTGAAGTGATTGTCTACTAGGACTCCGAGATCCCCCTCACAGTTACTACTATTGAGCAAGGTACCACCTATACTATACCTGTGCATTTGATTTTTTTCTGCCTAAATGTAGAACCTTACTTTTTTCACCATTGAATTTCATTTTGTTAGATAGTGCCCAGTGTTTGAGTCTGTCCAGATCCTCCTGTATCTTAAGCCAATCTTCTGGAGTATTGGCTATTCCTGCCAGCTTGGTGTTGTCTGCAAATTTGATGAATTCCCCATGTATCCCCTCATCCAAATCGTTGATGAAGATGTTGAAGAGCTGCACAGACCTCTTCTAGATTTTCCTCTTGCCTTTCCGAGTTAACTCCTTGGTCTGTCATTGAGCAAGAATTGACTTTGTAGGGAAGCATATTATTATTTGATGTATATTTAACATATGTTCTACCTTTATTTACCAATTATATAATATTTGTATGCAATCCACATGGTGAGGTTTGGGGAAACTTACAATAGAAAAAATATATATTTAAAATCATAAGATTAAAATATGGCCTGGCCCGCACCGCCTCCGCTGCCCGCATTGCGCAGCCCTGCCATATAGGGTGGGCTCTGCTGCTCCCACAGCACCAGCCGCGCCGGCTCCAGCCACAGGGAGGGGAGCCCGCCGCCAACACCCTTCGCACTTGTGACTGCAGCAGCACTGCCCCCCCACCCCCGCCTCCTGCGCCCGCCAAGATGAGATTTCTGGCACCTTTTTTTTTTTTAGAAAAAAAGCACTGTCTGTAGTTATTTCCTTTTAAAATACTAAGCTTAGTTTAAGTCACATTTTCTCTTCCACGATCATCCATGCAGCAACCTCTGCTGGCCAGTGTCACTGCATGTCAAATACCAAAATAAGTGAACACTAGGAAAGACACCAAATGCTAATAATTAATAAAGATTTATTGAAATAGTCTTTATACTGACAGGATCAGAAATTGCCCACCTCATATCACCGGAGGATAGTGTCCCATGGAAATGACTTAAAAAAGGGGCTCACCTTTATGGGGTAGAACCTATAGCCCCTGATTCACTCAACGTGCAAAACACTGCTGGGTTCTGAGTTTCTGTGCTGAGTTTCAGATGGGCCAGACCACAACGGCTCGGAACTGCTTCAATGCAACTGAACAATGTGTTTGTTCTATGCAGTAAGAAAGCTCACTTTCTGTTTAAGACGCATTTCTAGGATTGTCAGGATCAAAAGAAGCATGTCTAGAATTTGAAAATACTCAACCATTAAAACTTTTGGTAACTTCCTATATGGTAACATTGAAGATAAAATTGACTATGCAGTGAAACTGGTGACTAATTCTGGAATGGATGCCTCATACAATCATCTTTCAATATCTCTCCATTTCTAAAATCAGGATACTTTCCTTTGGATCTGTGCACTGAATTGGATTTAATGGCCCAAGCAATCCAATTCAAATAGAGGATTCCAACCAAACATGGGGTTGGTTCATGGCTTACCATTTTGGGATCCTTCAAATAATATCTGAGAACAATGTCTGTGGACTACCCTTGATACAGTATATGAAATCCTTGGGTTATCACCAAAACCATATCCAATTTATTGCCTGAAAGCTTCTTTTGAGCCCTTTCTCTGAAAATGTAGAAGTCAACAAGTGATGACAAACTTCGGCAGAGCACAGGTCCAACTTGTAAGCTGGACCTGGAGCCTTGAGATTTAGGTTTTCAGCTTGTCTCAGAGCCTTGTTTTGCCTGTGGATGTCTATAGTTTCAGCTTTATTGACCACAAATTCTGTAATGAAAAATAGTAGACATGCCAGCCTAGAATTGTGCCAGAATCAAAACCAATTTGTATTGGTTTCCATTAACTTTCATTAATTTCATTTATATTTAATTGAATCCAGTTAATATCACTATTCCTCTTGTATACTTGTCTCATACCACTTCAAACTCTTTCAGTGACTGTCTGTAACACTGGAGAATGGACACTTTCCCCAATTTTGGACATTTATCTTCAATACAATCTTTGAAGAGGAGCAGCAATTTTCTGGCAAGAGGAGTCAATACTTGGGACTGAAAATTAATTGTTAATTAATGTTTAAAAACCATTAAGCCTTGTTTGTGTTTCAGCTCTTTGCAGCCCTGCCTCCTGCCTCAGGGCTGTACTAGAATTTTCCTACTTGAACAGTTTGTTTAAGAAATTAGTTTGCACTCTTCCTGGTTAGTATAACTAGTACCAGGATTTAACTGAGCCCCATATGAAGCAACCTTTTGTGCTTCTGGAGAAAAAAGAAACTAAAATGGCTGCTGAATTTCTCTGAGTCCTCAGAGAAAGCAAGGCAAGCTGGGCATTTCCCTTCCTTTTTCAAGCCTGAGGGATCTCATCCAGGTTGCAGGATTTGTTTTTCCCCCTTCCCTCTCAAGGAACCATTTGCACTTCAGTCTGAGATGCAGACAACACAGACTCCTCCCCAACAGCCTGCACCTATGTTCAACAGTGAAGAGACACAGGGAAGAAAACATCCTGCAGAAAGCACACTCCACAACACAGTCCTTTCAGTAGTTCCAAGGAGGCTCCACACCCATTTGCAGTACTCTGAGGACACAGACAAACCTCCAAGTGGCCTCAAAGACTCTTTAAAAGAATGCAAATGACCAGTTGTGTGCAATCCTTCCAGTGGCATCTTTGCTCCCACTGGTGGGTCAGGGGTCTCCGGCCCCTGCAGCCCCATTGGAGAGAGTTAATGGCCCTCCAGCCCCCTCACTCTCATTGGTAAGGGAGGGGCTGGGGACCCCCATAAAAACCTCTGCTCAGGGGCTGCTCCCTCTCTCTTGTTGCCTTCTTGTTCAAGCTCCCTCTGGGAATGATCCATGAGCTCAATCCAGGCATGGATGCCTCCATGCCAGGCAACTCTTTCTCTTTACTCTATCTTTAAATAAAGCTTCATCTGATTGCATCCCTGCGTGCTGCCTTTTTCTTGGAAGCACCTCAACGAACCATCGGTCTTGTGAGGCCATCTCACAAATTGGTAGCAGAGGATGGTTTAAGGCAACGCTTCCAAGCCAGCAGCTAGAAGCAAGATGCCTGGAGATTCCAGCAAGAACCCATTTGAGACGGATGGCAGGAGATCCCCAATTGTAACCAGGAGTCTTCAATCAAGGACGGCAGCCCTGCATCCAGCCCCTGACGCAAGCTTCGCTCCAGGTGAGAATACAGATGACCTCTATTCCCCCAGAGGAGCACCAGGGACCCCTTCGCATGCCTCCCTACAGCTGCAAGCCACAGAGGGAAGCATGGAAGGCTTACAGTCCATCCAAGACTGCCCAGACACCGGGGAAGCGGCCAGGGACCTGGCCACCCCCAGCGTGGACCAGATGACTGACCGAGAATGCAGGGAGCTGCTCCGAACGCTCCTTGCAGCACGAAGGATGCCGCAAGCCTCTCCACAAGGGATGCCAGCGCAGGGGGCCTCTGGACACCGGGTAAGTCCTTCCCCAGCGCCCATGAGGCCCCCTAACATGGCACCGGTCACCCTGGGGAACCCCGGGGCCCTGGAGCTTTTGGCGGGAAATTTCCCACCAAACTGTGATCTGCAGCTTCCGGGGCCAACCAGAAGCAAGATGGCGGCCCCCAGGACACCAACGTGGTTTAATAGGCCCCAGCCAAGCCTCGAGGCCCAGCAATTGGTGGCATCCAGCCAAAGCGGCACAGAAACCGCCCGGTCTTCCCCACCGGAAAGCCTCAAGGCCTATGATGGCATCGAAGCCTGTCCAGCCGAGACTGCTACAGCAGGGTTTAAAGCAGCCATCCAGGTCCTGGTTGCGGCCCTGGAGGCCAAAACAACCGCGGCCTCGACATCGGGGGTAGCCAGCCTCCCTCGCTACCCCCAGGAGCCTCCCGGAGGAGCTCCGGGGCCTCCAACCATCTCCCCGGGGCCTAACTGCCAGGAGGCGTCCAGCCTGGAGCCTCCCAGCTATGTCTTGCAACGCCAGAGGGCCCCCAGTGAACCCACAGGCCCTCCGGCCTACTTTTCACCGCCGCCCAGATGCCCTGCTTGCCAGATGGTCTTTGGGGAGCCTCCAGACGAGGCCCCCTCCTCCAGCGCCATCTTCAGCCACCTCCAGGGTCTTCAGGACCAGTGATGGGCTCCTCTGGGCGATCCTGGGTGTCTCTGTGCCATCCCGGCCCCATCCTGCAGTCTTCACCCCCCCCGGTGAGTGTTTCAGTGCCGGGGGGCTTCAGGAGGAATCTTCGGGGCTTCTGCGGCCTTCAGCACCTCTTCAGGCCCAAATCTCAGCCTGCAGGCCTAGGCTTGGGCCTGGCCCAGAGGCAGAGAGAGAGATACATCCACTCCCTCCGCCTCCTGGGCTCAAATGAGTTCTGAGCATGCCCAGTCGGGGCCATCCAAAAATCAGAGAAAAATACCACCACCTGCCAGCAGAGGGATCCCTTTTCCATTCACCTCAATGGAGAACTCACAGATGTATAGAAATGGACAAAGAGCTAAGGAAAATTCCCTTTCATCTGCTTCTGCCCTCCCAAATAATTTTGGAAAACTGCATCTTGGAGGGGAGAATTTCAACAGTTGGAGTAAAGAAGTGCAGATATGTCTATTAAAGGAAGGGACTCTAGAGATGGTTCTGGATCCCCCACCTCTTCCCTGGGGACCCCAAGAAGAGTGGTATCATAGACAAGCATATACCACTCTACTGAGCTCACTGGATGCTAACTTGTACCCCAGCATTCCAGATGGGCTCACAGCTGGCGAAGTTTGGGGATTATTATACAATTAATTCAACAGCGACAGCATCGATTCGATCACCAGACTCACAACTGAGTTTTACACCACCAGGCTGAGGTTTGGGGCTAACATGGCCGAGCACCTGGGAAAATTGAAGGCGCTCAGGGCAGAACTGATGTTCAGAGACTACCTTGTACCTGAGGCGAACATGGTCGCTGTCATTCTGGCTTCCCTGGACAAAAATTGGAGCAGCTTCATTGTTTCACTGGAGGGGACAATGAAGGAAGCCATGACTCTGCCCTACGTCACAGGGAGGCTCATTGAGGAGGACAGGAGGTGTAGAGATGCAGGAGAATACGCCAGAGCCACCGCTCAGTGAGCCAGCAGGAGGCACCACAACTCGGAGCAGGTTAATGCTCTACTTAAGTGTTTTATCTGTGGCTCTGAGGGGCATCTGAAGAAGGACTGCCCCCATCACCAACAAGGCCCCAAGCGTGGTCCCAATCAAGGAAGGGGCAAGGGGCAAGGAAGGGGGCGTGGCGGGGGCAAAGGTAGTGCCAAGGGCAATTTTGTGTGTACTTGTGCTCTCACCCCCACCACAAAGGCTGATAGCCCCACTGGCTTATGGTTACTGGACTCTGGAGCTTCATCTCACATTACCAATATGAAACAAGGGTTTAAAAGGTTAAAGAAAATTAACTCATCTGTCAAGGTGGCCAATGGTGATAAGGCTTTGGTTGTTGGGGAGGGCACTGTCTCTGTACTGGGGCTGGGAAATGTTGAAGGGGTATTACATGCTCCCTCCATTGCCAACAATCTGTTAAGCATTATCAAATTATGTGACGATGATAGGGTGGAAGTTTTATTTCGCAAAGGGGGAGGTCATGTCACCCGGAACCAGAGGGTCATTGGAAGTATTGCCATCATAAATGATTTACCATACTTCTCCCCTGAGAACCCAGCCACTGAGGACAGTCCACCGGGTGCCACCTCAGAAGGGGCCTGCGCACGGAAAGAAAGAAAGCCCCCACAGCCAGCCCCAAGGCTGTCTAAGGAGCGCAAGGCCGAAGCGGTTGCACCCAAGCCACCTCAGCCAGCCCCACGGCTTTCCAACGGCAGTGTGGACAAGAAACCTGAATCTCAGCAGGCACCTAAAGCAGGTAACCCTAAAAAGGAGCCTAAGGTGCCGGCACCGCTCAAGGCAACCCGATCCAAGAGAGTGTCAGTGGGGAAGCTGCTCCACGATAAGTGTGCCCATCTCTTACACCAAAGATTAGGTCATGCGAGCTTCCCTGTGGTTAAAAAGATGGGAGAGTTTGCTGAGGGAGTCCAGCTCAAGGATTGTGAGGTGTTCCTGGACTGTGCCATCTGTAAGAGGGCAAAGAGGAAGGCTGCCCACATTCCTAAGGTGTCACTGCGTAAGACTCAATACCCGTACCAACTAGTACATGTTGATTTGGTTGGGCCATTCACACCATCCCTAGGGAAAAGACAGTATTTTCTCACTGCCGTTGACGATTTTTCATGGTACGGCCACGTGTATACCCTCACAGAAAAATCCGAAGCCTTTGACACCATAAGATCACTGTACAACTTTGTAGAGACCCAGTATAAGACCAAGATCGCACAACTGCAGAGCGACCGCAGGGCTGAGTTCATGTCCTGAAAATTCCAGGACTGGGTAAGGCATAAGGGCATCCGACATTTTCTTACAGTGCCTTTCACTCCTGCTCAGAACGGCGTGGCAGAGAAAAGAAATGGAATCCTGCAAACTATGGTGCGTAGTCTGATTGCGGACGCTGGGGTCGCAGAATCATACTAGGCAGAGGCAGTGAAATATGCCAATTACACCTTAAATCACACCCGGAGCAGTGTTGTGGACCAGACCTCATATTTTCTGGTCCACGGTAGGAAACCAAGTCTAGGACACTTGCGTGTGTTTGGCTCCTACGCTTGGGTGCACATCCCCAAGCAACTGCGGAAGAAGGGGAGATCTGTCTCCCAGAGACTAAGGTTCTTGGGCTATGCTTCTGGCTCCAAGGCCTACCGGTTCCTGGGAGAAGGGGGCAGGACTGTGACTTCCCAATCTGAATCCTTCGAAGAGGACTCCAATTGGACCCAGATTCACTCCAATGACCTGAGCCCATATGTCAACCGACCCAGCAAGGACACACCGACCACGACATCACCTGAGACGACCACATACCCTGCCACCGACGAAAGTGAGGAACAAGACGAAGATGTCATCCTACCTGATTCAGATGGGGAGGATGAGCCGTCCAGTCCCAAGGGGGAAGACACGCCGTCTTCACCCCCAGAGACGCCTCAGAGACCCGCGATACCCAGCACCTGGGACCGAGGGTCCACACGTCCTAATTATGAAATGCCAGCAGACGTGGAACCCGCAGAAGAAAAGGGCCGTGAGTGGCAGGTCAGGAGATCAAAGCGGTCCAACAAAGGGGTCCCGCCAAAGAGAATCGACATTGAGCACATCGTGTCCGTCAACAGCATTGTGATCACCCCAAAATCCTTCTCTGACATCCAGGAGCTGCCCATCAAAGAACAGGAGAAATGGCAGCTTGTGATGGAGCAGGAGATGGCGAGCCTGATAAAGTTAAAGGTCTTTACCCCCTAGCAACCACCAAAGGAGAGGAAAATCATTGGCACAAGGTGGGTTTTCAAGGCCAAACCACTTGCCAATGGCCTCTACCTGTATAAGGCCCATTTGGTAGCTCAGGGGTTCGCCCAGCGCTACATGGAGGACTACGGGGAGACCTACTCTCCAACTGTCCGGGCAGAGAGCGTCAAGGCCGCCCTCGTGACTGCAGCCGCTCTGGGGGAGGAAGTCTTCCAATTCGACATCCAGACGGCTTACCTCCACACCAATTTGGACCGGCAGATCTACGTGAAGGCCCCTCCTGGCTTCCAGCAGGAGGGGGGAAACACATGGCTGCTCCGAAAAGGGTTATATGGCCTGAAGCAGTCGGGGAATCTATGGTACGACTGCCTTAGAAAAAGTTTAGAACGAGTTGGTTTCAGTGCATCCCATGCAGATGAATGTGTTTTCACACGCAACTCCAAGGGTACCACAGAACGGGTGTTAGTTTATGTGGACGACCTCCTATATGTAGGGCCTGACAAGGAAGGGTGTGATGAATTTGCCAAGGCCCTGGGGGAAAACTTTACCCTGAAGTCTTTGGGGCGGGTTGACAGGTACTTGGGTGTGCACATCTTGGCCACTAAGGAGGGGTTCGCCCTATCTCAGAAAGAAAAGATTGAGGAGTTATTGGCCAAATGCAAAATGGCAGAATCTAACCCAACGCGTAGCCCGATACAAAGTGACTATTACAGTCACACTCACAAGGACGGTCCTGAGTTCACAGATAATAAGCTTTACAGATCTGTGATTGGCTCCTTGCTATATATCAGCAATTGGAGCAGGCCTGACATAGCTTTAGCTGTGAATCTACTGTCCAGGCATGTGGAACACCCAAAGGAATTCCACTGGACTGCTGTTAAGAGGGTACTTAGGTACCTCAGGGGCACGACCAATGCTCTCCTTGTGCTGGAACCAGAGAAGGGGAAGACGACCCAGCTCTCTGCTTACTCGGACGCAGACTGGGCTGGTGACACCAAGAGTAGACGGAGCACCTCTGGTTTCCTCATATTGCTAAATGGCTGTCCTATCCATTGGCATGTTAGGCAGCAAAAATTTGTTTCTTGCTCCATGGCTGAGGGGGAATATGCAAGCCTGTCGGACACGGCCAATGATTTGATTTGGTTCGATGCTCTGATAACGAGCATCTGGGCACCTCCTCATCTGCCCATCAAAATTCAAGAGGATAATACGGCTGCAATTGCAATCTCGGGGGCATATGCAGTGGGCTCTAGGTCCCGCCACATAGACCTACGCTATAAAAATGTCAGGCAGCTTGCCAAAATGGGGTTTATACATGTTGAGCATTGTAATACAACTGACCAGATAGCTGACCTGTTCACCAAACCTGTACCCATTGAGCGGCACAACCTTCTGTGTATGCGCTTGTGTTGGGTCTTCTGAACGTGTATATGCATGTCTATGACACTTGCTTGCCCCCTCACATACATTCACTGGTCCCTGTCATTGGCTGGCAAGAAGGGGATTTGTTAGATGTTTTTGTGCCAGCCATGGCAGTTCCCCAAAAAGGTCATCAGATGGGAGCAAAGAGGCATCTTTGCTCCCACTGGTGGGTCAGGGGTCTCCGGCCCCTGCAGCCCCATTGGAGAGAGTTAATGGCCCTCCAGCCCCCTCACTCTCATTGGTAAGGGAGGGGCTGGGGACCCCCATTAAAAACCTCTGCTCAGGGGCTGCTCCCTCTCTCTTGTTGCCTTCTTGTTCAAGCTCCCTCTGGGAATGATCCATGAGCTCAATCCAGGCATGGATGCCTCCATGCCAGGCAACTCTCTCTTTACTCTATCTTTAAATAAAGCTTCATCTGATTGCATCCCTGCGTGCTGCCTTTTTCTTGGAAGCACCTCAACGAACCATCGGTCTCGTGAGGCCATCTCACATTCCATTCCCCAACATTCACTCTGTCACTGCGTTTTTTCTGTTTTCTCAGAAAAGCAAGGTATAGTTTGTACTTTTGCAAGCTGTCTTGTTATCTTATCATTGTAACCATGGTGAGTGTCACATGTTTCAGCCAGTTTACTATTGTGTGTGCATGCCTAAAGCATGGTCTGAAGACCCATCTATTTGAACAAGCCGGCCTGGCCTGATGGGGGATGTGTTGGGGTTTTAATGGGGATTTTTATATTATCATTGATTGTTTTAGTTGGGCTACTATTTAATTCTTTTTAATTTTTGTATTCAGTATTTTTATATATGCCCTGTTCACCGCCCTGAGTCCTTCAGGAGAAGGGCGGTATACAAATATAATAAAATGAAAATGAAATGAAATAAAGCAAAAGTTACTTTCTCTTTCCTCTCCTCTGTGCTCTCTGGTGAGATAGACATGTAGCCATGAGTTTTTTCTGTGTTTTTACAAGTTTTTTTGTAATTAAAAAGGTTAATAGTAGAATATATGCTTCAGGTTTTCTTTGTTTATCATGCATCAAAAAGAACCACGATTCATCCCCTCTGATAGAGTTTTTTACTCTTCTGACACACTCAAGCTTAAGAAGTGTCTAGGATGAGAAGTGAAATGTCTTCAAAGAAAAACAAGGAAGTCCACTTGCCTCTTAAAAAAAGCACCTTTGGAACAACCATAACAAAAATGACTGAGAATCTCCATAGTCATACTTCCTCTCAAGGTGCATGAGCTTTGTTTTCCTCTAATGAATTTGCAATAAATGATGCTTATAGAAGTAGCACAGTGTTCTCCTGACTTTCTTCATTCTACAGGAATCTATGACAGTATTATTCCATCATCTACATAAAATAGAATCAATATGGACTTGTTGCCAATCATGAAGGGATGATGCTCTTTTTAGTAAATACTCCACTGTTCCAATGATTTGATGTAATATTGTAAGTGAACAATGAAGCACTCAGGATATACCATTGCTTAAATCTATTGCTAGCTTGCTCTACATTTAAGAAATGTCCAGTTATATTGCATCTCACCTTGAATCTATCATTTAGATGAAATGCATGTAAAAGGGGGAGTGAGTTGTAGAAGATATAAGTTTGTGCTTAAGGGCAGGGCCAGCTTTGGGCTAAGTAGGCATTGGACTAGGACACCAAAGCTTAGGGAGCAGGGACTCTTTGCACCAATGGGAAGTGGTGCCTTCACACAACGCAGCCTAGGAGCGCCATGCAGTCTAGAGCCAGCACTTCTAAAAGGCTTCCATGAAAACTGAATCACAAGTTTGATTCGGGTCTACAGACAAAGTGGATAATGGCAGTGGTGGGTTTCAGCTGGTTTGCACCACTTTGGTAGAACCGGTAGCTAATTATTTGTTCTCTGGGCCCAGAATGGACTTCCAGAAGTGACATCCACACAGAGAACCAGTTGTTCACATATTTGAATCCCACCACTGGAAAAAGGGATCTTAGAAGACTGAGTGTACTTTTCAGTCAGGTGTGAGGGCCACACAGGATGGACTTTGTAATACTTGAAACATGGTTTTTGTAGTACTGTTGCACTGGCTAAATAATGCAGTCAGGTGGGAGAGTATCAGGTCCTGGCCTAGCACACAGCAGAGTCTTAAACACTATTCATTGGCTTGAAGGGGCACATCTTTTAGCCAAAGTTTCCAGTAAGTAGGTCTGACACTGATTTTATTTTTTAAAAAGCCTTACTGGACAGTAACTGCAGTTATTTTGGAGAAGTGACTTCAATGTTTATATTGATTCAGACTGTACAAATTCAGCCAGGCCAACATGCAAACTGGAAGAAATCCCAGAGTCCAGTTCCAAGACTGTTTTCCCATCTTTCTTGCATAATGGATTCCAATAATCAAGGTGGACAAGGTGATGAACCAATTGGCTTTTGTTATTATGACATCTGCCTCTGCCGTTGTTCTGTTCTGTTGTAGGTTTTTCAGCTCAGAATCATAAGAAATCCCATTGAGACTCTGAAAACGAGGGAGAGGGAGGGGGAAAAACCCCAATAAAGAAGGGGATGGAGTAAGTGTATTGTAGTCAAGGGAAGACCAGGAGACAGCAGGCACAGTTTAAACGATTTATTTAGGGATCGTGTCCCAGGCGAGGCACCGCCGGGATTCCCTCTTATTTATACTCTAACTCTGTAAATGTTAAACCAATCAGCGGGTGGTGTTCTCCCGCCGCGTGGCGGCAGCCAATCAGGTGTGGTCAGCTGCAGCAGCCGCGAGCTGTCAACAGGCTGTTGCTCCGGCCAGCTGGCAACTTCTGACAGCTCCGGTTGCTCTGCGCATGCACGGCCCAGGCAACTTTGACAGCTGTCAGTAAGCTGCGCCTGCGCGGCAGCTTGACAGCTGTCAAAGTCAGCCGCTTCGCTGCGCCTGCGTGGATGAGAGGCGGCAGCCCTTTTGACAGCTGTCATCGGGCTGCCGTGTTCTTCCTCACGAACGTGTGAGGAGAATAAACAGTTTAACAGTTAATATATAACACCCCTTCCTCCTCCCCTTGAAAGTTTTTAACTTGGCTGGGTTTCGCTGCTTCTGCTTACGGCCCATTCGTAGTCGGCTAAGCATGCTGGTGTTTTCCGCAGTCTGGTGGAGCGGCGGAGGTTCTCTCTGGGCTGATCTTCCTTTCCCCTGGCGATGGAAGGTGTTGGGCTTGGAGGTTCGGAAGCGTCGGAGGGATCGGAGATGTGCGGTGCTGGGATTGGCGGCGTTTGTGGTGGAGTTGGGTTATGCAGCGTAGTGGGGTTTTTTTGGGGGGGGCGGTTTTGCGGCACCCTGGGTCTCAACTGGTCGGTGTGCCGTTTGATGTGCCGTCCTCCCCCTAAGTCAATTAGATAGGAGATTGGTCCTGTTTGGTTTAGTACTACGCCTTGAACCCATTTGTCACCAGCCCCGAAGTTTCTGGCCCAGATGAGTTGTCCGGGAGGGAAGGTTTTGACGGGTGGTGTATGGTCACTTTCTGTGGCTGTCCTGTCAGGTTGCAAGCGGTCCAGCTTGGTGACCAGGCGGCGGCCCCAGCGGAGTTCGGCTGGTGATTTCCTGGTGGAGGAGCAAGGGGTTGAGTGTTGGGCTAGGAGGAATTGTGCCAGCTGGCAAGTGCCAGTCTCCGGAGATGATTTTCTTCAGGGAGTCCTTGGTGGCCTTCACCATGACCTCTGCGAGGCCGTTCGAAGACGGGTGAAAGGGTGAGAGGTAAATTGGGGGCCGTTGTCGGACACTAGGACATTGGGTAACCCGTGGGTGGCGAAAACCCTCCTCAAACCCCTGATTGTGGCCGCGGTGTTCGTGCTGGAGACGGGGATGACCTCCAGCCATCTGGAGAAGCTGTCAACTATTATGAGGAAGTTTTGGCCCTGGAAGGGGTCGGCATAGTCGATATGTACCCTGGACCAGGGGTTCTTGGTCACCTCCCACTTGTGAACGGGGGCGTGTGGTGGGGGTGGTCTAGTTTGCTGGCACATGTAGCAGCTGGCTACGTGGTTTTCTATCTCGGCATCAAGCCTCGGCCACCAAAGGTAGCTGCGGGTGAGCGATTTCATTTTAACCACACCTGGGTGGCCCTCATGGAGGGATTGTAGAGATTGTTGTCTGTGGGGAATTGGAATAATGACCCGGCTGCCCCAGAGGATGCACCCTAGGTGGGCGGACAGTTCGTGCTGTCTGAGGAAGTAGGCTTGGAACTCTGGCCCGGGGCAGGCGGACTGCCAGCCTGTCAGAACCCAGGTGAGAACTCTGCCTAGGACCTTGTCTTTGCTAGCTGCTGTGGCTATGTCCTTGGCAGACAAGGGGCGATCTGGCAATTCCTGGATTGCCAGGATTTGGCCAGCTGGTGCAGGATCTGGCTCGAGAGTGGGTAGGGGCAGCCTGCTTAACCCATCTGCATGACCCATTTCCTTCCCGGGTTTGTGTTCAAGTTTGAATGAATAGGCTAGGAACGTGGTCCAGCGCAGCATTCTTGGGGAGAGGATTTGGGGTGTTAATTTGTTCCAGGTGAAGAGCCCTAGCAGTGGTTTGTGATCGGTAAAGATCGTGAAGGAGCGGCCGTATAGGTAATCGTGAAATTTTTTCACGCTTGCCACTATTGCTAGGGCCTCCTTGTCTATTTGAGCGTAGTTTCGCTCTGCCCTGGAGAGGGTCCTGGAATAATAAGCGATGGGAGATTGTGTCCCATCCGTGTGCAGATGGCTGAGGACTGTGCCTATGCCATAGGGGGAGGCATCGCAAGCGACACAGAGGAGCATCTTTTCCCTGTAATGGGTGACTGTGGATTTGCTGGATAGAAGCTGTTTTAGTTTCTGAAAACTGTCGTTGTGGACCTGAGTCAGGGGGCTCCCTTATCTAGCAGCCTATGAAGTGGTTCTGCTATGGTTGCCTTCTGGGGAAGGAAGGCATGATAAAAATTAAGGAGTCCTAAGAAAGCTTGAAGTTCAGCCTTGTTCTTAGGGGGTGGGGCTGCCTTGATGGCTTGGATCTTAGAATCAGTGGGATGGATTCCCTTGGCATCGATTCTGTAGCCCAGGAATTCGGTGGCTGGGACTCCTATGGAGCATTTTTCTTTTTTCAATTTAAGGCCGGTGGCGCGGAATCTTTGCAGCACCTCCTGCAGCCTACCCGCTAAAATTTCCTCAGTCTCCCCTGCGATGAGCACATCATCGAAGTAGGGGCAGACTCCGGGGATCCCTTTGAGGGTTTTTTCCATGGCCTCCTGGAAAATGCCAGGTGCCACAGCGATTCCAAATTGCAGGCGGTTAACCCTGAACGCCCCGCGGTGGGTGACGATGGTCTGGGCGTCAGCTGTCTTTTCTGAGACTGGTAATTGTAAAAAGGCGTGAGCCAAGTTGAGCTTGGCAAAAATGGTGCCCGACTGGATGGCTGAGAGGACATCCTTGACAGCTGGGACTGGATAGGCGTGGGGGTTTAATGCGTGGTTCAGGGTGGCCTTATAGTCCGCGCAGAGGCGAACTTCTCCGTTGGGCTTAACTGGGGTAACTATGGGGGTCTCCCAAGTGCCCCCTTCTGTGGGTTCTAGCACTCCAAGGCTAACTAGCCTATCAAGTTCTGCTTCAATTTTAGACTTGAGGGCGAAGGGAACCCTCCTTGCCTTAATCCTGACAGGCAGGATCTCCGGGTTCAGCTTTAAGTCTATGGGAGGGCCGTTGTACTTCCCCAGGGTCCTGTCAAACACGTCTGCGTACTGGTGGCAGACAGCTTCTAATTGATGGGACTGAGATTGGTTAATTCCAATGATTTTTATGCCCAGAGCTTCAAACCAATCGAGGCCGATGAGGCTAGCTCGCCTCCCTACTGCAATTTGGGCTGTGAGTTCGCCGTGAAATTGCTTGTAGTCGATCATAAGTTTGGTTTCCCCTTTAAGTTTGATCGGGGCGCCTTGGAAGTCAGCAATTTTTTTTTTGAGGGGCTAAGAGGGAAACGGCGTCTGCATTGACGCACTATTCCTTGCAGTGTGTCCCAGGATAAGATGGAGACTGAGGACCCTGAGTCCACCTCCATCTCGCAAGGGACTCCCTGTATTCGAATTTGGGTTTTTACTTTTGGCCTGATGTAGTTGGTGAATAAGGGCCCCTGGTCCGTACTGATGGTCAAGATAGATGACCTTGGGTTTTCCCTGGGCAATTTAGGGGGGTGTCCTACCTTCAGGGGCGACTTCCAGATCATTGAGGGTCTCACGGTTCGTGCTGCGACAGGCGGAGCGGATGTGGCCGGTTTTGCCGCATCCGTGGCACTTGGTGTTGCAAAATTTGCAAGAGGCTGTGGCGTGATTTCCGCCTCAGCTGGCACATTTGGTGCGGATGGTGGGGAGGTTTTTTGTGCCCCCGACTGGTCTGTCCGGTCTTCTGTCGCTTTCTCGGCGAGTTTGGGGGTTGCCAGGTCTCAGACGGATGGCGTCCACTTCGGTTTTCTCCTCAGGTGCTCTGAGGTCGGGGTTTCTGGGGTAGTCTTGGTGGACTGACCTGCTGAAGGAGTTTCCCGATGGGGCCGTGTCTTCCCTGTGGCAGTCTTCATAGGCCATGATTTCGAGTGTCAACTCGGCAAGGTCCATTGTGGGCTTGGTGATGATCTTCTTTTGAAGCTTTTCGTTCCGCAGACCAGCGATGACCTGGTCCCTGATGCGGTCTTCAAGGTTGGGGAAGCGACAGCAGCGGGCTGCCTGGCGGACCGTAGCGATAAAGGACTTGGCTGACTCGCCCGGTCATTGGAATTGGCGGGCGAAATTCAGCCGCCAATAAAGTTCAGACCGTCTTGGTGTGAAGTGCCGGTTGAGGTGGCCGACTAGCTCTGCGTAGGGCATGGCGGCCACGGGGTCTGGGCTACAGAGCCCTACGGTGACGTCATAGACCGCTGGCCCGCTGAGGCAAAGAAGCGCCGCGGCCCTGGGGCGGTCTTCGAAGATTTTGTCGACCTGCCCGAGCTGCGATTCCCAGCCTTCTGGCTGGGAAACGTCGAATTCCCTGATGTGCCCGAGAGTGGCCATGCTGTCCGGTCCACGGGTCTGCTTGTGGGTTGAGTGGGTGGAGGGCTCTCCCTAGCTAGCAAGTGACTTCAGCAGTGTCGGCTGGTGGGACGGCTTCCCTCCTTCAGTTCGTGGCTTCAGCTCAGTGACTTCAGCTCTATTAAGCAGACCCGTATCCCACCTTCGTCGCCAGGTGTATTGTAGTCGAGGGAAGACCAGGAGACAGCAGGCACAGTTTAAATGATTTATTTAGGGATCGTGTCCCGGGTGAGGCACCGCCGGGATTCCCTCTTATTTATACTCTGTAAATGTTAAACCAATCAGCGGGTGGTGTTCTCCCGCCGCGTGGCGGCAGCCAATCAGGTGTGGTCAGCTGCAGCAGCCGCAAGCTGTCAACAGGCTGTTGCTCCGGCCAGCTGGCAACTTCTGACAGCTCCGGTTGCTCTGCGCATGCGCGGCCCAGGCAACTTTGACAGCTGTCAGTGAGCTGCGCCTGCGCGGCAGCTTGACAGCTGTCAAAGTCAGCCGCTTCGCTGCGCCTGCGTGGATGAGAGGCGGCAGCCCTTTTGACAGCTGTCATCAGGCTGCTGTGTTCTTCCTCACGAACGTGTGAGGAGAATAAACAGTTTAACAGTTAATATATAACAGTTAATATATAGCTGGTGAATTGGACACTCTTGACCTTCCAGCTTTTCTGCTTTCCAACTTTTGACTGATGGACTGCCTGACTGGACTCCCCCGGACTAATGGTTTTATCTTACTCCAGCACAGCCTTACTGGCGCTCAGGGGTGCCCCCCTCTCCTGGGTGCGACCCGCCTGCCTTTCCATTGTACCTCTTGATGACGGGCCCAATTATTGGGACCCCGAGAGATGGCTGGGCAGGGACAGGAGCCTCTCTTCCAAATTTAACAAGAGGCCCCTGGTGTGTTTTTTAGCTAAATGTTTTGAGGGGTTAGGGAGGGGGGTGGTTCGGTTGGAAACTAGGGGGGTTCTGCCAACCATTTCTCAGACCAGGTCAGGGATTGATCGCGCCGTGGTAGGAGTTGGGCTGGGAGCCTACGGGGCCCCGGGGCGGGTTGTGGGATTATCTATTCCTACGGCAGTTGGGAATGGCCGCAGGTGTAGGAACAGAGGGCCACATCAATTCCCGGGGGTGCGTCCCTGCTGTCTTCAAGCGGTGATGTGCTCCGACCCTCTGATTTCAGCACGTGGTACCGGGAGCGAGGATGTGCAGCCACCTGAGCTCAGGCTCGTGTATTTCAATGCCAGGTCCGTAATGAATAAAGCACCTCTCATTCGTGATCTGATTGAGGAGGAGCATGCGGACCTGGCTTGCATCACGGAGACCTGGTTGGGCCCAGAGGGCGGAGTCCCCCTGGTTGATCTTAGCCCATCAGGTTTCCGGGTGCTGCACCAGCCTAGGGCTCAGGGTTGGGGCGGTGGAGTGGCAGTTGTTGTGAGGGAGACCTTATGTCCGCGGGAGGCCACCACAGTCCAGATAGCCAGGTGTGAGTCCCTCCTCCTGAGATGTGGTCCCAGAGCTCAGTTGGGCTTGCTGCTGGTGTACGTTTCACCTAGACACGTGGCAGCAGCCCTGCCTGAGCTTCTCGATATCCTCTCAGGGTTGGTGGTTGAGTTCCCCAAACTTATAGTTTTGGGTGACTTCAACCTACCATCCCTGGGGGGATCACCTGAGTTAGCTCGGGAGTTCATGGCTTCCATGACGGCCATGGACCTGAAGCAGGTTATTCTGGGCCCAACTCACGGGGGGGGGACACACGCTCGATCTGGTTTTTCTATCCGGACGGTGGTTAGATGATCTTGGGGGGGGGTTCCCCAATTAATTCACCCCTGTCATGGACCGATCATCATCTCCTGCGGATGGTCTTCCGTTTTGCCACTCCCTGTCGTGGGGTTGCTGAGCCAACAAGATGGTTCCGCCCTAGGCGCCTTATGGACCCTGAGCGGTTCCAAACGGCGCTTGGGCCCCCATCTGCCTCCTTTGCTCACAGCTCGGTCGATGCCCTAGTGGAAGCCTGGGAAAGGGCAGCCACAGAGGCACTCGACCAAGTTGTACCCATGCGGCCCTTGACCCGACGCAGATCCCAACGGGCCCCATGGTTCTCCATGGAGCTCCGTGAGATGAAGCGTCGGAGACGGGGCCTAGAGAGCTGTTGGAGGTTCAGCCGATCCGAATCCGACCGGTTATGACTAAGGTCATTTACGAGAACTTATCTCGCAGCGTTGAGGGTGGCTAGGTCTAACCACTTTGCCACCCTCATCGCGTCCGCAGATAATCGCCCGGCCGCCCTGTTTAGGGTAACTCGCTCTCTTCTTAATCAGGAGGTGAGGGAGGAACCCTTGCAGGGTCGAGCCGAGGAATTTAGTCGATTTCTGTCGGACAAAATCGCTCGGATCTGGACCGGTTTGGACTCCGACTGGGCAGAGTCTGACGAAGAGGATACGGGCGTCCTTGTCGATTTAATCTGGGAAGAGTTCGATCCTGTGACTCCTGAAGAAGTGGACAAGATCATGGGGAAGCTGAGCTCCACCACGTGTTTGTTGGACCTGTGCCCCTCCTGGCTGACTTATGCAGCCCGGGATGGGACACGAGGCTGGCTCCAGGCAGTGATTACTGCCTCTTTGAGTCAGGGTAGTTTTCCCTCCGCCTTGAAGGAGGCGGTGGTGAGACCCCTCCTCAAGAAGCCTGCCTTGGACCCAGCAATTTTAAACAACTATCGTCCGGTCTCCAACCTTCGCTTTTTGGCGAAGGTTGTTGAGAGCGTGGTGGCGCAGCAGCTCCCTTTGTTCTTGGATGAAGCTGACTACCTAGACCCGTACCAATCGGGTTTCAGGCCCGGGTACAGCACGGAGACGGCATTGGTTGCGCTGGTGAATGATCTCTGGCGGGCTCGGGACAGAGGTTGCTCCTCTGTCCTAGTCCTTTTAGACCTCTCAGTGGCTTTTGATACCATCGACCATGGTATCCTGCTGCGACGTCTCAGGGGGTTAGGAGTGGGAGGCACAGTTCTCCAGTGGTTCTCCTCTTACCTTCTGGGACGTTTGCAGTCGGTGTTGGCAGGGGGGCAGAGATCGACCTTGAGACCTCTCATTTGTGGAGTTCCTCAGGGATCGGTTCTCTCGCCTCTCCTGTTCAACATCTATATGAAGCCGCTGGGTGAGATCATTCGTGGTTTTGGAGTTGGGTATCACCAATATGCTGATGATACCCAGCTTTTTATTTCGACCCCAAACCACCCCAGCGATGCCCTCGACGTGATGTCCCGTTGCCTGGAGGCGGTCCAGGTCTGGATGGGGAGGAACAGGCTTTGACTCAACCCTGACAAGACTGAGTGGCTGTTCGTGCCGGCATCCCGGGAAATTCCGATTATTCCATCATTGGCCATGGGGGGTGAGCTATTACCCCCCCGTAGATAGGGCCTGCAACTTGGGGGTCCTTCTAGATTCACAGCTCTCTTTGGAAGAGCATATTGGAGCTGTGACTAGGGGGGCCTTTGCCCAGGTTTGCCTGGTGCGCCAGTTGCGGCCCTATCTAGACCGGGATGCCTTGCGCACAGTCACTCATGCGCTCGTGACCTCTCGTCTAGACTACTGTAATGCTCTCTACATGGGGCTGCCCATGAGGTCCACCCGGAGACTCCAGCTGGTGCAGAATGCAGCCGTGCGAGTTGTCTTGGGAGTTTCCCGATACTCCCATGTTACACCTTTGCTCCGCGAGCTGCATTGGCTACCGGTTGCTCTCCGGGTGAGGTTCAAGGTGTTAGTGATGACTTACAAAGCCCTTCATGGCATGGGTCCGGATTACCTACGGCAACACCTGCGGCCGGCGTCAACTTCCCTCCGTCCAGTGCGCTCCCACAGAGAGGGCCTCCTCAGGGTGCCGCCGATCAAAGAATGCCGATTGGTGACCTCCAGGGGGAGAGCGTTCTCTGTGGGCGCGCCAGACCTTTGGAACCGCTTACCGGTTGAGCTCCGGACGGCCCCCGACCTTCGCTCCTTCCGGCGCGATCTCAAAACTTTCTTTTTCGAACAAGCTGGCCTGGTCTGATGGGATGGGGTTGGGTTTTTATAAATAGTTTTAATTGTAATATGTATTAATTTTAAGGGCATAATGTTTAATGGTTTTTTAATTTTTGTATTCTATTTTTATTGTGTATTGCCCTGTTCACCGCCCTGAGTCCCTCGGGAGAAGGGCGGTATAGAAATCAAATTATTAAATTAAATTAAATTAAATATTAAATAACAGTAAGAGTGGTGGAGAAATGCACAGCATTGGGGAAAGATGTCAGCTGCAGCTACAAAAAGAAAAGGAGGAGGAGGGGGGAGAGGAGAGGATATAAAAGGAGGTTTTTGGAGGGAAAGGGAGAGAAAAAACCTGAGAGGGAAAGGGAAGGGGATGGAGAAAGAGAGGTGGAGAAGAGGAGAAGCTTGTTTGAGTCAACCAGGAGAGAAGGGGATAGAACAGTGCAAAGATTAATGTCAGAGAAACAAGCACAAGTTTCCCACTAAAAGTGTGGTACGTGGGTGTTCTGATAGTCCTCAACTTACAACCAGAATTGAGCCCAAAATGTTGCTAAGTGAGAAATTTGTTAATTGAGTTTTGTCCCATTTTATGACTTTTCTTGCCACATTTGTTAAGTGAATCACTGCAGTTGTTAAATTAATAACACAGTTCTTAAATGCATCTGGTTTCCCCATTGACTTTGCTTATCAGAAGGTTGCAAAATGGGATCAAATGACCCCGGGATACTGTGAATATCATAAATATGAATTAGTTGCCAAGCATCTGAATGTAAATCACTTGACCCTGGGGATGATGCAATGGTCATAAGTGTGAAAAATGGTCATAGGTCACTTTTTTCAGTGCCATTGTAACTTCAAACAGTCATTAAGTTAACAGTTGTAAAGTTGAGGACTACTTGTATTTCATTACTTTTTTTCCTTTGTTTTTTGTAATCAAGTTTTTGACACCTTGCTAGGTGACTGGTGGTACTCAAATATTGCCATATCCTAAAAGTGGTACAATGGGTGAAAAGGTTGAAGAGATTAAATGAGTCTGGTTTGCAGAGATCACAGATTGTTAAAGAATGTAAGCAAGCATTCCAAAATGATTTTAATAATAATTTGGGTAAGGGAACAAATTTGACAACAGTTTGGGACTCTTGTAAAGCTGTGATATGAAGATATCTTATGCAATGCAATACAGTGATCGAGAAGAAGCTGAAAAGAAAAATCCAAAAAGTGTTACAAGAAATTAAAGTAAGTGAAAGAGAGCTCCAGAAATCACCAGAAGATTTTAACATACTTAACCAAGTAAAATTATTGCAACAACAAATGTCTTTTTTGACTGTTTCAGATATTGAAAAGAAACTGAAATATACAAAACAACACATTTTTGAACATGCAAATAAACCAGGGTAATGGTTGGCATATAAATTAAGTAAACATACAGAAAAGAAGATGATAATTAAACTTCAGGAAGGAAATAAGACTTACATGGATAATAAAAATATTCAAAGTCTTTTGGAATTGTTATATTAATTTATATAAGAAACAGGAAATCTTCTTTAAAATTATTGATTATATATTGACTTAAATCTTCCTAAATTACTGGAACATTATAAGCAAATTCTGTACAATAATGTTCTTTGAAATGACAGAAGCAATTAAAAGAACTAAGACAGGTAAAGCCCCAGGACCTGATGGTTTATTGAGTGGATTCCATAAAATCTTTGAAGAACAATTACTTCTTCTGATAAAGGACTAAATGAATTCTATTTTACAGGGAAACTCTATGCTGGATTCATGGAAAGATGTCTATATTTCTTTAGTACCCAAAGAAGGACAGGACTTAATTTCTGTGAAGAGTTACAGGCCATTTTCTTTTCTTAATAACGATTATAAACTCTTCACATCTGTTTTAGCTGACAGACTTTAAAAAGTTTTACAGGACTACGTACATGAAGACCAGTGTGACTTTCTAACCAAAAGGCAACTAAGAAATAATGTGAGAGTAATTTTGAATATAATTGAACATTTACAACAACCTAGTGACAAACAGGTTGCATTAATCTTTTAGATGCAGAAAAAGCTTTTGATAATTTGAATTGGGACATTATGTTCAATGAAAAAGATGGATTTTGGATTGGGTTTTATACAACAGTGGTCACCAAACTTTTGGTTCCATGGATTCGTGGCGGAGGAGGTTATGGCAGCTGGGGAAATGGTTTTGCACATGCAATCTAGCTCCCACATGTGTGCACATGAAGCTTCACATGCTCGACCACCACTTGCATGGCCCCAGTTGCCAACAGGCCATGGACCAGTACCAGTCCACAGAAACTGTTATACAAGGTTTGAAGTCTATTTATATACTCCAGAAAGCTTGGACTATGGTGAATGGAAATTTGACAAAATCATGTGAAATCCAGAAAGGGACAAGACAGGGGTATCCTTTATCCTCTTTATTATTTATTCTGATGTTGGAACTGCTAAATAGGGACATTAGACAAGAGAGCAGAGCAAAAGGATTACAAATTAAAACACATAATTATCATATTTTGGCTGATGATTTGGTATTGATTGTGCAAGATCCACTAGAGAATATTGAATATGAAGATTAAAATGTTTGGAGAAATGGCGGGCTTTGAAAATAATTAAAGATGACGATACTGACCAGAATATGAATGTGGAAGATTGGAATTGGAATTTAAAACTGGTTTTAAAGTTATCAATAAGGTGCAGTATTTGGGGGTGATTCTTATTAATGAAAATTCTAGGTTATATAAAATAATGTTAACATATGGAAGGACATAAAGTTGGATTTAAATAGAGGGGAGAAACTAGATTTGTCATCGAGGGGAAGATTTTCAGTAATTAAAATGAATATACAACCTAGAATGTTATTTCTATTCCATACTATACTGATATTGATTAAAGTTTCTTCTTTTAAGGTGACAGAAATATATATCTAAATTTATTTGATAAAGAAAAAACCAAGAATTACATGTAAGGATGCTAAAGAAAGAGGAGGTCTGGGTTTGCTGGATGTTAGATTATATTATGATGCTTGCTGTTTGCTATAGTTAAAAGATTGGATAACTTTGAAAAACTTAAGGTTTTTAGATACTGAAGGTTCTGATTTGAGATTTGGGTGGCATGATTATTTGTGATATGACAAAGTAAAAGTTAATCCTGGTTTTAAGAATCATATCATTAGGCAATCAATTGGGACTCTATGGTGGAAATATAAAAGATTGGCTGACAAAGTGCCACTTTGGCTATCATCCCATGAAGTACTACAGAAAAAAGAGATGTTATTGGAATGTAAATGGATGAGATATCAGGATTTATTTTGAAAGTTTTAAACTTGATTTAAAAAAAGCTTTGTTTTCTCAGGAGTTAAATTTAAATTGGATATCAACTTATCTTCTAGAGATGACCACCTGATTGCTAAAATATATAAAATGTTACTTAAGATGAATCTGGAAGATAAAAATGTGGGGTATAACATAACACTGAATAAATTGGAGAATGTATGGACTAATGGTAAAAAAAATTTTTGAATTAAAGCAGTTGAATTAAAGCTTTTAATAAAGCATTCTGTAAAGAATTGCCAAATCCTAGAAGGTGTGAATTCATTATACACCCATGTCAGGTATTCCTATATGAACAGAAAGTACAAAATTAGAGCCTTATTCCCATCTTTCTTTCCCTTTGTCCCTCTCCCATTTCTGTGTCTTCAAGAAGGGTAAATATAGCAAGAAAAGCAAGAAGTAAAATATAGTTCTCTTAGTTTTTTCAGTATGTTTCTTTTCTCTACAAACTTCATCTGACAAAAGAAATATACACTGAAACCCCAGTCACAGTTCAAACAAAAAAAAAACCCAACTCAAATAAGCAATAGGCCCACTGAGAGGAATGTCTATGAGGTGGGACTGAGAAAAATAAAGATATCGGAACCCACCACACAATGAAAACCCTGTTCCTTTTTCATGTGCATCGCATGCCAGACACATAAAATGGTTGGGGCTTCAATCACACAGTTGCAGCCCTTACTTGTACAAATTTGGTACCCCCATGCAGACTCCATTGACCCAGGATCTTTCAGGTTACAAAATATGTCCTTTCCCCCCATTTTGGTTTGACTTTTTATGAAATTGAAAATGATAGTTAAAACTCTTTTTCCCCCCCCTTTGGCTTTTGCCCTTTGCGCTCTCTGCTGGTCAGTGCATAATGACCTCATGGGTTATTATCACCTCATGAATTATTATTGCAACATACTTTGTTTACAATGTCTCCAGATGTGCCAATTTCTGTGACTATAAAAACCGAGTAGCTGCACAGGAGAAGTCAGACATTTTCCTCCAAGGAACAGCAGCAATGAAGGCGTGTACACCCTCCTCTTCCTCTTCATTGCAGGCAGTGAAACCAAAGTATACTCCAGATGTGAACTGGCTAGACGTCTGAAACAAAGTGGCGTGGATGGATATGTGGGTGTCAGCTTGGGAAATTGTGAGTTTACTCTCCCTTTTTCTCCACCGTAGCAAGATCCAGGTTTGCTAAAGGGATCCTAAATGGGGCAATTCCTTTCCAGAAAATTTCATCCAGCCACTCAATGTTCAAAAAACTCTGTTCTGTCTTCTAAGAATGAGAAAATACCCTTTCTTCCCATGACAAATGACTGAGAAGATTTCATCCTGCACTCTAAAGTCAGAAAAGACAGGACAGGAAAACCTCTACTTTTTTTACCTGCATTAGCATCCTGATTTTAATGTGGGTGATTGATCTCCAGTTTGTCACCTGTTTGGGACTAGAGCAGAACTGGGATTTCCTTAGAACACTTTGGTCTCTGTATTGTCTATTAATAACTGGTTTAGCTAATATTATATTTATTCACATATGAATAGGGGGCTATTAGCATCCTCCCAAAGGTAAGATGCTTCAGATTCCCCCAAATCATTTCAAGTCTGCTAATATAGAATGTTATTGCTTGACAAGAGATGAAGAAGTAGCTATTTCATATGTTAAACTTGTGTATTGCTTTAAGACATTTAGTTTAAGGTTGGGAGGGGGGATGAGTAGGATTGCACCTTTCAAGGCCATCTCTAACTAAGACGATAAGACCTTGGGAGGTTTTCTAACAGAAGGGAAACTGATTCTTTAAATTAATTGGAGAATATGATTAATGACAAAATTAGAAAGGTGGAGAATTGTGTTTTAATATATCGTGCAAGGGACGGAGATTTCAGATTCCATCTTCCTTTGAGCAAGCATTTGCCAGTGTATTAGGCTAATAAAGGACTTTATGTGCCATTAACAACCCAGGAAAATCTTGGAGACAACAATCAGACTTATTCCAAAATCTCCTGAATGTTTCCAATGTTGAAAGAAAAATCTTCATCAGGCTCCAGTCCAAGCTGGGAATAATCAAAATGGAGACTGCTTTAGAAAGAAGGTTGTAGTTTATTGAAGAGGAGAGCCAGACAAAAAGATGGCTCTGGGAAAGCTGACCACATGTAGTAGGAAGTGGTGGGTTTTTATACCTTCTTGAGCTTTTGATGGAGTTGTTCCTGTGGCATGAGCTTTGACCTGAGTCTGAGTGTGCCTTTCTGGTATTCTGATAATGGTGGGTTAATCCTATTATGAACAAAGGTCATATCCTGCTTCCCTGGGTCTGCAGCTGATGGCTATGTCCTCTGTTGGATTTTTTGGTTTGAGGGATTGTTGTCTCTAGGGATCTTTATCTTTCTAATCCCAATCTTTGTCTAATCTCCAATCTTTCTGACAAGATTATCACATCTGCATTTCCGGAGACCTGGTTTCTGTTTGGGGCAGAGAGACATGGGGGGGGGGTTGGTTTCTGCCTTTGAGATCTTTTGTGGAAATATTATATGTTAAATATTCAGTTCTTGCAGGCATTAAGCAAGACGGAGAGTTGAAACAGCAACAAGTTTATTTAACTCAGAACAGAAGCAGCCTTAATGACTGCTGTGCAGCTATTTATACTGTTAGCCTCTAGGCGGTGACCAATAGGTTTGAAGTAACAGTTTCCCACCCAAAACCTAATTATCTGCCTGGAGATAGTAAGTCTGGCTTCAGTAACACCAACTGTTACAACACAGAAATCTAGGTCAGACATTTAAGCAAGTGATCCAAGGCATTTAAGAAAACAGTTAAAGCCAATACATTACATTATATTCTGCCTTTTAATATTCCCAAAAATATTTCTTTCTCAGGTGGGCTGACTTCCCACACCAAAATGTAATGAACTTCTTGGGTTCTTCCTTGTTGGGGAAAGAATCAGAATATAGTTAAATATTCTGTTTTAAATGTTCTGTGTGAGAAATCAAGACAGCTTTTTCATTTATAGCACAGTACTTTTATACTTCTTTCCCCATTTCCTTTCTTCCAGGGGTCTGTATGGCTTATCATGAGAGCCATTATGACACCAAAGCTGTGAGTCCGATAAACGACAATGGCAGTCGCGACTATGGGATTTTCCAGATAAACAGCCGCTATTGGTGCAACAATAACCAGGGCCGTACAGCTAATGGCTGTAATAAGCCTTGCAGTGGTAAGATATGTAGTGGAGAGGAGATATAATCTTGATAAAGGAATGCAAGAGTTGTTTCTCTATTAAGAGAAAGTTGATGAGAAAAGTATGACAACTCAGTCCTGGGAAAGAAGGAAGCATTGATCCTGTTTGTGTATGAGGTGGGAGAGAGAAGCTTTTAAAATTCTGTCATTATTATATTCTATACAATGAAGTAGCATAGATTCCCATAATCCTCGTAGCGTTTGTTTCCTGACCTGATCTACTACCAAGGGCTGACACCTGTTTCATTAGAAAAGCAAAAAGAAAAAGAAAAAAAGAAATATCCCAAATAACTTATATGAAAATTTTGTAGGGAAGTTCTAGTCCTTCTACTCCTTTATTGGTCTCTGTAATTGTCTTATTGCACCCACCAATTCATGAAGATTCACATTTAACCACCCTGTCTCTCAAAATTGTTTCGAGTTCCTACCTGGATCATCTAGGTACCATGTTTTCCATTGGCCTGTTATCCTTCCTCAATCTGCTCCCCCACTTAGTACCCCATTTCTTAACTTCTCACAACTTCTCACCTTCCCCCACAAAGACATATTTGACTTTGGCCTTCACACCACCCACCCCAGTGTGGTCTGAATTATAATGAGCACCAGTGGTGAGGTCCCAGTGTGTCACATGCTCAACATTCTCGCAATCTCTCTCTATCTCTCTCTATCTCTCTTTTTGCTTTATATAATAATTTTATGCAAATATTTGGAAATAACTTTGAAGCATCTAGGATGCGACATATTTTAATTTGCTTCTCCCGGCAGCTTTCACAGATGATGACATCACAGATGATATTGCTTGTGCTAAGAGAGTTGTGCGTGATCCCAATGGTATGACTGCCTGGTGAGTCAATCTCTCATTAACATCTTTCTACTTGTAGCATTCAGTAGCAACTCAATTATTGCTCATGAAAGATAATTATATTTCTTTAGACTATTGTACAACTTTAACATTGGTGGAGAAATATACTTTCAGAATATGACACATAGTATTTTTATTGCTATATTTCCATTCTGGTTGCTTTTGAATATTGGTTTAACAGTCTTTTGAATTTGGGTTTAATGGTCTTTTAAATCACAGTTTGAAAGTAGATTAAAGGTAGATTACAAGTATATTGGCACACAGCTTGGCAGGTGAATGTTGACGCCTATTGTAGCTGGATAATTTCTTCCCCATAATTTAACATTCATTATCCAGTTTTGTGCTTGTTGGCTGTTTATACATCTTTTTAAACAGGTTCACCATCAAGATTTAGTGTCCAGTTGGGACAAGCATGAAAAAAAAAGGCAAATGGCCTTTTAAACACCAGGATTCTGATCCCAGGAATGAGCTCCAAGGGATCAGAGAACTGGATCTGTAAAGAATCTAGTAGTGGCACAAGCAGGGAGAGATCATTTGTGAAGCCTCCAATTATAGGATGAGTAAGAAAGGGGCTGCAGGAGCAGATCATTAAATGGAAAACTTTTAAGCCAGCAATCAGCATTTAAAAGCAAATCATAAAGACATTATGTGGTCAGCACTTACAGTTATCTAAACGTTATTCTGCTGTGTGACCTTCTGAGACCTTCTCTAAGGTTTTGGGCAGAATTTTGGGAGCCTTCTGGTGCTCAGCCAATACTTGGGACCTTAAGTCACTTCAGCCCTGGCTAACATGGACTCTGGCAAGTTTATGTGAGAGTCCATAGTATCTATTGTGTATCAGTGGCAGGTAGGCTTTATTATGAGAAATAGAAAATCAGGACTATTTTAGCTAAGGCAATTATTTTCTTTGATTTTAACTTGGGGGGGGGGAAGGAGATTCATTGAAAAACTGGCTCACCTTGAAACTTTCTGAATCTCTTGAAGTACAGTTATATCATCAAAGAAACTATCATGCTTGTGATGTAAAAAGAAAAGCAATATTCCTGTTCTTACTTCTAGGAGGGGCTGGACAAGGAACTGCCAAGGAAGAGATCTGTCACAATGGATTCAGAACTGCAACCTCTGAGATTGATGATCCTACATTACTCTTCCTCCTCCTGTGATGAAAATGATGCTATTTCTTATAAAAACCAACACTTAACAACTTGATTCTATGCTTGTACCTCATATGTTGGGATGAATAGATTTCTTTGCACACAAAGGATGATTTTTAAAATATTTCTGGGTAGGAAGAAGGAACGAGTTTGCTTTTTAAAATCTTCAAAAATTACTTCAGTAAAATGAGTGTTATGCATTATGACCTTTCCTGTTTCATGCTTTATTTATTTTCTCTCATCGCTCATGATTCCTGCATAATTGAACAGGCTACAATTATTCCTCTGACAGAGCAGATCTGTGCAACACATACGTTATTGACTCAAAACTTCACTTGACACAGATCCTGATGTATCTCTCCATATAATATTAGTACTGTAAACTGTCTTGAAATTGTTATTTATTTATTTGCATCCCACCCTTATTATTTTTACAAATAACTCAAGACAGCACACATATCCAACACACCTTCCTCCACCTATATTGGTTTTGGCGCAATGGTTAAAATGCAGTGTTGCAGGCTAATTCTGCTGACTGCCGACTGCCAGCAGTTGGGCAGTTCAATCCTGATCGGCTCAAGGTTGACTCAGACTTTCATCCTTCTGAGGACAGTAAAATAAGGACCCAGATTGTTGGGGGCAATATGCTGACTCTGCAAACCACTTAGAGAGGGCTGTAAGGCCCTAGAAAGAGGTATATAAGTCTAAGTGCTATTGCTATTTCCCCCACAACAATCCTGTGGAGTGGATAGGGCTGAAAGAGAGTGACTGAGCCAAAGTCACCTAGCTAGCTTTTATGGCCAGTATGCTGCCTTCTAGCCTGGTGCCTTAATCGTGAGACCAAACTGGCTTTTCATGAAAATGTTAGGCTCCAAATCAAGAATGACACATGGTCATTCTTGCCAGTGAGTTCTTTATTGTTTCACACTCACAAACAAAATCTTTCCAAACTAAAAACTCTATTATCCACTTCTACATTGTAATCTATAAACTATTAGGGGTAGACTGTCTTCACCCATTTTTCTCTCATACATAATATCTGGACTGAATTGCCTCTTGTACCTCTGGAATAAGGCCTCTCCCATTTTGGAATTTACCTCCTCACTGCATTCCAGCCCAGGTATTTTGGTTAGAAAATTGAGGATGGATGGCTTATCTGTGAGCTCAAATGGGCTAACAAGTACTTTAAAAAAATATTACCATATATACTTTTGGAAAAGCCCATCCATCAATAAGTTGAAACCAGTAATGTATTTGGGGGTGTATTTTGGCATCTAAAATTCTCAGCTTATTTGTGAATATATTCCCCAACCTGATATTCTCCAAAAGTATTGTGAATCTTGCGCTTGAAGCCCTAACACGTTCCTTGTTAACATTTGGTATTGCTTATGCCCTCTGGGGTTTATTAGGAGTAGTAATGCTAGTTATTAAATTTCTCTTCAAAGGGTTTCTAGAGATTGTCAGCAGTAGGAACCTACATGGTAGATGGTGAGTACAGTATGTGTACATTACATTAAGATTTTTCTTTGAACCAGCATCCAGAATGCCCCCTTGACATCCTTGTTTCTCAGGCTGTAGATCAGAGGGTTGAGCATAGGAGTCAAAGCCCCGTATGCTAAGGATATGACCTTGTCCTTTTCAGAAATGGATTTGCCTTCGGGTCTCAGATACATGATCATGATTGTTCCGTAAAAGACACTGACCACAGCAAGGTGAGAACTGCAGGTGGAGAAGGCTTTTCTACGTCCCTGGGTAGAGCTTATACATCGTATAGCCAGGCCTATGCGGATGTATGTCACCACTATGAAGCCAAAGGGAGGGAATAGCAGAAAGAGGCTGGAGATATGCATAAAGAGCTCACTGACTGTGTTGGAACAAGCCAGTTTGAGTAAGGATTGCAGCTCACATGCAAAATGGTTGATGATGCGATGGCCACAGAAATCGGTGGGCTGCAAGAGCACATTGACCAGTGTCGTCATGAAGGCAATGGCCACTGACATGGCTATTAGATAAAAGCATAATCTCCAACTCATGATCTGCATGTAGTATAATGGTTGACATACAGCTGCCAAACGATCATATGCCATGACTGCCAAAACAATGCACTCTGCTACAATCAGAAATAATCCAATGTACATTTGGACCAAACATCTGGAGAAAGAAATTGTGGGCCTGTAAATGAAGCAGTTCACCAAGATCTCAGGAAGTGCATTGTTGGTAAGAATAAAGTCTATGGTGGAAAGGACACAAATGAAAAAATACATGGGGGTGTGAAGCCGGGCGTCAGCAATGCTCAACATGATTATTAGTCCATTGCCAAGAAAGCTAACGAGATACACCATCAAGAGGAACCAAAAGAGAACAATCTGAGCTCTGGGATGTTCTGATAATCCAATCAGAATGAATTTGGTCACCAGTGATTCATTTGAAGTTCCTACTATATTTTCTCTCATTCTCCCCTGCAGGAAAGAAAGAATGGTGTGATTACTGACTACATTCAGGAGAGATGCAATACCTTCACTTTAAATGTTTAGGCTGCCAAAACTATATAGAAAAAATAAAAATGTATCTGTCTGAAAAAAGAATTTCTTTTAACCATGATTTATTGAATATAATTGTTGTATTCTCACATGCGTGGGTTCACACACTGCATTAAGGAGTATATCGTTTGCAAACTGCAGTGACTGCATAAAATGCTAAGCCAAAACTAAATAAGCTACTTTCTCTCTCATAGCTAGGTACTCAAAGCCAATCTCATATTGAAGATGGAGAAATCTCTTTCCAAAAGTAATAAAAGCAGCAAGCTGAAAGCAGTAGCTTCATCCCCATCCCAGTTACTGAAATCAAACAAAAATGTCCTGAGTCAACTCATTACAAGCAATGCTATAGTGCTCAGATAATTCACAAAGTAGAACCAGTTCTGATCGCAAGGACACCATCCTTTCCTCCTTGGATCTGACAGACCCCAACAATGCTCTGTACATTGTAAGCAAGGTACATTGTAAGCAAGTACAATTTGTTGCAGGACACAGTGTTGTTACTAAACCTGAGGCATCTCTATTAAGGTATCAGCCTTAGCTTCGTTTTTCTTTGCTTTATGCACTGATATTTTTTTCTAATGATAATGCTTTGGAATTATTGTTAGTTAAATAACGATCAGAATTTCACCTAATGACACCAGTTAATTCTTTGGGAGGGTGGAAATATTGGAGAAAATTATGTTTCTATTCCGAATAGAAAATAGGCTGATATTTTTATTAGGAAAAACTAACCACATACTAGGTAATCCATTCTCAAACTGTCCAGGACACTTGTTTGTGCTGTACTAGAATCCAAAGGAGAGATTATAAAGCAAATTCCTGGCCTCTTCCCCAGGCTGTAATTTACCATAAAAGATGGAGATTGAGAATGGAAGTTGGTTAGAGACTAAATCTCACAAAAAGAAAAACATTCTTGGAATAAAAGGTAAAGAGAGAAGAGAGAGAGAAGAGTTACTATAGCAACAAGTCCAACCTTATCAAAAAGATAAGCATTAGAATAACCAGAAGACAATACAATTCATTTCAGCCACAGTTCCATTCTCATTCTTTTTTCTTTTCTTTTTTTTTGCATCAGCCTTCTGTTTAATTGAAATTTACATCTAGACTTCCTTTTTCTGTCCCTCCTTTTTGAATTAGCCTTTATTCAGATGGATAATTTAAAGGTCATTCGCCCTATTTCTGTCTCAGATTCTTTATTCACATTTAGTAGCAAACATAAGACATAGTCTTGCTTTGTCTGTAGATACATGTACACACAAATATAGATACACAAACACTCCCCCCCAACACATATGATAAAGTTTGGCATCTGCATGTTGTGCTCATTTTATAGCAACTGCATATGATTGCCAACAGGGAAAGCTGCTTCTAAAGACATGGCTTCAAAGTATCCTGTCTGGATCAATGTCCCCATGAATTCAAGATTTCTTTTACAGATTACAAACAGAGAACAACTATGTACTTAAATTGCCTTCTGTATTTGTCTTTTTAATTCTAAAGTTTTGCTTACCCAGTGTTCTTCCAGTGATAAATGGCCAAATATTTTTTTAATGTCTTGCAAAGTAACTGTGAAGAGCCAAGTGGGGGAAAAATGGTGCTATTTCCTTTCCAAGAAACTGGGGATTTGATGAAGTTTAGTTCTAGCATCATCCATTCCTACGATCTTTGCACTGTGTATTTTTACTAAAGGTAGTGTTCCTCATTGTGGTTGGTTTCACTCCTGAGTTACCGCTTGAGAAGAACAACAACTACTTGAAGGGGGCGGGGGGAATTAGCAGAAGGAGAATTTGTGAGATCTGTTCTTTGCTTTGGCGTTGAGAACAACACTGCCAGTTCCTTGAGGTAAAAGGTTTTTTTTAATTCTTATCTTTTCCCCAGTGGGTAATAAATAAAGATAAAATTCCAAGGGCAGATTTTTAATTGAATTTCGAGGGAATTTCTTGCCCATTAGGTTTAAAGTTGAAAAGATAAATTATTTCATTATGTAAGTTCAACGGTGCCATTCTTTTCCAGACAGACTGCTTTACAGAAAAAACAGTTTTTTAGCTTCTCAGAATTTTATAGCATAAAATGTCTGTGGAAGCCAGTGTTCTGGTGTCCTTCACAACCAAAGAGAACCCAGAGGTGGGAGAATAGTTTGATGACCACATAGAAGGGGGCGGTCCCACAGGAACCTGGCCGAACCAATGGGAGACCCACCTTTGCTGACATGGAACCCTTCATTTCAGACCCACTCTCTTATTCACATCCATTTTCTCTACTTTGTAGAGTCTGAAGGTGGGATGGGATGATAGAAAATAGTCCAGAACAGACTGCTTAAAACTACCCTCAGGGTGCCTCAGCTGCAGATGGATGATGAGGTACAAATAGTAGCGGCATGTGGATTTGTTCATTGGAGGTGGCTAATGGCCATTGTCACTCAAGGGCAAGGAGAATTCTGGATTTGTCATAGGAGGTATACAAATAATACTACTCAAACCAATCCTACTTTATAAATTTTAAATTACCTTTTTCTCCGTGTCTCATTTTCCCTCCCTTTCCTTCTACTCTCAGGCTTTCCTGAATGAGAATGATTATAGAACTTCATTTTAATCTGGATTCCCAACAAGGCAGAGCACCAAAGCAGCTTGGAGACCATCCTGGATGGTCTCTTTGTCATTTCTTTTTATTCTGAATGCCTCAGAGTAAACCATCCCAATATAGCTGCTTTGCCATTTTCCCATCCCATTCCAGAAGGAAGTCAAGTTGCCCTAAATCTTGTTGCCCTTCAGTGTCCTGACCACTCACTTGGAACAAGTATATGATGTGCTGCTGACCATATAGTTTTAATGTGCAATTCTGAGGTTGAGATTGGGGATCCTCAGGCTAAAATCCTAGACTCACCCAACACAATCCATTATCCAAGCTTCCTCAGAGCCTTCTGAACAGTTGCTTCCAATTCGAAGTCCCAAATTTGGAATTTGGTTATTTTAAAAGGCAGCCACTACAAAGGCAGAGGAATAGTGCAGCACTAAGCAGTTACTTTTTGAACGATTGCTACTTTTTGAACAATTGAAAGAAGAAATGAAGTATGTTCTCCTGCCATTCAAGTTCTACAATACCTTTCAATTGCAGGGCAGGAGCAAAGAGCAAGGGTCTGAATGGGGAGGACCAGACTTCAACTCAACCCTGGAAAGACAGAGTGACTTTGGGTTCTTGGCCACCCAGACTCAGATGATATTCCATCCTTGACTTTGGAGAGTGTGACAGCTCCCTAGACTGAGCTGGTGTGCAGTTTGGGTCCTTCTGAACCCACAGCTCCTGCTCAAGAACAGGTGGCAGCCATGGCTAGGGATGGGGGTGGGACTTTGCACAAATTTATCTAGTGTGCCAATTACATCCCTTCCTGGATTGCGAGGTCTTTCTCACATTAATTCATGCCTTAGTCATCTTCCTTCAGATTACTGCAATGTGCTCCACATGGGGCTGTCCTTGAAGACCACCCAGAAGCTTCAATTGTTCCAGAATTTATTTATTTATTTATTTATTTATTTATTTATTTATTTATTTATTTATTTATTTATTTATTTACTTACTTACTTACTTACTTACTTACTTAGTTACTTACTTATCAATAAATTGATATGCCACCTATCTTTCCTAGTGGCAACTCTAAGTGGCCTACAGACATAAAAATGAAATAAATTCTTCAAACTTTAAAACAATATTAACACTAAAATTTGTTTAAAATTGACAAGATGGTAAGGATCAAATTGCACACAGGGAACAGGTGGGATCTTATTTTAGTCCATTAACCACCTCCAGGAAGATATGCTCCATTGGATTGTCAGAGCAAGGTCTTCAGGCCCTTTCAGAAGGCCAAAAGAGTGAGTGCGGATCTCACCTCAGGGCCAAATATTCCAGAGAATGTGAACCACCCCAGAAAAGGCTCTTCTCCTGGAGCCCACCTGCTGGAATTTATTGACTGATGGGGTCCACAGCATGTCCCTTCTGCCAATGAAGTTGCAGTGGGCCGATCCCCTTGTGATGAGATGGTTCCTCAGGTAACTTGGTTCCATGCCACGAGCAGCTTTATGGTGATAACCAACATCTTGAATTGGATCTGGAAGCAAACTGGCAACCAGTGCAGCCCGTAGAGCAGTGGTGTAACATGGGCTACTTAGGGGACCCAGGAACTGTTTGCACAGATGCCATCTGCACCTGCTATAGTTTCAAAATACTCTTCAAAGAAGACCGTGTTACAATAGGCCAAGCATGAGATGACCAGGGTTTGACTGACTGAGTGCGGGTACTCAGGAAAGGACACAACTGGCATGCAGCACGTGGTTGTGCAAGGGGAGCCCTAGCCATGACTTCCACCTGTTCTTTGAGCAGGAATCACAAGTCCAGGAGAACTCTCAAACTGCAGACTGGGTCTGGCTGAGGCAGTATAACCCAATCTAGACCTAAAGATGCTAAAGTCCCCAGTCCTAAACTTCCACACATTCAAAGCCACTTGATCTTACCAGGGTTCAGTCAAAGCCTGTTGTCCCCCATCCAAACCTTCACAGCTTCCAGGACCATGAGAGGGCAGCAATAGTATCACTTAGGTCACCAAGTATGACAATGTAAAGTATATAAGATTGATGTAGTGTGCATAGTGAAGGGAGCCCCTATGTTTATCCATGTAACACCTCCGTTGCACAAGCTGCATTGGCTTCCTGTTTCCTTCCTTCCTTTTAAAGCCTAATATGGCACAGGGCCAGGTTATTTGAAGGACCATTTTCCATTAAGGAGATTTACTCATCTTTCCTACCAGGTTAGATAGGTAGGTACATTTCTAATCCTTAAGCATTACCACATTATGGAATCTAGAAAGTGTTCTTTTTCCATGGCGGACCCTGCCGTGTGGAACACTCTTCCCTCTGAGGTTTGGTAGGCCTCTACCCTCTAACTTCCATAAATCAGCCATTTGTGTTTGCTTATTATTTATCATTTATAAAATGCTTCTTGTGCTGAGCACCACCTAGAGGTTTTTGGGCACAACCTGGAATTCTGCGTATTCCATATTCTCAACATGGCGCGTCGAATAGAATAATTTTTAAAATCCACATTAACTTTGACTTTGTTGTATAACAAATATCCATGTCACTCAGGTCATATCCCTCTCACTCTGCAAACATTCTATTTCTCAGCAATATCTCTCATCCAAAGTAAACAGCAAGCTGCATAATACAGCAACAAATCAGCTAAATCCAATCCTCCTCTATTCTTTGCATCTGGTAGTGCCTTATATTTAACTTGCGGGGGTTTTTCCCCTGCCACACAAATTCAGATATATAATTGCATAATTGTTTAAATGGTGCATCAGAGGTCAAAACAGGTACTGTCTGGAACTTCATTAGATTTACAATGCTTTAATCAAGGAATCACCAAGAAAGAAACCAAATCCCTACCAAAACTGGTAGAGCAAGCTACTATATATGCAGTAAATAGGCAGAAGACCCCACTCTCAACTATAAAAATGGGGAGATTTTTGAGAGGGGAGATTTCACTGTTTTCAGCCAAATATGAGTTCTGTGTAAGGTATTGTACCATGGTTGAAACATCATTCAATGATAATGGGGAAAAGCTATTTTTTACTATCTACAATAAATAATTATGAATAACTGCCAGCTACAGGTGCCTCTGGATAATACACAGAGATGAACACTGATTTAATCTGATATCTTTTTTCCAACCAGTTTCCAAAAAGCTCCCTTCACATTCCTGTTTCTCAGGCTGTAAATTACAGGATTCAGCATAGGGGTCAGAGCTCCATAGACTATAGATAGGATCTTTCCCTTGTCAGAAACTGATTCTCTTTCCGGAACCATGTACATTATGATGATTGTCCCGTAAAAGACGCTGACAACAGCAAGGTGTGAGCTACAAGTGGAAAAGGCCTTTTTGTAACCCTGACTTGAGCGAATGTGCATTACAGCCCGGCCTATGCGACCATAAGTCACAACTATGAAGCCAAAGGGAGGGATTAAGAGAAAGAGGCTGGAAACATTCATCAAGATCTCACTGATATGTGAGTTGGAGCAACCCAGTTTGACAAAAGATTGTAGCTCACAGACAAAATGGTTGATTATGCGATTGCCACAGAAGTCAGTGGGCTGCAAAAGCCCATTGATCAAGGTAAACATGAAAGCAAGGGTCACGGACGTTGCTACCAGGGAACTGCATAATCGCCAACTCATCACCTGCACATAATGCAAGGGTTGGCATATAGCTGCAAAGCGATCATATGCCATGACTGCAAGGAGAACACACTCTGTTGAGACAAGCAGCAGACCCAGATACATTTGAGACAAACATCTGGAGAACGTAATAGTGGGCCTGTAAATGAAGCAGTTGATGAGAACCTCAGGAACTACATTGTTGATGAGAATGAAGTCTATCAAGGAGAGGACACAAATAAAAAAATACATAGGAGTATGAAGCTGGGAGTCCATAATAATTAATGTGATGATGAGACCATTGCCAACAAAACTAATGAGGTATGCCATCAACAGGAAGCAAAAGAAGATAACTTGGGCTCTCGGCTGGTCAGATAATCCAATTAAGATGAATACCGCTGCTACTGTTTCATTTGTTGATGCCATAGCAGCGTTAGATATTTCTGTCTCCTGTGGGGGAAAATGAACACTTTTTACAGGTGACCATAGAAGAAATTAATTTATAATCTCTGAAAGGGGGGAACATCTTCTTTATCTTTTCCTTTTTATTCAGTGATTGCAAATAAATATGGCCATAGGTTGCCATCAAACTCCCCATTATTCACAATGAAGATAAAGTATGCATGTTATATATAAACTGTTGTTCATCGATACAATACTCCAACCAAAAAAATATATATTCTAAAACCAGGATGAAGATATCCGATACATGTATTTATAGTACACATTAGATAATGCTGTGGATATTTTTGGGTGGGGATATCTCTAAGTTAAAGAAACTAGTGAGTGCAATGGGTGCATATAATACAATACATGTTGGATATAGGTTTTACTTAGAATCTGGGTAAAATATTCTAAGTTGTTCAGAAAAGCTGCAGATCTAATGATCAATACAAGTAAAACTCCAGTCCAGGTCAATTCTCCAGTCTGACCAGCTCTTGGGTTTTAGCTAATTAGAACAATTAGAACAATTCCAAAGAGTAGTAAGAGAGTAATATATTCTGAAAACATAGCTCAGGCTCAGTCTGTGCTGGACTGAGAACATAAGCTAGGCAAATCTTGAAAAATCACTGGGGCTGGAGGATGGACTAGGGTATGATTAAAATAAACCAGAGAAAACTGGTGACAAATGTTCATGGACACATCCATGAGCTGGGCTTCACCTACTGATAGTTATTGTCTTAGGCTTCATAGACCCAAGAAACTGGATACTAGGTTGATGCCTTAACAGAGGTCAACTATGATACACATTTACTGTACATTTCAAGAGAACACTGGTTTAATTGTTTTAAAGGTTTTGAAGTGATGAATGTGTGACAATGTGATAGTGATAAATAAATCACAATTTATGTGAGTTGAATTGAGGCTAAAAGTCATTCTGTCATGGAATTTAGTGGATGCAAATCTGGGTGGTTCCTGGCCTGTAGAATATTGGAAGGATAAATATTATAGAATCAAATTATTATTCATTCTTCCATGAAAAAAATCTACACTGGAGTCAGACAGAGGGATGCTCTCACTTTGTAAAATATATGAAGTGAAGTGAGGAGTGATTCGTAGCATCCTGCATTAGCCTGGCCACCGTGACATATTGCATTTTGTAGACTATTTCTACAAGCTGTAGTGAACCTGTTGCAAAGGGGCCCCTGTTGCTATTCTTTCAGACCACAATTCCAGATCTCAATTCTGGTTTTACTTTTTCCCCCCCAACCAATTAAAAAAATCAATACACAAATGTCATAGATCTAAAAACCTCTTCCCAAATCTGAAGAGTTTGGCAGAGAAGACCTGCG
The DNA here is from genome assembly GCF_964194415.1 of Vipera berus. Classification (NCBI taxonomy): domain Eukaryota; kingdom Metazoa; phylum Chordata; class Lepidosauria; order Squamata; family Viperidae; genus Vipera; species Vipera berus. The sequence continues at coordinate 126,803,027 of NC_138203.1, forward strand.
GTTTGGTCCCCTCAGTTTGAATCTTAGGTGGTGCAAAAAGTCTGATGAGAAATTCAGGAACTGACTTAATGCATTGTGGACAGGACTGTATTTCTTTGCAATATGTGGGCTGCCTCCTCTTCCTAAGCTTATCTGCTGTCCTTAGGCTTTTGTGGAGGATGTCACCTTTCCAGGGTTGGAAAAGAACCTGTTGCAGTCTAGTTATTTGTTTATAAAGAAGTTGGGTGGCCTTGTCCCTGGCTTCTGTTAAGTTATTTGCTGTCCCCAGTTACAGAGTGTTTATAAATAAATGATATTCAAAACGTAATAAAATGCAAGCCAAACTTGCAATTATGCTGAAATCATAAAAACTCATTTAGTTAGAAGGAACCTCATACTCAACAATATGAGGCTTACACTCAGGTATAGGTTTGTAGTAGCAAGCTTTCATACTTCTGTTGCAAATGTGGAATCATTTACCTAATATCAGTTTCAGCAAAGGTGACCTGAGATAAGATTCAGTTCTTTTGTAATATGTGCAATTTAGTCCAAATTACTTTTGAAGGAGAAGAAGATTAGGACTGATATACAAATATGTTTGCTGAGCAACATTATCAGTTATAAAGGAAAAACACTATCAATGGGGAAAATAATACAGATATTGATGTTCAGTATAGCAGATATTTCGAAAATAGGTTCATGGAAAAAAGTACTTACATGATCCATTCGTCATTTCTGCCCCAACAAAAGCTCTCTGCATTTCTAGAAAAAGGAGTTGATGATTTTGATCCCAGCTATTCCTTAGTGAGTCACAAGCACTGTTACTGCTGATAATCTACCTGGAGTAAGAAGGGTTGGCCCAGAAGTGATTTAAGGACTGGACTCTGATTGAACTCCATGAGGAATCTCTTTACTCTCCAAGCTTAGTTGCTATTGTGCACTTTCCTGAACTTTAGGAACTGTGCAAAACTGGCCCAGTTTACCTTGCATCTACAGGTAGCAATGTGATAGGCATAGGACACAGAACCAAAGTTTGGCATGAATAAACATTCCAGTTTTCTCATCCTTCTTTGGCAAGGTCCATTGAAATTTATTATTAGAATTTTAAATACAATGAAAGTTTAAAGAACCAAAGGAAGAAGGAGGAGGAGAGGAGGAGGAGGAGATATAGAATTAGGACTTCTGCCCTTCTTTCTATATGAAATTACCATCTTACTGTTTATCCTCCACCTTTTTCTTACTTACTAATTCCCTTCCCTTTTTGCCCTTTTTAGTTCCCAAAACCATAAATCACAATTCAGGCTTTGTTGAAAAAAAGTATATATATATATATATGTTGTTGTTAGTTGCGAAGTCGTGTCTGACCCATCGCGACCCTATGGACAATGTTCCTCCAGGCCTTCCTGTCCTCTACCATCTTCTGGAGTCCATTTAAGCTCACGCCTACTGCTTCAGTGACTCCATCCAGCCACCTCATTCTCTGTCGTCCCCTTCTTCTCTTGCCCTCCATTATTCCCAGCATTAGGCTCTTCTCCAGTGAGTCCTTCCTTCTCATTAGGTGGCCAAAGTATTTGAGTTTTAACTTCAGGATCTGGCCTTCTAAAGAGCAGTCAGGGTTGATCTCCTCTAGGAGTTTTGGTGGGCTGGAGAGCTGGGGAGAAAGCCCGTGTTTCAAGCTAATTGAGGAATGTGATTTATGGCTGTTTATTGGAGGAGGGAATTGTGCTTTGATACTTTGTATTCAGGAGAGGGGAATTTAGTTTTTGGTTTCGACTATGTAGGTTTCTTGAATAAAAGATTCTTTAAGGTAAACAAGTTCTTCTGAAGAAGAAGAACCATGACATACACATTTTTCTCTGTCTTTGTCTATCAAGAGAAATGGGTCCAGGTTATCTGAGGAACCATCTCCTTCCAATGGGATCACCCCACACCACTTGCATTGGCAGAAGGGGCATGTGGTGGATCCTATCAGCCAAGGACTTTCAGTTGGAGGGAATTCAGGAGAAGAGACTTTTCTACCATGGCCTCTTCCAACTAATGGCTAGATTGATGCAGAGTTTAAATTGGAATGAGGCAGGAGGGAAGAGAGAGGTTGATAGATTAAATATGTAGATGCAGGCTATATATAAGATCAATTACAGGGATTTATCAACAATTGTAGTATATTAAAACCCTAGTATGTTTCTTTGAGTTCATTTACGATAGCCTGACACGTTTTCATGTAAATTCAGCAATTATCACTTTGTGCATCTTGTAGGTGGAAATGCTCTGATACTGCTTTGTCCTTAAGTCTTGATGTCAAACTTATGTCCATGGATCCTTTAGCACAAAGTTTGCCCATTCATCCTATGTACAATCCAGAGGGACATATATCACATTGTTTATTAAAATGGTCATTGGTTTGCATAGGAGTTGAGTATATTGATGGAAGACAATCACACAATAGCAGTTCATAATGAGGCAACTAGATTTATGGACATTACCAGGTTGATAAATTTATTTCAACAGAGGCTGTCTTTAGGAACTCAATCCTGCAATTCTTAACCTTACTATAAGGTGTCATTCTAGTCACAGAATGTAGAAAATGGCTTAACAATCCCTAGCAGGTATTAGGGATGGTGGTTAGTATTATAGTCCCTTCCAGTTTTGTCAGATGCTTTTTTTATTGCTCAAGTCATTTACTGTGGGTATGTACTGTATATTTACTTATTAATTTTTAGGATTAGTAAAGGTGTGAACATGTATGTATAATTCTAATACGGATTCAGCCCAGGATGAGTAAAGAGGGAGGTGTTCCTCCTCCAGAGATCAATGTCTAAGGCCTTGGTCCTGGGTGGAAGAGGTAGAGTTAACTATTTTCTGTCCTTTCCAATCAGATGCATCTCATGGTATATACAAGGTCACTTTGTTTGCTGCTGTTTTCCATTTCTATTTCATGACAAAAAGTGTTCAGAAATAATTAATTGGGATAATAAATATTCTAGAATGATGATCTTTGATGACAACTCTGACTGATCACAATTAGTTTCCTAACTTCATGGTTCACCCGTCTGTTTAATGGTTCGTATGGTTCATATCAATCTGTTTAATCATCTCCACTATTAGACCATTCGTGGTGTTGCTGATAGCTAAAAGAAAATGTCCTCCACCTCCAACAAAAAACTGAAACAGATCCAGAATCATTGAGAAAAGCCTAATTCAAGGACACAATTCTTCAACATCAGTTTTGCAGTACTCATAAACAGGATACAATTACCACAGTCATCTGATATCTATTTTGCCTATGATAGGGAGAATGGCTTTTAGCCTAAGAAAATTGTTGATGTCTGATTATCACAAATTGTTCTCTAACACACATGAGGAACACACGCATTTTCAATTAGACCTGATTGCTATTAGGACCATACAAAGAAGGTGGAAGGAAATAATCTTTACAAACAGTTGGTAAATGCTATTGCCTCTGCATTGTACAATACAGGGGCCTTCAATCTATCCTGTCATTTTTTGTCTGATCAGTTTCCAAAAAGCTCCCTTCACATCCTTGTTTTTCAGGCTATAAATTATAGGATTCAGCATAGGAGTCAGAGCTCCATAGACTACAGATAGGATCTTTTCCTTGTCAGAAATAGTTTTTCCTTGAGGCATCAAGTACATGATCATAATTGTACCATAAAACACACTGACTACAGCAAGATGGGAGCTACATGTAGAGAAGGCCTTCCTGCGACCATGGGATGAATGGATACGCAATACAGCATGACCTATTTTCCCATAAGTCATGGCTATGAAGCCAAATGGTGGGATTACAAGAGTGAAGGTGACAATTTGCATGAAGATCTCACTAATCTGCGTGTCAGAGCAAGCCAGTTTAAGGAAAGACTGCAATTCACATACAAAATGATTGATGACATATTGACCACAAAAGTTAGTGGGCCGCAATAGTGCATTGGTAAGGGTTGTCAGGGAAGGAAAGCCTACAGACATAGCCATCAGACAAATACATAATCTCCAACTCATGATCTGCATGTAGTGTAAGGGTTTGCATATAGCTGCAAAACGATCATAAGCCATGACAGCAAGGACAACACACTCTGTTGAGACAAGCAATAGACCCAGATACATTTGAGACAAACATCTGGAGAACGTAATAGTGGGCCTGTAAATGAAGCAGTTGATGAGAACCTCGGGAACTACATTGTTGATGAGAATGAAGTCTATCAAGGAGAGGACACAAATAAAAAAATACATAGGAGTATGAAGTTGGGGGTCCACAATAATTAATGTGATGATGAGGCCATTGCCAAGAAGACTAACAAGGTACACCATCAACAGGAGCCAAAAGAAGATAACCTGGGCTCTAGGTTGGTCAGATAATCCAATTAAGATGAATTCTGTTACTACTGTTTCATTGGTAGATGCCATAACAATATTATATACCTCTTCTTTCCTGCATGGAAGAAGGAATAAATTGTTAGAAGTGGCAAGTTAAAGAAGAGGTTAGATATTTCTGTTAATACATGAGAGGGAGTAAATCAAGTCGACTCCTATAGTGGATATGTCTAATAGGATCCTGAATATAAGACTTAATTTCAACCCCTGAAAGCAATCCTACTTTATTCAATAGAAATTGATGGTGTTTTGATTAATAAAATTGGTGAAATTCAGCATTTCAGTCTCAACTGGTCTTACATTCAAGCAGTAGATGAAGATAGACAATTCTGCTTATTAAGACAAATCTGAACAATTATATGGTGCTATATTTAGTAGAAAAGCCAAACTCCCAAATTAGGTAACAGTTTTTCCTTACTTATCCCCCTCCTCCTTTTTTAAATAGCATATTTGGGCTATGAATTATAATTCATCAGGATCATTCTGCATATCAAGTTTCAAAATATTAATTATTTAGCAATTCCAGGAAAAAGTAAGCCTTAAATAGGTGATAACCTAATGAATTCTACTTTAAATATTGTTCAATAGTGTTATTTTCTTGTCCTTAAGAGTCCTTAAGACTGTTTACATTTTAACAAAATAAAAGAGTTGGAAGGGACCTTGGAGGTCTTCTAGTCCTACCCCCTGCAGGAAACCCTATAATATTTCAGACAAATGGTTGTCCAATCTCTTCTTAAATACCTCCAGTGTCAGAGCATCCACAACTTCTGGAGGCAAGTGATTCCACTGATTAATTGTTCTAACTGTCAGGAAATTTCTCCTTAGTTCTAGGCGCTTCAAAAACATTCATGCATTTTGAAAGTTAGAAATTTTTAATGAAAAAAAAAAGATTTTTATGAAAAGAATAATAGTGAAGGAATCAACGCAGAATGTCAACTGTATATCATATATATCTATCTGTGTCTGCAATTTCGGTCCAATCATTTCAGTTCTCTCAAAACAGCATGGAATTAGCAATATTTAAGTCTAATTTATTTATTTTTCTTTCTTGTAACAAGTTTATGTGATATAAAATAGAGAAATTACTCACAAAAATCTTACAGAATGGAAATGACCAATTGCAATTTTTGTTCAGCCTTTCAACTTAGTTTGAAACTTTCCCAGTTTTATTCAAATTTAGGGATTGTAAATTTTCCTCTTTAAATCCACATTTTCAGAAAATTACAGGATAAGCACAATTACCACAATTTATATGCATTTGGACAGTGTAATGCTTTATTGAAATTTTTGATTGAAAATGACTGCATATACTCTGACATTCAACTTCTATTTTTTAAAAAACAACAAAACACAACTATAGAAATAGTTAAATTGCAAATCTATATTACTGGAAAAAAAAATCTCAAGTGACAGGAAAGTCTTGTCCCTCCATTCTGAGAACAGAGGAGAAAAAATGAATCCAGAAAATAATAGAGCTCTCCTGAATCAGAAAAGAACATGTCAGGCAATGTAATATAATACAACAGCCAAATAAATCCAATATCAGGAACCCCAATCCATCTCTTTTAGATGGAAAACATTTACACTAAAAACAGAAGGGGTTTATTTTACTTTCTACAATGCACAAGGTGATCTATGGGAGACTCAAAGCTATCTACTCTACACACAGCCCCAATGTCTAATGTGGTGAACTTAAGAGCTTAACACACACACACACACACACACACACACAAACACACACACACACACACACACACACACACAGAGGCAAGAAGATAGGCAGGCAGACAGATACAGAGAGAATGATGGAGGAAGAGGAGAGAGAGAGAGAAAGAAAGAGAGAGCAATCTCAGCTACTTGGAACATTTCAGAAAATAAATCCAGGTAGCATCATCAGCTCTTACTTTACCTTACCACTACACCAAGGATGTTGAATTCAAAAGTCAATACAAATAGATCTGGATCAGAAATCTCCCTTTGCTTCAGAACGCTGGCAGTGGATAAAAGCATTGGCATTTGGGCAGAAGTGATAGTCACAAAAGATTATGAGTGGGAAAGGTAAGGTGAGGTGTTAATGTTTATTATAGCAGATGTTTTCAAAAATAGGGGGGGAGGAGGGAATGGGGGGAAGGGATAGGGAGGGTTGGGTGGGGGTGGGGGAGGGGGGGATTAAAGTTAAAATGTATTGTAAAACTTTTTAAATAAAAAAATAGGTTCATGGAGGAAAAAAAGTTATATGATCTGTTCTTCATTGCTGACCAAAAAAGCTCTCCACATTTGTAGTTAGAAAAGACAACAGTTTTGCTCCCAGCTACTTCCTGATTGCTGACAAGTTCCGTTACTGCTGATGGTCCACCTATAGTAAGACTGGCTGACCCAGAACTAATTCAAGGACTGGATTCTAAATGAACTCAGTGGAAAATCACATGCACTTTGCTTTTAAGTCCTATTTACTGTCTTTACAAACACCTCTGTTTTCATATGCATTAGCAGCATTGAGATGAGTATAATTCAGAGTTAAAAATACCTTACAAATCTCTCTACGTATATATCATTATAACAGGATTCTGCTTAACAGAATTTTAAGCAGAATCAATGCTGAGCAAGGAAGAGACAGTACAGAGACCGTGTTGGTCATGCCTGTTGATGACCTTTGGAGAAACTGAGAGTTGGAAAAATCAGAGGCAATCAAAAATAGGGTATGTAATGAGCAACAGTTGTAGGTGGCCTGTTGTGGCTGCAAAACTTGAGCAGAGGTGATCAGATATCTGAAGCTATGTCAGGAGCAAGTAAATGCAGAAGTGACAGAGAAAAAGCAACAGATAATGAAGAGTTGGCATCTGCTAGGCAGTCTCTTGCTGTTAGTGAGTAGGAACATCAAGGGCTATGAAGCCCAGGGTACCAGAGGCACAGAGTAGCAAGCCTTAATAGTCTCCTAGGAGAGATGGCTGGCATAGCAATTGGTTGGCAGTGGTAGCAGCTGGACTGATGTGCTGAGAATCCCAGCAGGGGAGGTTTACAATGGACCTGTTTAAGGCACGATAGGCAGCAGAAGTGGAGTCTACTGGCTAACAAGTGGTATAGCAGTGGATTAAATCACTCAGTTGGACTTTGGCTGGGGAAGTCTTACAGAATTGACTGAGGAAGAATGTTGTCCTATTGGAAAGAGTTTGAGACTCTGAGTCGCAAAAAAATAAAGAGGTTCTTTGGCAGTGTTAGTGCTGTGACTAACTCATTAGTCCTTCCTACTTGGTTAAAGCAGTGGTTAATTCATTATTCAGTGTGGGTGTTGGCCCTCTTTCTGTAAAGGAGGGGGTGGTGTGTCTCCTCCTCAATAAACTATTATTACACCAACCAGTTTTAGATGGTTTTTAACCTGCCCCCAGTTTCCTTCTTGAGAAAGTTTGTAGAAAGATTGCATTTGAGGATGAACATTTACTTAATTATTAAATTTGTGTGCCCAGTCATCTCAAATACATCACTCCAGGCAGCTAACAATTAAAATAAAAGAGAGCCAGTTTGGTCTAGTATTTAAGACACCAGGCTAAAAGCCAGGAGATTGGGAATTCTGTGGTAATTCCACTTTAGGCATGAAAGCTGGCTGGGAGACTCTGGGACAGTCACTCTCTCTCAGCCCAACTCACCTGACAGAGTTGTTGTGGGGAAAATAGGAAGAGAAAGAATATTAGCTGTGTTTGCTGCATATTATATGCTTTATTATAAGCATAATAAGAAAAATTAAAAACAGAAAGCAATACTATAAATAACATAAAACAGCTGTGAAGCAGCCAGACGTAATAGTCAACTGCTTTCCTAGTCTTGAGAAAAACTACCAAGAACGGGATGAGTCTCTTTGCAATAATCTCACCACACAATAAGTTTTGATTATGACCATTCTGTTTCTTGAATATGCATAAACTGCTATCGTAGTAGCTGATGTAGTTTTTAGTACTGGTAGTCTTTCTTTAGTGACTGCCTCATTTAGCAACTACAGTTACACTTACATCAGTGTCGTTACAATAGTGACAGGTTTGCTGAGCAAAGAAAAGATGAAGTAAGATCCTAAGTGCAGTCACAGGTTCACTTAGGGACTTCTTCACTTAATGATCAAGCTGCTGGGCCTTGTTGTGGTCACTTAACAAGGATTGCCTATAATTGATTTATACATTACTGGTAGTACATGGGAAACAACAGGATTATTTATGACTCCCACTTTACACTAAACCCTGCTTTCACCAAGTATAATTCAAATAAAAATATAATAAACATTATCTTAGCTTAAGGGTGAGCTAGCCTACTGAATGGCCTTTAATGAGTCTTTAATGAGTTTGTAGTCATATTGATTTTATTTTATTTCAAGTTCTAAAGAAGTTAGCACGACTAATGTTTTGCTTCAGCTAATTGTAATCATGGGATATGGTCTCAATGGAATCAAAGCAACAACACGGTATTCTTGTATGAAGTTTCTATAAGCTTATTAATTTAAATGTTTCCATAAAATCTATTCTTTACTCTGTTAAAAAAAATCTTTCCAAAGACTTAATGTCTTATTTTCTATTTTGAGGTACTCCTCCTACTTGTGAACTATAATGCAGTTAAAGAACTAAACATACACCCTACTGATATCGGCATTTTGCTACATTTTTTTCTTTTTATTTGTAATTCTACCAACATTTCAGAAAAATACTTCTTTTGATTTTTAATAGAGGCAGTGTTAATATGAATTACTTGTTTTACCTTTTGTGTGTTACCCACAACCTTAAATTCCTAACAAAATTCTTAGGGCAATTTTAAACAGATGAGAACTATAACTAAGACAGAGTGCAATCTTAATGTGATTTTCTATTATGTACTGGGCTTGTGGTGTTACACCATGTGTGTTGCTGGAGCGGCTAACAGCTCTCCAGTAACCTAGACAAGCTGTCTCCGGTCCTGTAATTGGCTAGCCCCAGGCGGCAAAAGTGGGTTCAAACCTATTGGCTGCCGCCTAAGGGCTGGTTGCAGCCCAAGTTTCAGTACAATTCTGGCAAGAATAAAGTATGTGTTATCTTGTACTTAGCCTCGTGTCTTCCTTCCTGCACCCAAGAGCCCACGACTTAACAGTGGCAACAAAGGTGGGATCCTGCTTCACCGATTACAGCTGAAGTCAACAAGGGGTTGGCAGCACATGCTAGAGGAAAGAGACATTCCCCCCCTCTCTAGGCCAACTAGTAAGCCACACTAGCGGCTGCATGCTCAGCGGATGCATTCCCTGAGCCTAGAAGCAGGATCCGAAGATCTCAGGAATCTGAAGGAAGAATGCCGAAGGTCAGCAAATTAAGAGAGTTTGATGTGAAGCATCCGGAAGAATGGCCGTCTTACCTTTTGCAAGTAGAAAACTATCTGAGAGCAAATTTAAAATTTAAAATTGGGGCACCTGGATGTAATAGTAGTAGGGGGCCAAAGAACGAGTCTTATTGGACTTGATTGGTTTGATGCCTTAGGTATTCAGATTACTGGCATAAACTGGACACAAACTGCAGACCTCATGGCAGTATGCGAAGAATATGCAGAAGTTTTTGATTCAACCCTAGGAACATACACAGGGCCACCTATTTCTTTTAAGTTAGATCCTAACGTTGTTTCAATTAGAGTTAAACCTCGCAGGGTCCCCTTTGCCTTAAAGCAAAAAATTTATTCTGAAATCGATAAGCTTGTAGAACAGGGCGTTTTACAACCTGTTGATGGGGGGGGGAGTGGGAAACTCCTATTGTCACCTCACTAAAGTCCAACAAGGAAGTTCACATTTGTGTTGATTATAAATGCACATTAAATAAGGCCCTCAAGCAACACGCTTACCTGGTTCCTGTAGTCAACCAAATTTTAGCCTCCTTGCAAGGGGGAACCATTTTTTGCTAAACTTGATTTAGCACAGGCCTATCAGTAATTGCCGGTTGATGAGGCCACAGCCACGGTTCAAACGATCATGACTCGCAGAGGGGCATTCAAAGTTGCATGATTACAGTTTGGAGTCAGTGTTGCACTGGGTATTTTCCAAGGGATTATGGAATGTACACTTAAAGGAATCCAGGGTGTCTGCCCTTATTTCGATGATATTGCAGGGGAATCCCCAGAAGTGTTGACCAGAAGGCTCAGGGCTGTTTTGCAGAGGCTTCGTGAAGCAGGCCTCAAATTTAAAAAAGAACAAGTGTAGTATTGGTGTTTCATCAACAGAATTTTTGGGGTTCCAAATTGATGCTAACGGCATTCACCCCACTGATTCTAAAGTGAAGGCCATTAAGTTGGCTCCTAGGCCCAAATCAAAAGGAGAGCTTCAAGCATTTTTGGGTCTCCTAAATTTTTATCATACATTCCTATCGCATAAGGCAGCAATAGCAGAGCCCCTCCACAGGCTACTTGACAAAAATGCTCCTTGGAAATGGACTAATTTACATGAAAAAAGTTTCCAGGACTTGAAAGAACTACTGTCTGAAAACTCCACTGTAACTCATTACATAGAGTCTAAACCTGTATATCTTGCATGTGATGCATCTCCCTATGGGGTGGGGGCAGTCTTAAGTCACTTAGAGAAAAATCCTATAGCATTTTACTCAAGGACCTTGTCCTCTGCTGAGCACAACTATGCCCAGATTGACAAAGAGGCCCTGGCCATAGTTGCTGGAATTAAAAAATTTCATGATTACTTATATGGCAGGGATTTCACTGTCTATACTGACCACAAACCTCTATTGGGACTGTTCACAACAGACAAACAACCCCCCCCCCACATACTATCTCCAAGAATGTTGAGATGGTCTATTTTTCTGTCTGCATATAATTTTAAACTAATTCACAAACCATGGAAGGAAATGGGCCACGCTGATGGCCTCAGCAGACTAACACTGCCACTAATGGATCCAGATCCAGCACCTGCTGCTAGAATACTGTCCATACAGGACATACCTGAGTTTCCCCTCCATGCAAGGGGACATTGCTGCTGAAACTGCCACAGATAAAATATTTAGTAGAGTGTTGTCATGGGTATACACGGGCTGGTTGGAAAAAGTCCAGGCTCTGAATTTCAAAGCTATTTTGTCAGGAGACATGAGTTGTCTGCACATAAAGAATGCATTTTATGGGGGGACAGGGTCATAATTCCTACTTCCCTTAGAGACAGGGTCATACACTCCTTACATGAAGGCCATCCAGGCATTGTCAGAATGAAAGCCTTAGCTCGAAGCTACCTTTGGTGGCCTGGCCTTGATAAGGCCATCGAGGGTCAAGTCCATGGTTGTTATACATGCCAGCAATCAAGGCCTGAAATGCCACAAGCCCCAGTTCACAGGTGGAAGGAAACACACACTCCCTGGTCTAGGATTCACATAGACTACACTGGGCCTTTTCAGGGGCAGCTTTTTCTGATTGTAGTGGATAGGCATTCAAAATGGCTGGAAGTAATTCCAGTTCCTAACATGACTACTGCTAGGACCATTGAGGTGCTGAGAAAACTCTTTGCAACACATGGGTTGCCTGATGTCTTAGTTTCTGCCAATGGGGCCCAATTCACTGCTACTGAGATTCAGGCTTTCCTTAGAGCTAATCTCATCAGACATGCAACATCTGTACCCTTTCATTCATCTTCTAATGGTCAAGCTGAATGCATGGTGAGGACAACTAAGGAGGCACTCAAGCGTATTGTCACAGGTGACTGGCATCACAGATTGGCAGATTTTTTTACTCTGCCAGCATTCTACACCCTGCATGGCCACAGGTAAAAGTCCTGCAGAACTATGTTGGGGGAGGCGTTTAATTACTAAACTGGACAGGTTGCATCCAGACAGAGTGGCAGCAGAAGCCTCTTGACCACAGCCTTCAAGGGGGCTGCACATGGGCGATTGGGTTTGGGCCAGGAACTATGGTCAAGGGAATTTATGGGTTCCTGGTCAAATAACCAAGGCATCTGGACCCCTATCTTATGAAGTGGGGTTGGTGGGAGGGTGAGTTGTCAGAAGGGATATTGATCAACTCAGGAAAAGGTTTCCAGAATGGCCACTAAGTAAGGACTGCATCATAAGTCCTTTCCAAGGTCCTGAAACTAGTGGCCAAGCCAGCCGTCACTGGAACCACCAGGGTTTTTCCTTCTCAGCAGAGGTGGAATCTGAGGAAGAACGAGGGAGCACGGGAGTGCAACATGGAACCTCTGACAAAGCGAGCCAGCCGAACCTCAGCAACCACTGTGCCTACTCTGCAGAACAGACTGACTCTGGGGTGGGCCAACCTGGTGAGGCCAGCCAGAGCGTTTTGATTACCCTTGACACTGGAGCACAAAGGGACATGGGTCTACCCAGCCCACTGGGTAAGCTGGTAGACCACAAAGTGATAGGAACTCAAGACGTTCCTCTAGGCCACACAAGCCTCCTGCGTACCTCACAGATTACATTGTAAAATAAAGTGATGCATAGTGTTGTAAAACCTGTACCATTAACTACAGAAACTTGTGCATTGTGAAACTGCCATTACTGCAATGTAAGCCTGCTCATTAGATGTTGTTTAATCTCATTGTAGCCACAGTGATCTTATTATTATTTATGATTTATTTATTATTTTTATTATCACTACAGTTGTATGTGAGTTGATTAATAAGTCTTGACAGCTGTCAAGACTAAATCACGGTTGCCATAGTCTGATCTAAGGGGGGGAGGGGTGTTATGTACTAGGCTTGTGGTGATATGATAGCCATTTTCCAATATTTGAAGGACTGTCACAGGGAAGAGGGGGATAAATTATTCTCTACAGCACCTGAGGGCAGGACAAGAAGCAATGAGTGGAAGCTCATCAGAGGGAGATCCAACTTGGAACTAAGGAGGAATTTCCTGGCAGTGAGACCAATTAACCAATGGAGCAGCTTGCATTCCAGAGTTGTAGCTGCTCCATTACTGGAGGTTTTCAATAATAGATTGGATGAACATTTGTCTGGGGTGATATAAGGACTCCTGACATGAGCAGGAGTTTGGATTAGAAGACCTATGGTTCTATACCAGACATGTCAAACACAAGGCCCGGGGGCCGGATCCGGCCCGCGAAGTGGTTTCATGTGGCCCGCGAAGCCATCCTGGAAACAGTGAGGGAACGGCCCCCACTGCCTTGGCCCTGGCCCAGAGACCCTCCTCCTGCCAGAGACCCCCAGATCTGTCCCACTCCTGCCCAGGCCCTCATAGGCACCCTTGATGTGAACGATGTAGAGCTGGCCACGCCCACCCAGTAGGCCATATGCACTCTAGCCACACCCACCCAGTAGGCCACGCCCACCCCGGCCATACCTATCCGGCCCCCTGAGGGCAACCGCAAGGCTGATGCGGCCCTCAATGAAATTGAGTTTGACACCCCTGTTCTATACTCACTATATTTCCTCAGCAACCTTTACATCAACATCTGCACTATCACCACCCAGGAACTGGCACACTGCTTCACAAATAGCCCAATCATTCTACTATGCTAGTGTTATGGACAAACTAATATTACTATTTTGTGTGTGTACGTTAGGACCTGAGTTTCTTTTGCTGGCTGTCATGGCTTATGATTCTTTGCAGCCACCTCTAATATAATTTTAAAGTGGACAATATACATAAATCTAATGATCAGCTTCTGGGCTATGATTTCATCATGACCATTATTTCATTTTTCTCTGTGTATCCCCATTTGTGTGAGAAAAATGTACATACACACACACACACACACATATGTATGTGAGCGTATGTGTGTGTGTATGTAAGTGGCTAAGTGGTTATTTTATTGAATAACCCTTTCAATAATATTTGTTAAACAAAGCTATAGTTTGTGAAAGCTTATCCTTTTTAGTAATACGTGTTAATCTGAAAAAATGCTGCCAGATAGTTGCCTTCTGGGTTTGGGCTGCTGTTGATCCGAGTTTTTCAAACTTGGCAAGTTTAAGATGTGTGGACTTCAACTCCCAGAATTCCTCAATCAAATCTCCTTGATTATTTTTTTTTACTTGGGATAAATGACAATGTACTATGCGGTTTCTTTCTTAAAGCAAAAATATTCTTAGTTAAACACACTTGCCTAGGTTGTTGTGAAGGTGTAATTGATGCATATGTATGCATTTTGCCTTGACCCACTGGGAGATTGGCAAGATGTAACAGAGAAATGAATGTATGTTTTGCTGAGTGAGATGGGATTATTCTTTTTCACAAAATAAAATTATTGGGAGAAGTGCACCTACTGTATCTTGTACAATTAATTAGCCTTACTGCTTTTTTTTCTTGAAGGTTCACTGAAAACATTCTAACTGGTTTTATAATTTTGCTTGCAGCTGCAGCTGCAATTTTGGGTGTTAATTCTATTTTCTAGGTAAACACAACAGGCAAAAGCAGTGTTTTGATGCCACAATCTTCTATGTTTGATATCAATATCTTGTACTTTTTATCTTTCACCAATTTGGTGCCCTCAAGATAGCTTTGACTGTAACACTATTATCTTTAATCCATTATTCCAGGTAGAATAACTCTTGCACTGAATAAACGCTGCAGATACAAAATGTTGATGTATATGCTTGTAAAGTTTGCTCTGTGCTCTCTTTGATGAAGAATCTTTTTAGAATCTCTGAAGAATCTCTGAACATCAGCCATCCAAGTCCCCAAAGACCGTTCACATCTTCAGATGTAATGTCATGGATTTAAAAATCTCCAGAGATAGTATAAATGTTTGAGGAACAAAGTGACAACTTTTATTTGAAGTGTTAAATTACTACAGTGAGCTGAACTTTTCCCAGATGATGTCAGTAGATAACACTTGGTAGATAGAATCTGTACAAAAACCCAATCATTTTCAGGATATATTATATCATGCTGGAAGGACTTTCTGAAAGGTAGTAATGTATGCTGAATTTTTAAAAAAATAATTATATGAATCAGGTAAGAGTAATGAAGCAGATATTAAGAGCATTTCTTTTTTGATGTTTACTTTTTTCTATATTTGTGGTAAGTTAACAGGTGTTCATTAAGACAATCTTCAGAGTTGCTATTGATTTAGGAATTGAATGTCTTGAATCTTGGAATATATATTAAGAAATAAAAGTTTTAAATATATAGCAAGAAAACTGCTAATATTAAAGGGAAAAAATTGTAAAAAGATTTTTGTGTTCCACCTCCCCAGGATTTTATAATTCAAAATTGATCCCCAAAGTGTTATTATCTTAGTAGTATATTACTATTATATTAATACTTCCATTGTATTTGCTTTATTATTTGTTTTGTAAGTCTGCCTTTAGGGCATTTAGGTTATCAGGATAAAAGAAAGGAAAATATCAAAATAAGAAACTACCTATTGATCAACAAGATTAATTGTAAGGGGTACATGAGACCTTTTTGGAATTCATTAAATCTTGGGGGGGAAAGGAATGTGAAATAGAGATTTTATTTGTGATTCTAAAATTCAACAAGGTGAAAAGAATGCTACTTATGGAGGTTTCCTTAGAGGTTTATACTGTATATCCTACAATGAAATACGGTAGTATATGAATGAATCACTGTAAATAAGGCAAATGAGTAAATTAGAGGAAAGAAATAAAATGGATTTGTCTATTTTATTTAAATTGCACTAAGTACCATGGTTCTTTGCTATGTTTTAAATAATTTCACCATACAGTATTGAAAAAATATGGTTTTGGAAGCAAAATTTGAAGAGCTCTGGTGGCACTGCTAAAACTTTAGCGAAATCTCAGCTGGTGCACACATGGGTGATAGTTGCTAGATACCATTATGCCTTCTTCCAATTATCTGGTGTGTGTGTGTGTGTCTTGTTAAATACAAAAGACAAAGTGTTGTGAAATTTAAAAAAATCATGGGCTTCTATTTTAAAAAGAGCAAGAAAAATTATTTCAGAAAGATTTGAATGGAGGGAGAAAGTCTCTAGAAAGCTTGCATGTCTAATTCTTCCCTCCCTATCATATTTTTCTCTGAATCATAGCTTCCCAAAGTTAGCTTCTTCTCTTAAAAGCAGTTCTTCCATTCTTATAAACCCATGTTTGTGTTCATTTAATCAGAAGTCCACTCATTTTGTCATGTTCTGAAAACTGATTTCACTCTTACAGGTGACATGGAAAAATGGGGAAATGCAACCACAGTGACCGAATTTGTGCTTGTTGGGCTCTCTAAAAACTTCAAAGTTCGTGCTGGATTGTTTGTCCTCTTCTTGGTTATCTATCTCATGGCTGTAGCCGGCAATGGCCTCATATTGGTGCTGATTATCGTAGATTCTCACCTCCACACACCCATGTATTTTTTCCTCAGCAACCTCTCCTTTATTGACATCAGCTACATCACCACCTCTGTGCCACAGATGCTGGTCCACTGCTTCATGGACAGACCTACTATCCCATGGGGCAGATGTTTTGCTCAGATGTGTAGTGCTCTCATTTTAGCTGTGGTGGAGTGTCTTTTGTTAGCTGTGATGGCTTATGACCGTTTTGTGGCAATATGTTACCCTCTGCGCTACAACCAGAACATGAGTCGCAATTTATGCATCCAACTGGCTGTGAGTGTGTGGGTCACCACCTTCCTTTTGACTATTATACCCTTTTTCACCATGCAGGCAACTTTGTGTGGGCCAAATGTGGTGAATCATTTCAAGTGTGAATTGCAGGCAGTTTTGAAACTGGCTTGCTCTGACACCCGTGCTAATGGAATTACCATGATAATTACCAGTGTCTTTACCCTAGCATTCCCCTTCTTCTTTATCCTGGTGACCTATGGCCGTATTGGATTCACAGTTTTGCATATCCATTCGGCCCAAGGTCGGAGGAAAGCCTTGTCCACCTGTGGATCTCATCTCACGGTGGTGAGCATATATTATGGCACCATCTTGGCCATGTATTTGAGGCCTCAAGCCAAGACGTTCTCTGATAGGGAAAAAGTGGTGGCAGTCTTTTATGGAGTTGTGATCCCCATGTTAAACCCCATCATTTACAGCCTGAGGAACAGGGATGTGAAGGGAGCCTTCTGCAGACTGGCTGGGAAGAAGACAGAGGAGTAAGCCACCCAGGAACCAGGTTGATAGAACTTCCACAAGCAAGTCTTTTTTTATATATGTTTTTGTAATTCTATAACTGATGTATTGTCATGCATCACCTCTATCCCCCTTTGTCCATGCTAGCTAAGGCTGATGAGTATGAAATCATTGAAGAATTGAGCTGAATGCTATTGTGCATAATTTAATATTACAGTTATACTCATGATCAATATGGTTTCAAGCATAGAGAAAAATATGAAATATCATCCTATAATTATGATACAATATTTCCAGAAAAAAGAATAGATAAGATCAGTACAAGATCAAACTTCAAAAAACTGGGTGCAGCTGGATTAATCACAGAAGATCTTAAAGGTTAAAGTACAAATAAAACCAGACATGTTTCTTTTGGGATTAATACAGGCAACTATAAAACAACAACCATGGAATTTATTTTTATGTATGATAAGTGCAGCAATACCATTATAAACCCAAAGGGGAAAGGATTGACCCTACCTACAAAGGAAGAATGGCTGGTGAAGATGATGGAACTTGTAGAGGTGGCTAAATTAATCTTTGATTAGAGGAAAAAACATTATATCTTTAACTGCCTAGAAACTTCTGCTAGATCTTTTGCGTGAAACAGAAAAAAATGCACTCATGATTTGTGCTTTTGATGATTGTAAAAAATGGATAATGGAAATAAGTGAGTTTTTCTGTATTCATAGTTAATATTGTAGTTGTACTTATATTTGCAGCAGAAGAAAGTGGAAGCCTCTATTTATTTTGTTTTTCTCTTTTTGCACTTTTTCTTTTCTCTTTCTTCATTCTTCCTTTCCTTCTTTGTCCTTTGCTTCTATTACTGTTTATTCATTGTATTAATGTTCATATTTGTGTGTGTGTATGTGTGTATATTTATATGCATATAAAGGTAAAGGTAAAGGTTCCCCCGCACATGCGTGCTAGTCGTTTCCAACTCTCTAGGGGCCGGTGCTCATCTCCGTTTCAAAGCCGAAGAGCCAGCGCTTGTCCGAGGACGTCTCCATGGTCATGTGGCCGGCATGACTAGACGCCAAAGGCGCACGGAACACTGTTACCTTCCCACCGTAGTGGTCCCTATTTTTCTACTTGCATTTTTACATGCTTTCGAACTGCTAGGTTGGCAGAAGCTGGGATGAGTAACAGGCACTCACTCTGTTATGCGGCACTTGGGATTCGACCCGCCAAACTGCCGATCTTCTGATCGACAAGCTCAGCATCCTAACACACATACATATAATGCAGCAACAATGATAGTATATGTTAGAGTTGTTGGAGTCACTTCAGTAGTTTATTATCTGCCCCCCTCACCCCAGCAACTTCAGTTATTGTCTGACCAAGGAAAAGTGTCCTATGATTCTGATCCCGATGCAAGTAAAGAGGGACTGGGCATTTTCTTTCTTAGAAGGGGTTCGTAAAAATAAGAGATCTGGAAAAAAAAGTAGGAAGAAGTATGCCATTTTAAAGAATTTTTATTACATGGAACATTATTTCCTAAAAAGTCACAGAGGTCTTAAGAAGATTTTTAAAAAAATATCTAAACAGTATATTTAAGTAAGATTGAACTAAAAAGGGATATAAATGCAGAAATATTTCTTTGTTTACTTAATAAACAACCACTATGTAATTAAATACAGTGGAACAGCTTGGTTGATGCACTGCTTTAAAGGGAAACTACTGGTTGTATCTCATACTTTGTGTTCATACCATCATCCTGTTAAATAAATTTGGAATTACTTGTGTATGTTATATGTGTGTCTGCTTTTTAATGTGGATACGTTGTTCTGATTTATTAGATCTTTAGTGATGAAATCTTTGGGACTAACCAATCTCCCCCAAACATTTTCCCTGCTGTTTCTACTCCTCTATTATAGACATTATAACCTAAAATGGAAAAGAAGAGCCTTGTTGCCCTACATAGCATTTGAGCATAGAGCTACATTTTGTAAAAGAAATTGGTCCCCTCAAAAAAACAAGAGACGCAATTTAAGATACAGCTTGCATTTTTTGAGTCTCACTTCCCATTTTTCATCCCTGACAGGCAGCTATCACTTCCCCAGCTTTAGTTAAATGTAAAGACGATTTCTGGGCAAGAAGACCTATTGAAACCCAGGATTATTCTGGCTTATCCAGGATAAGCGGCAAAGGTGGTGACTTCACATAAATTATGC
The DNA here is from genome assembly GCF_964194415.1 of Vipera berus. Classification (NCBI taxonomy): domain Eukaryota; kingdom Metazoa; phylum Chordata; class Lepidosauria; order Squamata; family Viperidae; genus Vipera; species Vipera berus. The sequence continues at coordinate 126,822,613 of NC_138203.1, forward strand.
ATTTATCATTAGATCAATATTTGTTTGTTTGTTTGGACAAATTTATTTGGCCCTCCATTTCACACAAAGTGGAGTACAATAAAACCTACAAATAAAATATTTTACAGAACCAATTGCAAACAATTAAAAACAATCAACCCATGTAAAACAAGACATGAGAGGGAAGTGATTAATATTTATATGTAAGGGTGTAGGTTGTATATACTAGCATGCTTAAACGTGTCGTGTATGTGTACACTCTTGAGAGCAAGCAACAGAATTTCATTTTTAGTGTGTGCCAATGTGCCCCCAGTAAAAAAATGACAATAAAGGTTATCTAATCTAAAAATATTGCATGCAATGCAGCCAATGCACAGGCTCCCTTTTAGCAAGGGTTCTCCAGACTTCCTGGTGGAAAAAAAGTCATTTTAAGAACTTTCCAGCATGCTATAAAAGTTGGGGATAACCTCACCTTTGAAGGGATGCTATTCCAGAATTGCAGGGGCCACAGCAGAAAAGGCTCACTTCGTAGGTCTTTTACAGACAGTACATATAGCATGCTTCTCCTGTCCAACCTGATGGGATGGGTAGATGTCATTGGGAAGAAGTGATTCCTAATACTATACACACATTTTATTTCTTAGCTAATGATCATAACACCTAGCTTGTAACTGGTCAATCCCCCAAAATCAACAAATAAAAAAATATACCATAACAAAGCTAAGTTTTGATATGTTCTCTATGACATTATTTCATCATAATGAAGAAATTGCAGAGCAGAAACCACAAGGACTGGTAGGTTGGAAATGAATTATCCAGACAGAGGTATCAGAAGCTTTTCAATGAAGCAGAGAGGACTTCATTAAAGGCTGCTATTTTTAAAGTTGAAGATATACTAGACGCAAAAAGTTAACTTTTGGTCTAGGGAAAACACAGGAGATTGGCAATGGATGGCATAACAGCGGATGGCAGTAAAAATGAATTTATGGCACATTCTTATATGGGATATGATGATGGTCCATCTTCTATAGAATGAAATATGTTCCTCAGTGTAGGAAGAGAAAAGCCTTCTGCACTGTACAGAATAGAGTGACTGTTATTTTTCAGATGAATCGTTTTAATTGTATTATCAAAACCATTCTTTATATGAATGGTTGCAGGAATTGGGTTTGTCTAGTCTAGTGAAAAGAAGGACTAGGGGTGACGTGATAACATTATTCCAATATTTATTTATTTATTTATTTTATTACATTTATATACCGCCCTTTCCCGAAGGACTCAGGGCGGTTTACAGGGTGATTAAAAAACCAAGATACAAAAGTTAAAAACAAATTTAAAAAAAAATTATATTTGTCCCTGCATAAATAAAACCCCAGTTAAAATTAAGATTAATCCTCAGCCTGGGCCAGAGAGCTCGAAGAGCCAGGTCTTCAGGTCCCGGCAGAATGAACGGAGGTCGGGGGCAGTCCTCAGCTCCACTGGCAGCTGGTTCCAAAGGGCAGGCGCCCCCACTGAGAAGGCCCTATCCCTGGGTGTCGTCCGTCGGCAATCTCTTACCAGTGGCACCCTGAGAAGACCCTCCATGTGGGAGCGCACTGGACGAAGGGAACTTGATGCCGGCAGCAGGTGTTCCCTCAGATATCCCGGACCCAAGCCCAGCACCTTGAATCTCACCCGGAGGGCAACCGGGAGCCAATGCAGGCTGCCACAAAGAAGAGGGGGTCAACTTATTTTCCAAAGCACCAGAAGGCAAGACAAGAAGCTTTAGATGGAAATTAACCAAGAAGAGAAGCAATCTAGACCTAAGGATAAATTTCCTGACAGTGAGAACAATCAACAATGGAACAGCTTGCCTTCAAAAGTTCTGGGTATATAGTCTCCTGCTTGAGCAGGGAGTTGGTCTAGAACAGGGGTCTCCTTTCCTAATTTTGAAACAATCAGTGGTTCCATGTCCAGTTCTCACTGTTGCTATTTGACCCGCATATAGGTTTCTCAAGAGACAAATAAGATGGTGTGGTACTCCCATCTCTTTAACAACTTGCCATAGTTTGTTGTGATCCACACAATCAAATGCTTTAGCGTAGTCAATGAAGCAGAAGTAGATGTTTTTCTGGAACTCTCTAGCTTTCTCCATGATCCAGCATATGTTGGCAATTTGATCTCTAGTTCATCTGCCTCTTCGAAATCTTGCCTGTACTTCTGCTAGTTCTCGATCCACATACTGCTGAAGTCTAGCTTGTAGGATTTTAAGCATAACGTTACTAGCATGTGAAATGAGTGCAATGGTGCGATAGTTTGAACATTCTTTGGCACTGCCTTTCTTTGGAATTGGAATGTAAACTGATCTTTTCCAATCCTGTGGCCACTGTTGAATTTTTCAAATTTGCTGGCAAATTGAGTGTAGCACTTTTACTGCATCGTCTTTTAAGATTTTGAATACTCAGCTGAAATACTGTCACCTCCACTAGCTTTGTTGTTGCTCAGTTTTCCTAAGGTCCACTTCACATTCTAGGATGTCTGGCTCAAGGTCAGTGACCACCTCATCGTGGTTATCAAGGATGTTAAGCTCGTTCTTGTATAGTTCTTCTGTGTAATTTTTCCACCTCTTCATAAACTCTTCTGCCTCTGTTAGGTCCCTGCCATTTTGGTCCTTTATCATGCCCATTTTTGCATGAAACGTTCCCTTCATCTCTCCAATTTTTTTGAAGAGATCTCAAGTCCTCCCTATTCTATTGTTTTCTTCTATTTGTTTGCACTGTTCATTTAAGAAGGCATTCTTATCTCTTCTAGCTATTCTCTGGAATTCTGCATTTAATTGGGTGTATCTTTCTTTTTTCTCCCTTGCCTTTCGCTTCCCTCTTTTCCTCAGCTATTTGCAAAGCTTCCTCAGACAGCCATTTTGCTTTCTTGCATTTCTTTTTCTTTGGGATGGTTTTAGTTGCTACCTGTTGTACAATGTTGCGAACCTCTGTCCATAGTTCTTCAGGCACTCTGTCTATCAGATCTAATTCCTTAAATCTATTTGTCACCTCTACTTTATATTCATCAGGGATATGATTTAATTCATACCCGAGTGGCCTAGTGCTTTTCCCTACTTTCTTCAGTTTAAGCTTAAAGTTTGCAAGGAGAAGCTCATGGTCTGAGCCACAGTCAGCTCCTGGTCTTGTTTTTACAGACTGTATAGAGCTTCTCCATCTTTGGCTGCAGAGCATATAGTCAATCTGATTTCTGTGATGACCGTCTGGTGATGTCCATGTGTAGAGCCGTCTCTTGGGTTGTTGGAAAAGAGTGTTTGCTATGACCATCGTATTCTCTTGACAAAATTCTATCAGCCTGTGCCCTGCTTCATTTTGTACTCCAAGGCCAAACTTGCCTGTTATTCCAGTTATCTTTTGGCTTCCTACTTTAGCATTCCAATCCCCCATGATGATAAGGACATCATTTTTTGGTGTTAGTTCTATAAGGTGCTGTAGGGCTTCATAGAACTGGTCAATTTCATCTTCTTCAGCACTGGTGGTTGGGGCATAGACTTGGACTACTGTGATATTGAATGGTTTGCCTTGGATTTGAACTGAGATCATTCTGTCATTTGGGGGATTGTATCCCAGTATTGCTTTTCCTACTCTTTTATTGACTATGAAGGCTACTCCATTTCTTCTGAGAGATTCTTGCCTGCGGTAGTATACCTGATGGTCATCTGAATTAAATTCTCCCATTCCTGTCCATTTTAGTTCGCTGATTCCTAAGATCTCGATGTTCAGTCTTGACATCTCTTGTTTGACCACGTCCAGCTTGCCTTGATTCATAGATCTTACATTCCAGGTTGCTATGGAGAAAAATCTTTACAGCATTGGACTTTCCTTTCACCACCAGATACATCCACAGCTGAGCGTCCTTTTGGCTTTGGCCCAGTTGCTTCATTCTTTCTACAGCTACAAGTACTAGCCCTCTGCTCTTCCCCAGTAGCATACTGGATGCCTTCTGACCTGAGGGGCTCATCTTCATTTGTGATATAACACTCAAAACTCTTGTGACGCTAAAACGTGGTGTAGCATTATATACCCCTTCATGGATTACTGCCTTGTTGTGGCGAAGGGGCTTGTGTAATTCAATGAAGCTATGAGCTATGCCATGCAGGGCCACCCAAGATGGAAAGGTCATAGCAGAGAGTTCTGACAAAATGTGATCCACTGGAGAAGGAAATGGCAACCCACTCCAGTATCTTTGCCATGAAAACCCTATGGACAGTACCAAAAGGCAAAACGATATGATGCTGGAAGATGAGCCCCTCAGGTAGGAAGGTGTCCAATATGTTACTAGGGTAGTACTAGTAACGATCTGATTAAAGTTCCTTCAACAGTTGCTTGAAATCTGACTTTCCTATCAACACTGATTTCATATTTCCTTAGGGCTGCAATTTCTCAGTCATAGTTCTAACACAGAGGCAAAAAAGTGCTGTCTTTTAATACAACCATATTCAAGCCAAATTTTCAAGAAAGGAACTAGACTTGGCTAAAAGTCTCATCATCCCTAGCACATCTTGTACTTCGAATAACCTTACAAACTCTTAAAGTATCTTTTGTAACTTGGTTGGTACACAAATGATGTATTTGCTTGTAATATTTGTTCCATGCTCTCTTTGGTGAATAATCTCAGGGGGTGACCATCTAAGCCCCCAAAGGCAGCTCCCATCTTCAGATATGGCATCACGTATCTGAATATCTCCAGAGACATTGAGGAATAACACTGCAACTTTCATCTAAGCAAGCACTGACTTACTACAGTGGAATTATCCTTTCCCAGATGACACCAATTAATATTTGTTGTTTTAGGGAAGTGTTTTAGGAATTTTATCATTTATTTTCAGAAACTGTCCATATGCAACTGGATAGTATGTAAAGAGTACGACATATAGGTTAGTTGGATTTAGGTATCAGGATTCCAGGGGACGTATTTGATAGAATCAAACTGTAACTTGCCATTTTCCTTCTGCTGATCTCAGATCAGAAATTATGGCTCAGTTGAAGGAGCAGCACATGTTTTAAGGGATACCTCAGCTACCAATGGAAACACTGGGCAAGTTCTTTGGCTTTGGATTTTTTGGACAGATCGCATTTGTTCCCTTAGAAATATAGAGCCTTTGAGAGCTGGAAGACAGGTATGTACAACATTTCAGGGTGGAGGTATGTGAAGGTTGGAAGGAATGCTGGACACCACAATCCACACCTTAAGATGACTAGAACACAAAAGTTAGTTAGTTTATATTATTTATATGGCTGCCCACTCTTCATGGCATACAAAGTTAGCACAACAGTTTAACACAATTTAACAATCCAATCCACAATGCGCAAGTCAAAACATAATCTCAACTTATAAAAAAACAGAGCTTGACTAACTTTCTGGCCAAACGTCTGAGAGAACAATCAGATCCTCAATGCCTTGCAACATCTGACAGGGCTGGGGCCATTTGAGTTTCTAGAGAGATGCTTCTTCCACAGGATAAGCATTTCCACAGAGAAGGCACAATTGCTGGGACCAACAAGAGGGACCCATTGTTTGATGGAAGAGACATAGAGCATCCTGTTGCTGATTGATCTAGTGGGGCAAGCAGAAACAATGGGACTATTCTTACTGATGCTAAGACAAAATTATATTTCAGTGCATTTAAATGGTGTTAATTTAATAGTTAATATGATTACTGTCCATGTATTAAATTATTATATTTATTGTCCTGTTGGAGACTTTAGCATTGGAGACAAAATTTAAAGGAATCTGGGGATCATACTGAAATGTAGGAGTCAAGTACTACTCTGGAACATCAGCTTATCCACTTTGGGTTCATGTCTGCTATTGCCATGCAGAAAGAAATAGAGTCCAAATGACCAATTTGCAATATCCCACCAAACTTATTTCCCACCAAAGGGAAATAAGTGTACACATAAGACATAATTTGGCTTGATTGGCTCCAATGTTGGCTTCACTTTTAACAGCAATAGATCACCCTGCTAAGATGTCTAAGAACTGAGACTTGGCTATGACCATACAAGAAAAGCAATCAAGACAATCCTGCTGACTTCCATCCAGGTAGCTGATTAAGTTAAATTAGCAAAATAATTTTATGAGCCAAATTTCTTGACTGGCTTGAATTTGAAGTCACTTTGAGGGATGAACATGCTGGAGGGTAGGTCGATCAATGCTAAACATACTATGGTGTTACAGTATTGAGTAGAAACATATATATGGACATGTGGTTCATCCCTTTGTGTAGCTTTTCTTGATTTTAGAATAGCTGTTTACACAATATCTAGATCTAAAGTGTAGTATCAACACCGAACAACAGATAAACTGGTGGTTTTTCTTGTTAAAATTCATCAGTATTAGAAATTGAAGTCAGATATAGTAACCGAGGATACTTAACAAAGAAAATATAGATAAGAAAGTATATTAAAAGGAAAGGCTCCATTATATTTAATTTATTGTATAAATTCACTAGTACTCTTGAATAATTCTGCCTCCCATCTTCCTGAACTACCTCATAAGCAAATCAGTGTATTAGTCTATGCTGATGATGCACTGTAGTAATTTTAATCTTTATGTTTATTGGTCTTAAAAAAAACTTGCTGTCTCTCATCAATTATTGAAATATGGAGGAATAATAAACTTTGTCAAAACCAAAATCTTTACTTTCTCCAAATGCCTGAAACAGCAAATTGGGAAGTTAGGTGGACACACCATTGCGATGGTCAGGACCTTTAAATATTTAAGACTAGTTTTTCAAGTTTCTGAAAGCTGAAATGCTCACTTGAATTATGTACCACATCTCAAAATGAACAGAGCAATAGAACCATTAGTGTGACTTGGTGCTAATTATTTTATTTAACACAGTTTGTTACAGCTATGTTACAGTTACACTATGATTCCCTGTGAATCACCCTCTTAGGCACTGGAGCCATTAGAACAATTAATGCGACACCCATATATTTGTGGGGCTATCTATACAGTAGACCACTACTGTATCAATAGTAATATAAATTTATGCGAATCATCCTTGTCTGATCTCTCAAACACCTATGAAGGAAGGAATTAGGCTACTATGGTTACAGACCATGTCCTAACAAAATACATACCCCCCCAAAAAACCCCATTCACAGGCAATTGTTTACCATCTGGAGAAGAATTTGCACACAATGTGACAATCCTTTGTGATTGTTACATTGTGTGCAAATTTGCTAGTTGACAAAAATGATTTCCTTAAATAAAAATCCTTTGTGATATTTCAGGTAATCATTTTTCTCATCTAGTAAATAATGCAAATAAAACTTACCAGAATGCTCTATAATCTTAGATAGAATGGATCAGCTAAAAGCAGATATCTGTATGAGAATAGGAAATCTCGAAGGCTATAATCTCTATGGCTCACATGAAGACTTAAAGTGGAACAGAGAAATTATGTAAAAGAATTTTATACTTAGCCGTTTCCCTTAACTTGACATATCTATATATCCCTGAATCATTTCCTCCAAAAGCTAGTTTCCTCTCTTAAAAGCAATTCTCCTATTCTTAATCCCTATGTTTGTGTGGAATATTTATGAAGAATTCCAGGAGAACTTACAGCATCTTTATGTTTAAATTTGTTTCACTCTTACAGGTAGCATGGAAAAATGGGGAAATGCAACCACAGTGACTGAATTTGTACTTGTTGGGCTCTCTAAAAACTTCAAAGTTCGTGCTGGATTGTTTGTCCTCTTCTTGGTTATCTATCTCATTGCTGTAGCCGGCAATGGCCTCATATTGGTGCTGATTATCATAGATTCTCACCTCCACACACCCATGTATTTTTTCCTCAGCAACCTCTCCTTTATTGACATCAGCTACATCACCACCTCTGTGCCACAGATGCTGGTCCACTGCTTCATGGACAGACCTACTATCCCATGGGGCAGATGTTTTGCTCAGATGAGCATCAGTGGCTTATTAGCTATCACTGAATCCGTTTTGTTAGCTGTGATGGCTTATGACCGTTTTGTGGCAATATGCTACCCTCTGCGCTACAACCAGATCATGAGTCGTAATGTATGCATCCAGCTGGCTGTGAGCCTGTGGGCCAGCACCTTCATTATTACTATTGTCCCCTTTTTCACCATGCAGGCAACTTTGTGCCAGAAAAATGTGGTGAATCATTTCAAGTGTGAACTGCAGGCAGTGTTGAAACTGGCTTGCTCTGATACCCGTGCCAGTGGAATTAACATGATAGTAACCAGTGCCATTACCCTAGCATTCCCCTTCTTCTTTATCCTGGTGACCTATGGCCGTATTGGATTCACAGTTTTGCGTATCCATTCGGCCCAAGGTCGGAGGAAAGCCTTGTCCACCTGTGGATCTCATCTCACGGTGGTGAGCATATATTATGGCACCATCTTGGCCATGTATTTGAGGCCTCAAGCCAAGACATTCTCTGATAGGGAAAAAGTGGTGGCAGTCTTTTATGGAGTTGTGATCCCCATGTTAAACCCCATCATTTACAGCCTGAGGAACAGGGATGTGAAGGGAGCCTTCTGCAGACTGGCTGGGAAGAAGACAGAGGAGTAAGCCACCCAGGAACCAGGTTGATAGAACTTCCACAAGCAAGTCTTTTTTTATACATGGTTTTGTCATTCTATAAGAGAGGACCTTGTCAAGTGTCATTCTCCAAGTATTGTCATATGTCACCCCCACTTCTCTTTCCTTACTGCTCATGCTGGCTAAGGCGGACAAAAGTTGTGGTAGCAGCAGTCTGAAAACCAACCCTTGAGTATCACTTTTGAGCTGTATGGTCATCAAATCTTCTCAGAACTCTTGAGATTTCTACCAGGTTCACCTGCTTCTTCAATATGGTGGAATAATTACTTGGTAAACTGCATATATATATGTGTTAGCTCAGAGATATATGGTGGTACAAGGCCACATTGACTAATGATGTCACCCACCTCTGATGTGAAGCTCCACCTACTATGATGTAAAGATTTGCATTTTTAGAATGATTAATTTAACATTTTATGTCCTTACAAAAATGCTCATTTTAGGTTTTACTACATTAAATGTAAAATTAAAAAATACACCTTTAAATAATAACCTTTAATTCAAACCAAAATGATAGTACACAAAATATGTCTACAGCATATTAAGTAGCACCTCTGGACTGTTTATGAAATTTATTAAAAGTTTTGATAATTAGAACTACAGCAAAATGTAAGATAGCTTATCACTTCTTGTTTCCTTTCCCGGAGAGTTTCTTTCTTTTTTTCTTAGCAACTTATTGTGATTGAATTTTTAAAAAGCTTCAAATAAATCCCACCTCTCTATTTATTTATCTGTATCTGTCTCTATCTTTTGATAGCAGAAAGATTGCATAGGAGAGTCAGTCGTATCAATATACAATGAAACTTCAGTATGTAAAATAGGATATCATCTGTTCCAAAATAAAACTGTAGCAATAGGTACAGTTTTATTGTACCTAGGTCCGGATTACCTACGGCAACACCTGCTGCCGGTGTCAACTTCCCTCCGTCCAGTGCGCTCCCACAGAGAGGGCCTCCTCAGGGTGCCTCCGATCAAAGAATGCTGATTGGTGGCCCCCAGGGGGAGAGCGTTCTCTGTGGGCACGCCAGACCTGTGGAACCGCTTACCGGTCGAGCTCCGGACGGCCCCCGACCTTCGCTCCTTCCGGCGCGATCTCAAAACCTTCTTTTTTGAACAAGCTGGCCTGGTCTGACGGGATGGGGTTGGGTTTTTTATAATTAGTTTTAATTTTTAATATGTATTAACTATTACGGGCATAATGGTTTAATCACTTTTTAATTTTTGTATTCTGTTTTTTATTATGTATTGCCCTGTTCACTGCCCTGAGTCCTTCGGGAGAAGGGCGGTATACAAATTAAATTATTAAATTATTAAATATTATTAAATATTTTGCAATGTCAGTCCAAATATTTTGCTTCATTATTACGGAAAAAAGTTGTGTCCATGTCAGTTTGCTTGCTTTTGAAAGTCACTGAGCCCAAATATGATTTAAAAAAATCTAAATTAAGATCATAAGCACAATTGCAGTTTCACTTAGCAACTATTTCACTTAGTGACTGTTGCCAGTACAGTTGTATTTGCTAAATGAGGACTACCTGTATTTCTGGCTTTAAGTCTACAACTACTACTATCTCAAAAATTCCTGCTTAATGAAGTCTAAAATTCTTCTAATGGCTGCCAAATTGTCCTTACATCTACTTCTACATGTAGTACAAGACAGGACAAATGTACCAGATTATCTCTGTTCTACTTGCAAGGATCAGCATTGCATGGTTTCACTACAAAAGCAGTTTTGACTATTATTCTGCTCCAAACAACCCATATTATTTGGGGGAAGAAAGATAAAGAGTTTGCAAAATAATAATAATAATAATAATAATAATAATAATAATAATAATAATAATAATAATAATAATAATTTGGAAGGGACCTTGGAGGTCATCTAGTCCAACCCCTGCTCAGGCAGGAAACCCTATACCATTTCAGACAAATAGCTGGCCAGTCTCTTCTTAAAAACTTCCAGTGTTGGAGCATTCACCACTTCTGGAGGCAGGTTGTTCCACTGGTTAATTGTTCTAACTGTCAGGAAGTTTCTCCTTAGTTCTAGGTTGCTTCTCTCCTTGGTTAATTTCCATCTGTTGCTTCTTGTCCTGCCTTCGGGCACTTTGGAGAATAGCCTGAGTCCCTCTTCTTTGTGGCAGCCCCTGAGATATTGGAACACTGCTATCATGTCCCCCCTCGTCCTTCTCTTCATTAAACTAGACATACCCAATTCCAGCACCTGTTCCTTATAGGTTTTAACCTCCAGTCCTCTGATCATCTTTGTTGCTCTTCTCTGTACTCTTTCTACAGTCTCAATATCTCGTTTACATCGTGGTGACCAAAACTGGATGCAGTTTTCCAAGTGTGGCCTTACCAAGGCATTGTAAAGTGGTATTAGTACTTCACTTGATCTTGATTCTGTCCCTCTGTTAATGCAGCCTAGCACTGTGTTGGCTTTTTTGGCAGCTGCAGCACACTGCTGGCTCATATTGAAGTGATTGTCTACTAGGACTCCGAGATCCCTCTCACAGTTACTACTATTGAGCAAGGTACCACCTATACTATACCTGTGCATTTGATTTTTTCTGCCTAAATGTAGAACCTTACTTTTTTCACCATTGAATTTCATTTTGTTAGATAGCACCCAGTGTTCGAGTCTGTCCAGATCCTCCTGTACTTTAATCCTATCTTCTGGAGTATTGGCTATTCCTGCCAGCTTGGTGTCATCTGCAAATTTGATGAGTTCTGTAGTGTATGCACTTAAGCATACACGGGATGTCAGCACAGCAGGGGGCTGGACAGCTCCAGGCTACAACCATTTTTGGCGGGAAAGTCTGAATAGAGCAAGCCGTTGACAGCCCCAGGGCATGGTCAGCTCTGGCGGGAAGCCAAGGTTTAAAACCATTGGCCACCTGCACTGGCGAGAAGCCCAGGTTTGAATCTATTGGTTGCGATTCACCTGGGCAGGTATAAATAGACGCCAGGTAACCCCTTTTGCTCCAGCTTCATTCCGATCCAATAAAGAAGTTACTACCCAGCTCAAGTGTCCGTCTCTCTGTGTGACCATGCGACTTTGCAAGTTCCCCATATATCCCCTCATCCAAATCGTTAATGAAGATGTTGAAGAGCACTGGGCCCAGAACAGAGCCCTGGGGCACCCCACTACACATGTCCTTCCATGTAGATGCAGTTCCATTGAGGACCACACGCTGAGTACGGCCTGTCAGCCAGCTACAAATCCATCTGGTGGTGATGCTATCTAACCCACATTTTTCTATCTTATCAAGTAGTAGGTTGTGATTTACTTTATCAAATGCCTTACTGAGGTCCAAGTAAATTATATCTACAGCATTCCTCTGGTCCACTAATTTTGTCGCTTGGTCAAAGAATGTAATAAGATTTGTCTGGCATAATCTGTTTTTGACAAACCCATGTTGACTTTTAGTGATGACTTTGTTTGCATCAAGGTGTTCGCTGATTTGTTGTTTGATTATCTTTTCCAGAATCTTCCCAGGTATTGAGGTCAGGCTGATAGGTCTGCAGTTTCCTGGATCTATTTTTCCCCTTTTTTGAAGATGGTCCAAGGTATGAGAGCTAATCTAGTTCATTTACAGTAGCTATTTATTTCCAATAACGATGGGCAATTATTATCTGACTTTTTCTTCAGGTAGAAGAGTCTGGATCTTCTTCAGTTCTGCCTTGATTAAAGGAAATTATTTCACATTTCTCTGCTTCCCACCCCTAGAGATACATGCTAGTGTGGCCATTAAAAAGGAGGAGGGTGGTGGAGGAAAGTAGCTGAGGCCCTGCTGATTGGACCTCCATTGCATTTAAACTGCCCAGAGGTTGCTGGGAAGAGCTACAATCTGTGAGAAGGGTGGAGGAGGAAAGTAGCTGATTGGGCCTCCATTGCATTTAAGCTGCCCAGAAGTTGCTGGGAAGAGCTACAGCCATTTGTCTGAAATGGTATAGGGTTTCCTGCCTGAACAGGGGGTTGGACTAGATGACCTCCAAGGTACCTTCCATCATCATCATCAGCATCAGTATCATCATCAGCAGCAGCAGCATCAACTAAATGTGGTGTGATTTATGATTATATAAATATCATGGTCATTTACTGGATAGGACCTCTGTAGTTCCTAGTGGCAGGATGGAATAACAGAGTTGGGAGGGTCTTTGAAGGCCTTCTAGTCCAACCCCCTGTTCAAGCAGGAGACCCTATACCATTTCAGACAAATGGCTGTCCAATTTCTTCTTTAAAACCTTCAGTGGTGGAGCACCCACAACTTCTGGTGGTGCAGTGGTTAGAATGCAGTACTGCAGGCTCCTTCTGCTGACTGCCAGCAGTTCGACAGTTCGAGTCTCACCGGCTCAAGGCTGACTCAGCCTTCCATCCTTCCAAGGTCGGTAAAATGAGGATCCAGATTGTTGGTGGGCAATAGGCTGATTCTGTAAACTGCTTAGAGAGGGCTGTAAAGCACTGTGAAGTGGTACATAAGTCTAACTGCTATTGCTATTGCTATTCTGAAGGCAAGCTGTTCCACTGGATAATTGTTTTCACTATAAGGAAATTTCTCCTTAATTCTAGGTTGCTCCTCTCCTTGATTAGTTTCCATCCATTGCTCTTTGTCTTGCCTTCTGGTGCTTTGAAAAATAGGTTGACCCTGCTCTTCTTTGTGGCAGCCCCTCAAATATTGGAGTGCTGCTATCATGTCACCCCAGTCCTTCTTTTCACTAGACTAGGCAAACCCAATTCCTGCAACCATTCTTTGTATGTTTTAGCCTCCAGCCCTCTAATCATCTTTGTTGCTCTTCTTTGCAATCCTTCAAGAGTTTCAATATCTTTTTTAATAACATGGTGACCAAAATTGGATGCAGTTTTCTGCAGTCTTACTTCTTCCTCTCCCTTTCCCATTCCCTCTCCCTCTCTCATGTATCCATTCCACTCACCATTAGGAGCACTGGCTGCGGCATAATGACTAGACATACCCAATTCCTGCAACTGTTCTTCATATGTTTTAGCCTCCAACCCCCTAATCATCTCTGCACTCTTTCCAGAGTCTCAACACCTTTTTTATATTGTGGTGACCAAAACTGAATTAGAAATTTCAGCAGCCATCCTGGCTAATCGTTTTATTGGCTGAGGACTTGGGGAAATGTAGTCCTGACACAAAATGGAAGGTTGTTAATGTTGGGGAAAGTCTGAGATAAATATTCAGACAAACAAAAAATTTTGAAGATTCAGTCAGTCATTTTATTACAGTCTTAGACCAATACAATTTTGATGGTCTCATAGTCATTTCCTAAAGTTTTATTCTAAACAATCTAGATTTTTAAAATGCTACTCTTCAGAAATTGGTTGTGAAGCATCTGATTTAGAAATTCTCACACCTAAATGATGTGCAAGGCTGCAATATCTAAAATCAACTTACCACAAGTTACTAATTACCGTAAGCTCCAGTTTTCAAAAACTTTTAAAGTTACTCTTCCAACCTTAGTTGCTTCTGCACAATAGACTACCATTTGAGTATTTAGCACAAATGGATCCTTAGAATGTTTATTACTCAATTACAAGTAAACTAATTTCTCTCAAATATACTCAGTAAGACAGATACCAAGAAAGAAGCTACAAATCTTGACAGTCAGGATGCAAGTAGATTCTCTGGGATCTAAGCATGGATAAAATCAAGAAGTTTCAGATTGCCTCAAGAATAAAATCTATTGCACTGAAATATTAAAAAGCCCCTGAAGCAACAGTTATTTATTTAACATTTCTTCTTGGTTAAAGAAAAAATAGTCAGATCATTTTCTCCTGGCAGCTGGCATGTCAATGTCTCATCTGTTTGTTTTCCATGGAAATAAATTTCTTTCCCCATAGTCTCTTCAATGCACCTTTGACTTCCTTATTACGGAGGCTGTAAATCACGGGGTACATCATAGGTGTCACATTGGTGTAGATCAAAGAGACCAATTTGTCTTCATTCAGGGAGTAGCTAGCCTTAGGACGGATGTAGATAAAGATGGCACAGCCATAGTGGAGGATGGCCACAATCAAGTGAGCGGCACAGGTGGAGAAGGCCTTTTTCCGGCCTTCAGCACACTTGATCATGAGGATGGAATGGGCAATAAAGATATAGGAAATCAGAATTAGCAGGAATGGAATGAGTAAAATCATTGTGCAGACAAGGAACACAGCCACTTCTTTGTCGTGTGTGTCGTTGCATGCCAGGAACAGCACTGGTGGGATGTCACAGAAGAAGTGGTTAATGTTACGTGAACTGCAAAAGGGAAGACTGAAAATCAAAGTGGTGAGTCCCAGTGAAATTGTGAATCCACTGATGAAGGCTATCGCCAAAAGTTTTTTGCAGAGAGTCTTGTTCATGATGAGAGTGTAGCGCAATGGGTTGCATATGGCCATGTATCTATCATAGGCCATCAAAGCCAATAGAAAGCATTCAGCACCCCCAAAGGCAATGAAGAAGTACATCTGTGCTGCACAGGCTGTCAAGGATACACTCCTGCTCTTGTCCAAGAAGTTGGCAAGCATTTGAGGCACAATGACCAGAGTGTAACAGACCTCAGTGAAAGACAGGTTGCGCAGGAAGAAATACATGGGGATGTGGAGGGCAGGATCAATTAAAGTGAGGACCACAATGGCTAGGTGTCCTGAGAGGGTGAGGAGGTGCATTAGAAGGAACAAAGCGAAAAGTACAAACTTTAAAGTTCTACTAGTATTGAATCCAAGGATTATAAAATTATCCTCCGTGCTGTTATTCTGTCTGTGCATCTCCATCCTAGATCTTGAGGTTGGAAGCTGATATTCTTAGAATGCAAATTCTCCTTCACATTGCACTCAGTTTCTACTAATGGGCATGTTTTCTTAGCAACAATATAAATGTGAATTCTTTCTCACTGGGAATTCTTTCCCAGTTCTCTATCTTCTCTGCTCTGCAGTGGTATTCTCCTAGTCTTTTCTTAGTCCAAAGGCTTAGTTTTTGGTGATCAGCCATGATTGACTTAATATTGCCACCTAGCGGATCATAAGAATATATGATTGTTATTAGCAAAAAATAAAAATAAAAAATGATGTAAATATGTCTGCTACCAGGAATGTTTATATTTGTTCCTCAGCATCAGAGGGATTTAAAACCTGTTTGTCACTTACCTTTTCAATTGTCTTTACATACATCTATAGGGCTTTTTCCCCTTCATGGATTATTGCCTTGTCGTGGTGAAGGGGCTTGCGTAATTCAATGAAGCTATGAGCTATGCCGTGCAGGACCACCCAAGACAGAAAGCTCATAGCAGAGAGTTCTGACAAAACGTGATCCACTGGAGAAGGAAATGGCAAACCACTCCAGTATCTTTGCCATGAAAACCCTATGGACAGTACCAAAAGGCAAAACAATATGACGCTGGAAGATGAGCCCCTCAGGTCAGAAGGTGTCCAATATGCTACTGGGGAAGAGCAGAGGGCTAGTACTAGTAGCGCCAGAAAGAATGAAGCGACTGGGCCAAAGCCGAAAGGACGCTCAGCTGTGGATATGTCTGGTGGTGAAAGGAAAGTCTGATGCTGTAAAGATTTTTTCTCCATAGGAACCTGGAATGTAAGATCCATGAATCAAGGAAAGCTGGACGTGGTCAAACAAGAGATGACAAGACTAAACATCGACATCTTAGGTATCAGTGAACTAAAATGGACAGGAATGGCTGAATTTAATTCAGATGACCATCAGGTATACTACTGCGGGCAAGAATCCCTGAGAAGAAATGGAGTAGCCTTCATAGTCAATAAAAGAGTAGGAAAAGCAATACTGGGATACAATCCTTAAAATGACAGAATGATCTCAGTTCGAATCCAAGGCAAACCATTCAATATCACAGTAGTCCAAGTCTATGCCCCAACCACCAGTGCTGAAGAGGATGAAATTGACCGGTTCTATGAAGCCCTACAGCACCTTATAGAACTAACACCAAAAAAATGATGTCCTTATCATCATGGGGGATTGGAATGCTAAAGTAGGAAGCCAAAAGATAACTGGAATAACAGGCAAGTTTGGCCTTGGAGTACAAAATGAATCAGAGCACAGGCTGATAGAATTTTGTCAAGAGAATATGATGGTCATAGCAAACACTCTTTTCCAACAACCCAAGAGACGGCTCTACACATGGACATCACCAGACGGTCAACACAGAAATCAGATTGACTATATGCTCTGCAGCCAAAGATGGAGAAGCTCTATACAGTCAGTAAAAACAAGACCAGGAGCTGACTGTGGCTCAGACCATGAGCTTCTTGTTGCAAAGTTTAGGCTTAAATTAAAGAAAGTAGGGAAAAGCGCTAGGCCAGTCAGGTATGAATTAAATCATATCCCTGTTCAATATACAGTAGAGGTGACAAATAGATTTAAGGAATTAGATCTGATAGACAGAGTGCCTGAAGAACTATGGACAGAGGTTCGCAACATTGTACAACAGGTAGCAACTAAAACCATCCCAAAGAAAAAGAAATGCAAGAAAGCAAAATGGCTGTCTGAGGAAGCTTTGCAAATAGCTGAGGAAAGGAGGGAAGCGAAAGGCAAGGGAGAAAAAGAAAGATACGCCCAATTAAATGCAGAATTCCAAAGAATAGCTAGAAGAGATAAGAATGCCTTCTTAAATGAACAATGCAAAGAAATAGAAGAAAACAATAGAATAGGGAGGACCAGAGATCTTTTCAAGAAAATTGGAGAGATGAAAGGAACGTTTCATGCAAAAATGGGCATGATAAAGGACCAAAATGGCAGGGACCTAACAGAGGCAGAAGAGATTAAGAAGAGGTGGCAAAATTACACAGAAGAACTATACAAGAATGAGCTTAACGTCCCTGATAATCACAATGAGGTGGTCACTGACCTCGAGCCAGACATCCTAGAATGTGAAGTGAAGTGGGCCTTAGAAAAGCTGAGCAACAACAAAGCTAGTGGAGGTGACAGTATTTCAGCTGGGTATTCAAAATCTTAAAAGACGATGCAGTAAAAGTGCAACACTCAATTTGCCAGCAAATTTGGAAAACTCAACAGTGGCCACAGGATTGGAAAAGATCAGTTTACATTCCAATTCCAAAGAAAGGCAGTGCCAAAGAATGTTCAAACTATCGCACCATTGCACTCATTTCTCATGCTAGTAAAGTTATGCTTAAAATCCTACAAGCTAGACTCCAGCAGTATGTGGATCGAGAACTACCAGAAGTACAGGCAGGATTTCGAAGAGGCAGAGGAACTAGAGATCAAATTGCCAACATACGCTGGATCATGGAGAAAGCTAGAGAGTTCCAGAAAAACATCTACTTCTGCTTCATTGACTATGCTAAAGCCTTTGATTGTGTGGATCATAACAAACTGTGGCAAGTTCTTAAAGAGATGGGAGTACCAGACCATCTTATTTGTCTCTTGAGAAACCTATATGCGGGTCAAGAAGCAACAGTGAGAACTGGACACGGAACCACTGATTGGTTCAAAATTGGGAAAGGAGTCCGGCAAGGCTGTATACTGTCGCCCTGCCTATTTAACTTATATGCAGAGCACATCATGAGAAAGGCAGGGCTAGATGAATCAAAAGTTGGAATTAAGATTGCCAGAAGAAACATCAACAACCTAAGATATGCGGATGATACCACTCTAATGGCAGAAAGTGAAGAGGAACTAAAGAGCCTCTTGTTGCGGGTGAAGAAGGAGAGATGCAAAAGTTGGGTTGAAACTAAACATTAAGAAAACCAAGATCATGGCATCTGGCCCTCTCAATTCCTGGCAAATAGATGGGGAAGAAATGGAGGTAGTGACAGATTTTATTTTCCTGGGCTCCAAGATCACTGCAGATGGGGACTGTAGCCAAGAAATTAAAAGATGCTTGCTCCTTGGGAGGAAAGCCATGGCAAATCTAGCAGCACACTAAAAAGCATGGACATCACCCTGTCAACAAAAATGCGTATAGTCAAGGCTATGGTCTTCCCAGTTGCAATGTATGGCAGTGAAAGCTGGACCATAAGAAAGGCTGAGCGCCAAAGAATTGAGGCCTTTGAACTATTGGGCTGGAGAAGACTCCTGCGAGTCCCTTGGACTGCAAGGCGATCAAACCGGTCAGTCCTAGAGGAGATCAACCCTGACTGCTCTTTAGAAGGCCAGATCCTGAAGCTAAAACTCAAATACTTTGGCCACCTAATGAGAAGGAAGGACTCACTGGAGAAGAGCCTAATGCTGGGAAAGATTGAGGGCAATAGAAGAAGGGGACAACAGAGAATGAGGTGGCTGGATGGAGTCACTGAAGCAGTAGGCGTGAGCTTAAATGGACTCCAGAAGATGGTAGAGGACAGGAAGGCCTGGAGGAACATTGTCCATAGGGTCGTGATGGGTCGGACACGACTTCACAACTAACAACAACAACAACAAATAGGGCTTTTTAAGCATGTAAAGTTGTTTTGCTTGTGTTTTTTTAAAAAACAGGACTACATGTATAACAGAATAACAGTTGGAAGGTACATTGGTGGTCATCTAGTCCAACCCCCTGCTCAGGCAGGAAACTCTAAACCATTTCAGAAAAAAATGGTTGTCCAGTCTCTTCTTAAAAACTTCCAGTGTTGGAGCATCCACAACTTCTGGAGACAGGTTGTTCCTCTGATTAGCTGTTCTAACTGTCAGGAAAGTTCTCCTTAGTTGCTTCTCTCCTTGAACAGTAACCAACATATCTTCCAGTGTAGAATTACAGGCAGCACCAAAAAAACAAAACAAAAAAAACACCTCACATATATGTCCCCATTCATTAACAGGCCCTCAGAAATCTTGATCTGCATTTCTTTCATGGCAGAAGGAACTGAGGTGTACAGAGTGGGTAACAATCAGTTGTAGAATCCATTCCTTTCATTCCCCAAGATGGGCAATCATGTTTGCTTACAAATAGATAACTGGATAAAATAAGGATGTCTTAAGGTATCATTAGAGAACCAGTTTGGTGTAGGAGTTAATGCATCAGTTTAGAATTAGGGGGATGTGAGTTCTACTCCTATATTGGGCATGAAGCCAGCTAGGTGATCCTGGGTGAATCACTCTCCCTCGGCTGTAGGGAGTGGGCAATGGCAAACCACTTCCAAAATCTTGCCAAGAAATTGCAGGAATTTGACCAGGGCAGACACCAGGAGTCAAAATAGACTTGAAGCAACCAAAGAAAGGTCGTCATTGTATGAATAGCATACAAATGAACACAAATAAGCATATTAATCAGCTGCCTAAATTGACAGTTACTATCCCATCTAAAGAAAGCAAAGGATATTCTTAGTCTCAAAAATTAAGTCAAAACATTCCGCAACAAAAACTACTTTTACCCAGACAGATTCTTCTTTCATGGATCCAATGGTACCACAGCCGGTCTGAAAACTTCTTAGTTAATGGGGGTCAGAGGGCTGGCCACCGTGGAAGAAGGTAATAGATTTGCAGTGGCGGCAAACATCTGTAGCTCGGGTGTAGGGTGAGGGTGAAGGTTCATTCTCCAAGCCCCAACTTACAAACCCGGAGAATGAACCTTCATCCTCAAGGTAGTAGATGTTTACCTGCTTTTAGTACTTAGATTCCTTTTAATTTACAGTACTTACATAAAATCTGCCCTTTCCCCATCATGCTTTCAATTTTACTATTTCTGTGCCTATCTCTCTCTGTAACAGTAGCACCTAACAAATTTCCACTGTTAATACTGTAGGATATATAGGCCTTTCTTTGACTATAGCAAGGAAACAATAGATGATGGGTTGATGGATCGATGGAAGGATGATTGGACAGACAGAGATACACCAATCAGTCTATAGCTTGAATATTTGCGCATCCTTCTTTTTGAAAGCATTGGGCTCATTGCCACATTGGCAAATATCTGTATTCCATGACCACTTGCAAAGGATGAGGGCAAGTCGAAGCAGTCTTTAAAAGTCTTACAAGAGATTAAAAGTTTAGGTGATTGGAAATTTGGGCACAGATTCCCATCCATGATCACTCTGAAATAAAAACCACTGAATCCAGTGGGAAGTATTTTTGGTAAAGATACTTAGGGATTCTGCCTTTCTTTTAAAAAAATTAATTTGATTTGGTGTTTTTTTTTTTTGCTAATTGCTTTGATCTGATAAGTGCACACCATTGAACAGAGCATTCATAGTCTTCCTAAAGTTATTGACTGCTGCAATCATCATCCATGAATATACAAATGTCCTTCATACCAGAAAAAAACATATCCAGACATTTCAGCATGCTGCTTTCAAGCAGGTTTGAACTTGATGCCATATCTAAGTAAAAGAAGACATTTAATTGTGACTTGCATCTTAAACTGGATGAACATTGTAGGAGTTCCATACAAGTTATGTGTGGCATGAAATCTTATCCTATGGTAGACATTGCTTCAGAAATATCCAACCTTTTTCCAGGATCACCATAGCACTTTCCTGTATGAGATGCTGCAATGCTTTAATAGACATTTCAAGAAAAAATATATTCCCAACTGATTTGGTTACCTTGCAATGAACAAAATGTTTGGAGTTTCTCAAAGTCCTTCAGGTGAAGTCATAAGCAGTTACTGAAAGATACACAGGTGGGAAAGATTATATTGGTTTCAGAATGTTGCCTGAAAGTTGAACCATTGGGATATAGAAATGTAACTGAGGTCGAGCGTCCAAATTAAGATCCAAGATTTGAGAGCAAATTTGGGGTTTATAAGACACGTTAAGTGCAAAAGCTGAGGAGTCATAGTGTCCTCTAAAAACTCTCTCCCAGTCAGCAGTATAATGTGGTAGTTATAGATCAAAGAATCTGGAGGGTAACATGTTACCCACTCTAGTGCAAAAAACAATAGGATTGGCTGTAGACTCTTTTTTAATGCTGGTAGTCCTAGACTTACAAGTGGTTGCTTAGCAACCAAAGTTATGCCTCTATCCTTACAAAAACTACTTACAACCTCATTTCAAAGTTACAACAGTCGCAATTACTCCTGGTCATGTGATCCCATCATCAACTTTACAGCTGAACTATGTTGAAAAGTATAGGATAGATATTATTATGCCACAGCCAATCTCCTAACGGTGGATGGAATAGACAGACAGATGAGAGAGGGAGAGGGAGAGGGAGAAGAAAACTGCATTCAATTTTGGTCACCATATTATAAAAAAGATGTACAGATTCTGGAAAGAATGCAGAAAAGAGCAACAAAGTTTATGAGAGGGCTGGAGGCTAAACATATAACGAATGATTGCAAGAATTGGATTTGCCTAGTCTAGCGAAAAGAAGGACTAGGTGTGACATGAGAGCAGTGTTCCAATATTTGAGGGGCTGCCACAAGGAAGAGGAATCCACCTATTTTCCAAAGCACCAGAAGGCAAGACAAAAAACAATCAAGGAGAAAAGCAACCTAAGACTAAGGAGAAATTTCCTAACAGTGAGGACAATTAACCAGTGGGATGATTTGCCTTCAGAAGTTGTGGGTGCTGCATCACTGGAGGCTTTTAAAAAAGAGACTGGACAGGCAATTGTCTGGAAAGATATAGGGTGTCCTGCTTAAGCATGGGGTTGGACTAGAAGACCTTCAAAGTCCCCTCCAACTCTGTTATTCTGTTATTTGTGTAAATGAACATGTATTCTGCCTTCAGATTCTAAGCAGTGCTGCCAGCTCCTATGTGTGCTTTAGGTGTCGTCTCCAATTATCTCAAAATTCATGCTGCTTGCTTTGTTTTCTCTATTCATAAGTTACTCTGCATATCAACATTCCCCAAATCCATAAAAATATCCTTATTAAAATTCAGTTAAATGTTTATATGATACATTTTGGAAGGGAAATGTAGAAAAGCACTGTTGCCATGATTAAAAGAAATAAGAATCAGAAACATGGCTTTGTCCATACACATACACATGCACACACAGAGAGAGAAATAAAATTGCTGGATCTAAAATAGTAACTGGTGCTTCCAGCCCACCGATTTCTTACACAGAGAATAGGAGAAATATTCCCTAAAGGATGAGTAGGGATGTAAAATAGAATCTCTTGGAAAACCTGCAGACCATAGTAATTGTAGTAGTTTTGTATTCGTTTTGCAGGAACAAATCTAGGTAGGTCACAGGGACCTGAGGTTTTCCAAGCTTTTGGACTTGTGCCGGAGCCCATCTTGTATTGGTTTGCATTTTTCAGTTTTATTTTACAGTAGCTCCTCCCCACCTAGCACCCTCACAATACATTAATTGCCATTTTCTACAGCTCTTCCAATTCCTGCTGGCTGGAGAAGAAGGCTGTAGGGTGCCAGGTTGAGAAAAACACTTTCAGAAAATATTGAGGAAAATGGCATGATTAGGTTGAAAATCCTGTGTGTATTCTTCTGATCTTTTACAATTAAATATGCCTATTCTTCTCTCTTTTTTGTTAATTCCTGTATTTATTATATTTATACCTTTCCTCTAGCAACTGATATGGAAGGCCTTTCCTAATTCTATGCCAGGAATAACAACCTCTGCAAGATTAATTATGCAAGATTAATTAAGATTACTCCAAAGATAATTTAGTTAATTACCATTCAAGAGTAAAAAAGAAGGCTTGGGAAGAAAATTATCTTATGCCTGAATCTCATAAATAAAGAGTTGGCAGAGTAAGAGATAAAGAGGACTTACAGACAGAATTCCTAATGTTCTCATTTTACCTCACTGCCCCTTGTGATTGGCACGTTGTGTGATGGTGCCTCTCACTTACATCCTCAACGGTTATGGTCACGATTGTTGTTTGTGTAGAATGGCAAAACTTCACTACCATGCTCTTTTGCACTATAAACACCAGTTCCTCTGTTTTAATTCCTCTACCCACTGATTGAAAATTAGGTATGGTGAGAGAAATGTCCACTTAACCTTATTCTGTACGATGAAAGCAAAAGATGTCTCAGCCTGGAAAGTCCACTATCTCAGCTTTTCCAGGAGAAAAGAGATGTTCTGCTCTATTCTAGAAATAATATAAAAGGTGAAGTCCTGACATTTATTTATTTTTTGGCCTGTCAGAAACCAGATTATTTTTACTTATTTTTTTCCTCCAATAAGATTCATCATTCCACTGATCAAACTTTAGCAGCTATAGAGTGCATTTCTCATGCCCAAACTAACTGTGGTAGAAGTTATAAACCTGGAGATAATATAGGAGGAAGGTATTCCTCATTCTAAACTCAGACCGTTCATAAATAGCAATAGCAATAGCAGTTAGATTCATATACCACTCTATAATGCTTTACAGCCCTCTCTGAGAAGTTTACAGAGTCAGCATACTGCCCCCAACAATCTGGGTCCTCATCTTACCCACCTTGGAAGGATGGAAGACTGAGTCTACCTTGAGCCAGTTAGGATCGAACTCCTGGCTGTGGGCAGAGTCAACCTGCAACACAGCATTTTAACTGCACCACATCTCTATACAGAAGAACATGTTGGTATTTCCTGCAGAGTTATAAATATGTGACATGTATTTAAGGGACTGTGATCCAGGTGGAGATGATCTCCAAGTGCTAATTTTCCAAAAGTCCCAGAGGGCTTCCTGATGTAGCTAGATAAGAATGAGTGAGGCTGAAAGATTTATCTCCCCAACCCACCCCCCCCCCAAAAGTAAAGAGTGGGAAGAAGTGTGCATAATACCTTCAAATCCCACAAAGCCAGAATGTTCATTAACTGATCCTGGATTAGTTTCTCCCCATTAACATAAATGATAGAATTGTGAAGATTTGTATTATTATTTTTTTTAAAAAAATGTTTTTCTCTTCAAAGAATGGGAGTCAAATGTAGCCCCTCTAGTTTCTGGTTTTGGTTCTTCTGAGAAGGACACTCCTCTTAAAGCCTCTTATACAAGATACTTTAAACAACAAAGGCAAAAAAGAAAGTGCTAAAAGTGAAAATGCTTATTAGCTCCAACTTTCATCAGAAATTGAAAGGGAATTCTTTTAATAAACTTGAATAGAGGAGATCCATGGTTGAGACCTGATACTCAGTGCATTTTAGCTGAAAAATATGATGGATTTTGGGTTTTCTTTCCTTACATCAACAGATCCCCTCTTTCTTTCAACACCTTTCAGGCATTCCTCTGCACTTCTTCAATTCAAATCTTTATCACTGTTATAGACCAGCATAGAGAGAGTGAGATACAGTCAATAAAAAGCACAAAGGATACATCAAGAGCCTAAAAATATAAAAAGCTAGACGATATTTTATATATCTATATCTATATCTATATCTATATCTATATCTATATCTATATCTATATCTATATCTATATCTATATCTATATCTATATCTATATCTATATCTATATCTATATCTATAGATAGATAGATAGATAGATAGATATAGATATAGATATAGATATAGATATAGATATAGATATAGATATAGATATAGATATAGATATAGATATAGATATAGATATAGATATAGATATAGATATAGATATAGATATAGATATAGATATAGATATATAATATTTTATATATATGTGTGTGTGTAAATTATTCAAATTGCTAATAAAGAATGTTAGGGAGGCTATATGAAATATTACTATTGCTTGTAGTTATCTTATATGAGCTAGAGAGTGATAGATTTAAGAATTTATTGTTGGTAGCATATGGATGCTTATGATTACTCTTTGTTTTTATACCCTGTACTTAGCTCTGGGAAGTCGGGGGGGGAGGGGGGAAAGGGGGAGAGGGGTAGGGAGGGATAGGTAGGGGAGGGGGAGGGGGGATTGTTAAAGATAAAATGTATTTTAAAACTTTTCAATAAAAAAAAAGAATGTTAGGGAGGCTGAAATGATCATTTCGAACTTCTTATGTTCTCATCAGTCAGCCATACCCTTCTGAGATTTGAACCTGGGCCGACTGCATCTTAAGCAGTTGTTTTAACCCCTAGGTGGAGGAAAGTAGCCGAGGCCCTGCTGATTGGACCTCCATTGCATTTAAACTGCCCAGAGGTTGCTGGGAAGAGCTACAATCTGTGAGTTAAAAAGGAGGAGGGTGGAGGAGGAAAGTAGCTGATTGGGCCTCCATTGCATTTAAGCTGCCCAGAAGTTCCTGGGACGAGCTACAGCCATTTGTCTGAAATGGTATAGGGTTTCCTGCCTGAACAGGGGGTTGGACTAGATGATCTCCAAGGTACCTTCCATCATCATCATCATCATCATCATTAACTAAATGTGGTGTGATTTATGATTATATAAATATCATGGTCATTTACTGGATAGGACCTCTGTAGTTCCTAGTGGCAGGATGGAATAACAGAGTTGGGAGGGTCTTTGTAGGCCTTCTAGTCCAACCCCCTGTTCAAGCAGGAGACCCTATACCATTTCAGACAAATGGCTGTCCAATTTCTTCTTTAAAACCTTCAGTGGTGGAGCACCCACAACTTCTGGTGGTGCAGTGGTTAGAATGCAGTACTGCAGGCTCCTTCTGCTGACTGCCAGCTGCCAGCAGTTCGACAGTTCGAGTCTCACCGGCTCAAGGCTGACTCAGCCTTCCATCCTTCCAAGGTCGGTAAAATGAGGACCCAGATTGTTGGTGGGCAATAGGCTGATTCTGTAAACTGCTTAGAGAGGGCTGTAAATCACTGTGAAGTGGTACATAAGTCTAAGTGCTATTGCTGTTGCTATTCTGAAGGCAAGCTGTTCCACTGGATAATTGTTTTCACTATAAGGAAATTTCTCCTTAATTCTAGGTTGCTCCTCTCCTTGATTAGTTTCCATCCATTGCTCTTTGTCTTGCCTTCTGGTGCTTTGGAAAATAGGTTGACCCCGCTCTTCTTTGTGGCAGCCCCTCAAATATTGGAGTGCTGCTATCATGTCACCCCAGTCCTTCCTTTCACTAGACTAGGCAAACCCAATTCCTGCAACCGTTCTTCGTATCTTTTAGCCTCCAGCCCTCTAATCATCTTTGTTGCTCTTCTTTGCAATCCTTCAAGAGTTTCAATATCTTTTTTATAACATGGTGACCAAAATTGGATGCAGTTTTCTGCAGTCTTACGTCTTCCTCTCCCTTTCCCATTCCCTCTCCCTCTCTCATGTGTCCATTCCACTCACCATTAGGAGCACTGGCTGCGGCATAATGACTAGACATACCCAATTCCTGCAACTGTTCTTCATATGTTTTAGCCTCCAACCCCCTAATCATCTCTGCACTCTTTCCAGAGTCTCAACACCTTTTTTATATTGTGGTGACCAAAACTGGATGTAGTATGCCAAGGGTGGTCTTACCAAGGCGTTATAAAGGGTACTAACAGCAAAGGTCAACACTTTGCAGTTGAAAAGGTTGAGATGGTGGTCATGACTGCATGATTAACGCCCTGATTTTAGTATATGTATGAAATATTGACAATATGTACAAAAGGAGGAAGATTTAGATAGTATGGTGAAATCCAACATCTTCATTTTTTTAATCTGCTCTTGTGGATGATAGATTTTTAGAGCCACTTCTAAACATTCAATGTAATACACTGTATATACTCTCTTCAGGTTTAAATTCTGAAAAATTGATTTGACATCTTGGCAGCAAAGGCAGCTATGGTTAGCATCACCAATTGTACATTGTCTCAGAACAAATTGCATGCTCTTTCACTCTCTCCTCTCTCTCTCTCCCTCCCTCCCTCCCTCTCTCTCTCTCTTTCTCTCTGAAAAATAAGGTAATTGAGAATTTAAATGAACAAGCAACATAATTTTTTAAAAAATAAATGAAGAATTTACTGAGAATTGTTTATTGAGAATTACGGCAATATGATTGGCACATAATGTTTAAAACTAGGTCCTGTAGAAACCTAGGATTCACTGAGAACTTGATGAAGTTCTATGATAGAGTAAAGGCAAAAACAAGAAAAGTTTATCACTAGAGCTTTTTTTTTAATGAACTGGTTCCATAGCCCGAAAAATTTTGAAAACATCTGCACCTGTGCATTTCTGAGTAATTATGCTTCTGGACCTTCAACCCATTTCCCTCCAAAATCCACTTCATGCCTCCTCTCTATCCCTTTTCTCTTGTTTGGTTTTTTCCTGTCTCAGCCTTTCTGCTTCCTTTTTTTTTTCACTGCCTCAATCCCCACATTATTTTTAAAAAGATTGCATGATATATAGAGGGGGAAGTCTGTATTTTTCTAGAGAAAATAACAAGGGAAGGAAGCATATCTATCTCATTAATTGGGATGGCCACTAAATCATGGAAACTAGCAGTGGCGTAGTGTGGGTTGTCAGCACCCGGGGCAAGGCAAGTAATTTGCGCCCCCTAACCTGTGGTTTTTAGCACTCGAGTCTCTTCCACTAGCTCAGGAATTCTGGGAGGTGAAGTCCATGAGTCATAAAAGAGCCAAGGTTGCCTACCCCTGAGTTAGGTTCAAGGCAAAAAAGGGTCTCTGGAGAAGAGGGAAAATGCTAGTTTAACACTGAAACAAGGCAACTTTAAGGTGCCTCAGCTGTGATTTAGGATGAGACAAAGAGAGGACATGGCGTTGAAAATGGTTAATGGGGCATGTTTGTTCCACTCTTAGTGGACGTCAGGATAAACCCCACGAGAGAATGACCTTACAACAGATGTGAATAGGCTTGGACTACGTTTGTAGATTGAGTGCATACATCACATGGAGCGATGATGGGCTTCATCAAGATTTATGATCCCACAATTGGCTAGTTTTCTCCATCTTGTCCTAAACCCTGGATACCAACCACGGTTTATGGCTTAGCATGTGGCGTGGGGTTGACCCAACATGTTAGGCGACAAACAATGACTTCCAACTTACAATGCCTCAGATTCCCAAGGTTATTCCAAAGCCGGAAAAGCCAACCAACCCACCCTGCAGCTTTGCCTGCTTAGGCTGAACCCCAGGAATTCATACTTGCTGCGGCGCCCGACCTATTTTCTGCCCAGACGCTGCTTATCCAAGCCAAGCCGCCTCCTTCTCTTTGGCACCTCACCCCAAAGATTCGCCGGCCTGGCTAGAAACTCTCGCTGCTGGCGACGTGTGTCGGGGGGGGCGGTCCCGATCGCCGATGCACGGTTGGATCGGCAACCTGCCGACGCAGCTTTCGTTCCAGAGCAGGGACCCCCGGAGAGACGCTGCAGCGATCCTCCCCCCGCGGGAAATCCACCCTCTTTCAAGCCCCGCCGCGCCCCCCCGCCTTTGGCAACCCCGGGAGCGCCTTGGGAGAGCCTCCGCAGCGGAGCCCCGGGCTTGCAGGAGGGCCGCGCTCTGTGCACGCTCAGGAGCCGCCTTCTCCTTTGCGGGGGGGGGAGGAGGGAGATAAGGCTTCCGTCCAGCGCCGGAGCGAAGGCGGAGCGGCCCGAAGGAGGAGTCACGCTGTGTGGTTGTGTGTTTGTGTGTGTGTGTGTGTGTGTGGCGCGCCGTGGGGCGTCAGGCCCTTCCCGGCTGGGGCTCTGGTGCCTCCGCCCTGCCGGATCCCGGCGCCGTCGAGCGCGCCCCCCCCAGAAGTTGCGCCCGGTGCGGCCGGCCCCCCCTGCACCCCCCACGCTACGCCACTGGAAACTAGTAATAATGTATTCTATAGGTGGATTAAAAAGGGTTATTTTAAAGATAAATAGGAGCATAACTGCTTTAAATCTGTCTTTTCAGTATGATGCCTTCCATACATGCTGGAATTAGAACTTTCAGCAACCAGCCTGGCTAATGGTTTTATTGGCTGAGGACTTGGGGAAATGTAGTCCTGACACAAAATGGAAGGTTTTTAATGTTGGGTAAAGTCAAACAAAAATTCATGAAGATTCAGTCAGTCATTTTATTACAGTCTTAGACCAATACAATTTTGATGGTCTCATAGTCATTTCCTAAAGTTTTATTCTAAACAATCTAGATTTTAAAAATGCTACTCTTCAAAATTGGTTCTGAAGCATCAGATTTAGAAATTCTCACACCTAAATGATGTGCAAGGCTGCAATATCTGAAATCAACTTACCGCAAGTTACTAATTAAGCTCCAGTTTTCAAAAACTGTTACTCTTCCAACCTTAGTTGCTTCTGCACAATAGACTACCATTTGAGTATTTAGCACAAATGGATCCTTAGAATGTTTATTACCCAATTACAAGTAAAATAATTTCTCTCAAATATATTCAGTAAGACAGATACCAAGAAAGAAGATACAAATCTTGACAGTCAGGATGCAAATAGATTCTCTGGGATCTAAGCATGGATAAAATCAAGAAGTTTCAGATTGCCTCAAGAATAAAATCTATTGCATTGAAATATTAAAAAAACCCAAGCAACAGTTATTTATTTAACATTTCTTCTTGGTTAAAGAAAAAATAGTCAGATCATTTTCTCCTGGCAGCTGGCATGTCAATGTCTCATCTGTTTGTTTTCCATGGAAATAAATTTCTTTCCCCATAGTCTCTTCAATGCACCTTTGACTTCCTTATTACGAAGGCTGTAAATCACGGGGTACATCATAGGTGTCACATTGGTGTAGATCAAAGAGACCAATTTGTCTTCATTCAGGGAGTAGCTAGCCTTAGGACGGATGTAGATAAAGATGGCACAGCCATAGTGGAGGATGGCCGCAATCAAGTGAGCGGCACAGGTGGAGAAGGCCTTTTTCCGGCCTTCAGCACACTTGATCATGAGGATGGAATGGGCAATAAAGATATAGGAAATCAGAATGAGCAAGAATGGAATGAGTAAATTCATTGTACAGACAAGGAACACAGCCACTTCTTTGTCGTGTGTGTCGTTGCATGCCAGGAACAGCAATGGTGGGATGTCACAGAAGAAGTGGTTAATATTACGTGAACTGCAAAAGGGAAGACTGAAAATCAAAGTGGTGAGTCCCAGTGAAATTGTGAATCCACTGATGAAGGCTATCGCCAAAAGTTTTTTGCAGAGATTCTTGTTCATGACGAGAGTGTAGCGCAATGGGTTGCATATGGCCATGTATCTATCATAGGCCATCAAAGCCAATAGAAAGCATTCAGCGCCCCCAAAGGCAATGAAGAAGTACATCTGTGCTGCACAGGCTGTCAAGGATACACTCCTGCTCTTGTCCAAGAAGTTGGCAAGCATTTGAGGCACAATGACCAGAGTGTAACAGACCTCAGTGAAAGACAGGTTGCGCAGGAAGAAATACATGGGGATGTGGAGGGCAGGATCAATTAAAGTGAGGACCACAATGGCTAGGTGTCCTGAGAGGGTGAGGAGGTGCATTAGAAGGAACAAAGCGAAAAGTACAAACTTTAAAGTTCTACTAGTATTGAATCCAAGGATTATAAAATTATCCTCCGTGCTGTTATTCTGTCTGTGCATCTCCATCCTAGATCTTGAGGTTGGAAGCTGATATTCTTAGAATGCAAATTCTCCTTCACATTGCACTCAGTTTCTACTAATGGGCATGTTTTCTTAGCAACAATATAAATGTGAATTCTTTCCCACTGGGAATTCTTTCCCAGTTCCGTATCATCTCTGCTCTGCAGTGGTATTCTCCTAGTCTTTTCTTAGTCCAAAGGCTTAGCTTTTGGTGATCAGCCATGATTGAGTTAATATTGCCACCTAGCGGGTCATAAGAATATATGATTGTTATTAGCAAAAAATAAAAATAAACAATGATGTAAATATGTCTGCTACCAGGAATGTTTATATTTGTTCCTCAGCATCAGAGGGATTTAAAACCTGTTTGTCACTTACCTTTTCAATTGCCTTTACATAGATCTATAGGGCTTTTTAAGCATGTTAAGTTGTTTTGCTTGTGTTTTTTTTAAAAAACAGGACTACATGTATAACAGAATAACAGTTGGAAGGTACATTGGTGGTCATCTATGCATCCAACGCCCTGCTCAGGCAGGAAACTCTAAACCATTTCAGAAAAAAATGGTTGTCCAGTCTCTTCTTAAAAACTTCCAGTGTTGGAGCATCCACAACT
Source organism: Vipera berus (assembly GCF_964194415.1). NCBI lineage: Eukaryota > Metazoa > Chordata > Lepidosauria > Squamata > Viperidae > Vipera > Vipera berus. The sequence goes on from NC_138203.1 coordinate 126,854,109, forward strand.
TCTGGAGACAGGTTGTTCCTCTGATTAGCTGTTCTAACTGTCAGGAAAGTTCTCCTTAGTTGCTTCTCTCCTTGAACAGTAACCAACATATCTTCCAGTGTAGAATTACAGGCAGCACCAAAAAAACAAAACAAATAAAAAACAAAAAACACACCTCACATATATGTCCCCATTCATTAACAGGCCCTCAGAAATCTTGATCTGCATTCCTTTCATGGCAGAAGGAACTGAAATGTACAGAGTGGGTAACAATCAGTTGTAGAATCCATTCCTTTCATTCCCCAAGATGGGCAATCATGTTTGCTTACAAATAGATAACTGGATAAAATAAAGATGTCTTAAGTTATCATTAGAAAACCAGTTTGGTGTAGGAGTTAATGCATCAGTTTAGAATTAGGGGATGTGAGTTCTACTCCTATCTTGGGCATGAAGCCAGCTAGGTGATCCTGGGTGAATCACTCTCCCTCGGCTGTAGGGAGTGGGCAATGGCAAACCACTTCCAAAATCTTGCCAAGAAATTGCAGGAATTTGACCAGGGCAGACACCAGGAGTCAAAATAGACTTGAAGCAACCAAAGAAAGGTCGTCATTGTATGAATAGCATACAAATGAACACAAATAAGCATATTAATCAGCTGCCTAAATTGACAGTTACTATCCCATCTAAAGAAAGCAAAGGATATTCTTAGTCTCAAAAATTAAGTCAAAACTTTCCGCAACAAAAACTACTTTTACCCAGACAGATTCTTCTTTCATAGATCCAATGGTACCACAGCCGGTCTGAAAACTTGTTAGTTAATGGGGGTCAGAGGGCTGGCCACCGTGGAAGAAGGTAATAGATTTGCAGTAGCGGCAAACATCTGTAGCTCGGGTGTAGGGTGAGGGTGAAGGTTCATTCTCCAAGCCCCAACTTACAAACCCGGAGAACGAACCTTCATCCTCAAGGTAGTAGATGTTTACCTGCTTTTAGTACTTAGATTCCTTTTAATTTACAGTACTTACATAAAATCTGCCCCTTCCCCATCATGCTTTCAATTTTACTATTTCTGTGCCTATCTCTCTCTGTAACAGTAGCACCTAACAAATTTCCACTGTTAATACTGTAGGATATATAGGCCTTTCTTTGACTATAGCAAGGAAACAATAGATGATGGGTTGATGGATCGATGGAAGGATGATTGGACAGACAGAGATACACCAATCAGTCTATAGCTTGAATATTTGCACATCCTTCTTTTTGAAAGCATTGGGCTCATTGCCACATCAGCAAATATCTGTATTCCATGACCACTTGCAAAGGATGAGGGCAAGTCGAAGCAGTCTTTAAAAGTCTTACAAGAGATTAAAAGTTTAGGTGATTGGAAATTTGGGCACAGATTCCCATCCATGATCACTCTGAAATAAAAACCACTGAATCCAGTGGGAAGTATTTTTGGTAAACATACTTAGGGATTCTGCCTTTCTTTAAAAAAATTAATTTGATTTGTTGTTTTTTTTGCTAATTGCTTTGATCTGATAAGTGCACACCATTGAACAGAGCATTCATAGTCTTCCTAAAGTTATTGACTGCTGCAATCATCATCCATGAATATACAAATGTCCTTCGTACCAGAAAAAACATATCCAGACATTTCAGCATGCTGCTTTCAAGCAGGTTTGAACTTGATGCTATATCTAAGTAAAAGAAGACATTTAATTGTGACTCGCATCTTAAACTGGATGAACATTGTAGGAGTTCCATACAAATTACGTGTGGCATGAAATCTTATCCTATGGTAGACATTGCTTCAGAAATATTCAACCTTTTTCCAGGATCACCATAGCACTTTCCTGTATGAGATGCTGCAATGCTTTAATAGACATTTCAAGAAAAATTATATTTCCAACTGATTTGGTTACCTTGCAATGAACAAAATGTTTGGAGTTTCTCAAAGTCCTTCAGGTGAAGTCATAAGCAGTTACTGAAAGATACACAGGTGGGAAAGATTATATTGATTTCAGAATGTTGCCTGAAAGTTGAACCATTGGGATATAGAAATGTAACTGAGGTCGAGCCTCCAAATTTAGATCCAAGATTTGAGAGCAAATTTGGGGTTTATAAGACAAGTTAAGTGCAAAAGCTGAGGAGTCATAGTGTCCTCTAAAAACTCTCTCCCAGTCAGCAGTATAATGTGGTAGTTATAGATCAAAGAATCTGGAGGGTACCATGTTACCCACTCTAGTGCAAAAAACAATAGGATTGGCTGTAGACTCTTTTTTAATACTGGTAGTCCTAGACTTACAAGTGGTTGCTTAGCAACCAAAGGTATGCCTCTATCCTTACAAAAACTACTTACAACCTCATTTCAAAGTTACAACAGTCGCAATTACTCCTGGTCATGTGATTCCCATCATCAACTTTACAGCTGAACTATGTTGAAAAGTATAGGATATCATTATGCGATATCATTATAGGATATCATTATAAGATATCATTATGCCACAGCCAATGTCCTAACGGTGGATGAAATAGACAGACAGATGAGAGAGGGAGAGGGAGAGGGAGAAGAAAACTGCATTCAATTTTGGTCACCATATTATAAAAAAGATGTTCAGATTCTGGAAAGAATGCAGAAAAGAGCAACAAAGATTATGAGAGGGCTGGAGGCTAAACATATAACGAATGATTGCAAGAATTGGATTTGCCTAGTCTAGCGAAAAGAAGGACTAGGTGTGACATGAGAGCTGTGTTCCAATATTTGAGGGGCTGCCACAAGGAAGAGGAATCCACCTATTTTCCAAAGCATCAGAAGGCAAGACAAAAAACAATCAAGGAGAAAAGCAACCTAAGACTAAGGAGAAATTTCCTAACAGTGAGGACAATTAACCAGTGGGATGATTTGCCTTCAGAAGTTGTGGGTGCTGCATCACCGGAGGCTTTTAAAAAAGAGACTGGACAGGCAATTGTCTGGAAAGATATAGGGTGTCCTGCTTAAGCATGGGGTTGGACTAGAAGACCTTCAAAGTCCTCTCCAACTCTGTTATTCTGTTATTTGTGTAAATGAACATATACATGTATTCTGCCTTCAGATTCTAAGCAGAGCTGCCAGCTCCTATGTCTGCTTTAGGTGTCGTCTCCAATTATCTCAAAATTCATGCTGCTTGCTTTGTTTTCTCTATTCATAAGTTACTCTGCATATTAACATTCCCCAAATCCATAAAAATATTAAAATTCAGTTAAATGTTTATATGATACATTTTGGAAGGGAAATGTAGAAAAGCACTGTTGCCATGATTAAAAGAAATAAGAATCAGAAACATGGCTTTGTCCATACACACACACACATGCACACACACAGAGAGAGAAATAAGATTGCTGGATCTAAAATAGTAACTGGTGCTCCCAGCCCACCGATTTCTTACACAGAGAATAGGAGAAATATTCCCTAAAGGATGAGTAGCGATGTAAAATAGAATCTCTTGGAAAACCTGCAGACCATAGTAATTATAGTAGTTTTGTATTAGTTTTGCAGGAACAAATCTAGGTAGGTCACAGGGACCTGAGGTTTTCCAAGCTTTCGGACGTGTGCCGGAGCCCGTCTTGTATTGGTTTGCATTTTTCAGTTTTATTTTACAGTAGCTTCTCCCAACCTCACAATACATTAATTGCCATTTTCTACAGCTCTTCCAATTCATGCTGGCTGGGGAAGAAGGCTGTAGGGTGCCAGGTTGAGAAAAACACTTTCAGAAAATATTGAGGAAAATGGCACGATTAGGTTGAAAATCCTGTGTGTATTCTTCTGATCTTTTACAATTAAATATGCCTATTCTTCTCTTTTTTTGTTAATTCCTGTATTTATTATATTTATACCTTTCCTCTAGCAACTGATATGGAAGGCCTTTCCTAATTCTATGCCAGGAATAACAACCTCTGCAAGATTAATTATGCAAGATTAATTATGATTACTCCAAATATAATTTATCACCTCCATGATCCAAATCCCAAGTCCTTAACCATTACACTATACCTTAATCATCCTACTATACACAAAGAGCACTGAAGCTGTTACTGGTTATTGCCAATGGGCACACATTAACTGCTTTATTACAGCAAGCACTAGTACAGTATTGGAATCCTTTCCAGTTTTTCCCCCCTCTAAAAATAAGTGGGGGGCAAGGTCACAGATGTTATTCCTGGAGAGTAGGGTCCAGCTTGTGCAGAGACCATTGAATAGGGTTTTATCATGTATAGCAGGAAGACATTTTGTTTACAGGAAAGAGATGAGGTAGGTGGAAAATCCAGCACTTAGTTAATTACCATTCAAGAGTAAAAAAGAAGGCTTGGGAGGAAAATTATCTTATGCCTGAATCTCATAAATAAAGAGTTGGCAGAGTAAGAGATAAAGAGGACTTACAGACAGAATTCCTAATGTTCTCATTTTACCTCACTGCCCCTTGTGATTGGCACGTTGTGTGATGGTGCCTCTCACTCACATCCTCAACGGTTATGGTCACGATTGTTGTTTGTGTACAATGGCAAAACTTCACTACCATGCTCTTTTGCACTATAAACACCAGTTCCCCTGTTTTAATTCCTCTACCCACTGATTGAAAATTAGGTATGGTGAGAGAAATGTCCACTTAACCTTATTCTGTACAATGAAAGCAAAAGACGTCTCAGCCTGGAAAGTCCACTATCTCAGCTTTTTCAGGAGAAAAGAGATGTTCTGCTCTATTCTAGAAATAATATAAAAGGTGAAGTCCTGACTTTTTTTTTGGCCTGTCAGAAACCAGATTGTTTTTACTTATTTTTTTCCTCCAATAAGATTCATCATTCCACTGATCAAACTTTAGCAGCTATAGAGTGCATTTCTCATTCCCAAACTAACTGTGGTAGAAGTTATAAACCTGGAGATAATATAGGAGGAAGGTATTCCTCATTCTAAACTCAGACCGTTCATAAATAGCAATAGCAATAGCAGTTAGATTCATATACCACTCTATAATGCTTTACAGCCCTCTCTGAGAAGTTTACAGAGTCAGCATACTGCCCCCAACAATCTGGGTCCTCATCTTACCCACCTTGGAAGGATGGAAGACTGAGTCTACCTTGAGCCAGTTAGGATCGAACTCCTGGCTGTGGGCAGAGTCAACCTGCAACACAGCATTTTAACTGCGCCACATCTCTATACAGAAGAACATGTTGGTATTTCCTGCAGAGTTATAAATATGTGACATGTATTTAAGGGACTGTGATCCAGGTGGAGATGATCTCCAAGTGCTAATTTTCCAAAAGTCCCAGAGGGCTTCCTGATGTAGCTAGATAAGAATGAGTGAGGCTGAAAGATTTATCTCCCCAACCCCCCCCCCCCCAAAAAAAGTAAAGAGTGGGAAGAAGTGTGCATAATACCTTCAAATCCCACAAAGCCAGAATGTTCATTAACTGATCCTGGATTAGTTTCTCCCCATTAACATAAATGATAGAATTGTGAAGATTTGTATTATTATTTTTTTTAAAAAAATGTTTTTCTCTTCAAAGAATGGGAGTCAAATGTAGCGCCTCTAGTTTCTGGTTTTGGTTCTTCTGAGGACACTCCTCTTAAAGCCTCTTATACAAGATACTTTAAACAACAAAGGCAGAAAAGAAAGTGCTAAAAGTGAAAATGCTTATTAGCTCCAACTGTCATCAGAAATTGAAAGGGAATTCTTTTAATAAACTTGAATAGAGGAGATCCATGGTTGAGACCTGATACTCAGTGCATTTTAGCTGAAAAATATGATGGATTTTGGGTTTTCTTTCCTTACATCAACAGATTCTCTCTTTCTTTCAACACCTTTCAGGCATTCCTCTGCACTTCTTCAATTCAAATCTTTATCACTATTATAGACCAGCATAGAGAGAGTGAGATACAGTCAATAAAAAGCACAAAGGATACATCAAGAGCCTAAAAATATAAAAAGCTAGACAATATTTTATATATATAAATATATATATATATTATATATGTGTGTGTGTGTGTGTGTGTGTGTAAATTATTCAAATTGCTAATAAAGAATGTTAGGGAGGCTGAAATGATCATTTCGAACTTCTTATGTTCTCATCAGTCAGCCATACCCTTCTGAGATTCGAACCTGGGCCGACTGCGTCTTAAGCAGTTGTTTTAACCCCTAGGTGGAGGAAAGTAGCCGAGGCCCTGCTGATTGGACCTCCATTGCATTTAAACTGCCCAGAGGTTGCTGGGAAGAGCTACAATCTGTGAGTTAAAAAGGAGGAGGGTGGAGGAGGAAAGTAGCTGATTGGGCCTCCATTGCATTTAAGCTGCCCAGAAGTTCCTGGGAAGAGCTACAGCCATTTGTCTGAAATGGTATAGGGTTTCCTGCCTGAACAGGGGGTTGGACTAGATGACCTCCAAGGTACCTTCCATCATCATCATCATCATTATTAACTAAATGTGGTGTGATTTATGATTATATAAATATCATGGTCATTTACTGGATAGGACAGGATGGAATAGTGGTGGCAGGATGGAATAACAGAGTTGGGAGGGTCTTTGTAGGCCTTCTAGTCCAACCCCCTGTTCAAGCAGGAGACCCTATACCATTTCAGACAAATGGCTGTCCAATTTCTTCTTTAAAACCTTCAGTGGTGGAGCACCCACAACTTCTGGTGGTGCAGTGGTTAGAATGCAGTACTGCAGGCTCCTTCTGCTGACTGCCAGCAGTTCGACAGTTTGAGTCTCACCGGCTCAAGGCTGACTCAGCCTTCCATCCTTCCAAGGTCGGTAAAATGAGGACCCAGATTGTTGGTGGGCAATAGGCTGATTCTGTAAACTGCTTAGAGAGGGCTGTAAAGCACTGTGAAGTGGTACATAAGTCTAAGTGCTATTGCTATTGCTATTCTGAAGGCAAGCTGTTCCACTGGATAATTGTTTTCACTATAAGGAAATTTCTCCTTAATTCTAGGTTGCTCCTCTCCTTGATTAGTTTCCATCCATTGCTCTTTGTCTTGCCTTCTGGTGCTTTGGAAAATAGGTTGACCCCATTTTTCTTTGTGGCAGCCCCTCAAATATTGGAGTGCTGCTATCATGTCACCCCAGTCCTTCTTTTCACTAGACTAGGCAAACCCAATTCCTGAAACCATTCTTCGTATGTTTTAGCCTCCAGCCCTCTAATCATCTTTGTTGCTCTTCTTTGCAATCCTTCAAGAGTTTCAATATCTTTTTATAACATGGTGACCAAAATTGGATGCAGTTTTCTGCAGTCTTACTTCTTCCTCTCCCTTTCCCATTCCCTCTCCCTCTCTCATGTGTCCATTCCACTCACCATTAGGAGCACTGGCTGCGGCATAATGACTAGACATACCCAATTCCTGCAACTGTTCTTCATATGTTTTAGCCTCCAACCCCCTAATCATCTCTGCACTCTTTCCAGAGTCTCAACACCTTTTTTATATTGTGGTGACCAAAACTGGATGTAGTATGCCAAGGGTGGTCTTACCAAGGCGTTAAAAAGGGTACTAACAGCAAAGGTCAACACTTTGCAGTTGAAAAGGTTGAGATGGTGGTCATGACTGCATGATTAACGCCCTGACTTTAGTATATGTATGAAATATTGACAATATGTACAAAAGGAGGAAAATTTAGATAGTATGGTGAAATCCAACATCTTCATTTTTTTTTAATCTGCTCTTGTGGATGATAGATTTTTAGAGCCACTTCTAAACATTCAATGTAATACACTGTATATACTCTCTTCAGGTTTAAATTCTAAAAAAATTGATTTGACATCTTGGCAGCAAAGGCAGCTATGGTTAGCATCACCAATTGTACATTGTCTCAGAACAAATTGCATGCTCTCTCACTCTCCTCTCTCTCTCTCCCTCCCTCCCTCCATCTCTCTCTCTTTCTCTCTGAAAAATAAGGTAATTGAGAATTTAAATGAACAAGCAACATAATTTTTTAAAAAATAAATGAAGAATTTACTGAGAATTGTTTATTGAGAATTAGGGCAATATGATTGGCACATAATGTTTAAACTAGGTCCTGTAGAAACCTAGGATTCACTGAGAACTTGATGAAGTTCTATGATAGAGTAAAGGCAAAAACAAGAAAAGTTTATCACTAGAGCTTTTTTTTAATGAACTGGTTCCATAGCCCGAAAAATTTTGAAAACATCTGCACCTGTGCATTTATGAGTAATTATGCTTCTGGACCTTCAACCCATTTCCCTCCAAAATCCACTTCATGCCTCATCTCTATCCCTTTTCTCTTGTTTGGTTTTTTCCTGTCTCAGCCTTTCTGCTTCCTTTTTTTTTCACTGCCTCAATCCCCACATTATTTTTAAAAAGATTGCATGATATATAGAGGGGGAAGTCTGTATTTTTCTAGAGAAAATAACAAGGGAAGGAAGCATATCTATCTCATTAATTGGGATGGCCACTAAATCATGGAAACTAGTAATAATGTATTCTATAGGTGGATTAAAAAGGGTTATTTTAAAGATAAATAGGAGCATAACTGCTTTAAATCTGTCTTCTCAGTATGATGCCTTCCATACATGCTGGAATTAGAACTTTCAGCAACCAGCCTGGCTAATGGTTTTATTGGCTGAGGACTTGGGGAAATGTAGTCCTGACACAAAATGGAAGGTTTTTAATGTTGGGGAAAGTCAAACAAAAATTCATGAAGATTCAGTCAGTCATTTTATTACAGTCTTAGACCAATACAATTTTGATGGTCTCATAGTCATTTCCTAAAGTTTTATTCTAAACAATCTAGATTTTAAAAATGCTACTCTTCAAAATTGGTTCTGAAGCATCAGATTTAGAAATTCTCACACCTAAATGATGTGCAAGGCTGCAATATCTGAAATCAACTTACCGCAAGTTACTAATTAAGCTCCAGTTTTCAAAAACTGTTACTCTTCCAACCTTAGTTGCTTCTGCACAATAGACTACCATTTGAGTATTTAGCACAAATGGATCCTTAGAATGTTTATTACCCAATTACAAGTAAAATAATTTCTCTCAAATATATTCAGTAAGACAGATACCAAGAAAGAAGATACAAATCTTGACAGTCAGGATGCAAATAGATTCTCTGGGATCTAAGCATGGATAAAATCAAGAAGTTTCAGATTGCCTCAAGAATAAAATCTATTGCATTGAAATATTAAAAAACCCCAAGCAACAGTTATTTATTTAACATTTCTTCTTGGTTAAAGAAAAAATAGTCAGATCATTTTCTCCTGGCAGCTGGCATGTCAATGTCTCATCTGTTTGTTTTCCATGGAAATAAATTTCTTTCCCCATAGTCTCTTCAATGCACCTTTGACTTCCTTATTACGAAGGCTGTAAATCACGGGGTACATCATAGGTGTCACATTGGTGTAGATCAAAGAGACCAATTTGTCTTCATTCAGGGAGTAGCTAGCCTTAGGACGGATGTAGATAAAGATGGCACAGCCATAGTGGAGGATGGCCGCAATCAAGTGGGCGGCACAGGTGGAGAAGGCCTTTTTCCGGCCTTCAGCACACTTGATCATGAGAATGGAATGGGCAATAAAGATATAGGAAATCAGAATGAGCAGGAATGGAATGAGTAAATTCATTGTACAGACAAGGAACACAGCCACTTCTTTGTCGTGTGTGTCGTTGCATGCCAGGAACAGCAATGGTGGGATGTCACAGAAGAAGTGGTTAATATTACGTGAACTGCAAAAGGGAAGACTGAAAATCAAAGTGGTGAGTCCCAGTGAAATTGTGAATCCACTGATGAAGGCTATCGCCAAAAGTTTTTTGCAGAGATTCTTGTTCATGACAAGAGTGTAGCGCAATGGGTTGCATATGGCCATGTATCTATCATAGGCCATCAAAGCCAATAGAAAGCATTCAGCGCCCCCAAAGGCAATGAAGAAGTACATCTGTGCTGCACAGGCTGTCAAGGATACACTCCTGCTCTTGTCCAAGAAGTTGGCAAGCATTTGAGGCACAATGACCAGAGTGTAACAGACCTCAGTGAAAGACAGGTTGCGCAGGAAGAAATACATGGGGATGTGGAGGGCAGGATCAATTAAAGTGAGGACCACAATGGCTAGGTGTCCTGAGAGGGTGAGGAGGTGCATTAGAAAGAACAAAGTGAAAAGTACAAACTTTAAAGTTCTACTAGTATTGAATCCAAGGATTATAAAATTATCCTCCGTGCTGTTATTCTGTCTGTGCATCTCCATCCTAGATCTTGAGGTTGGAAGCTGATATTCTTAGAATGCAAATTCTCCTTCACATTGCACTCAGTTTCTACTAATGGGCATGTTTTCTTAGCAACAATATAAATGTGAATTCTTTCCCACTGGGAATTCTTTCCCAGTTCCCTATCTTCTCTGCTCGGCAGTGGTATTCTCCTAGCCTTTTCTTAGTCCAAAGGCTTAGTGTTTGGTGATCAGCCATGATTGACTTAATACTGCCACCTAGCGGGTCATAAGAATATATGATTGTTATTAGCAAAAAATAAAAATAAAAAATGATGTAAATATGTCTGCTACCAGGAATGTTTATATTTGTTCCTCAGCATCAGAGGGATTTAAAACCTGTTTGTCACTTACCTTTTCAATTGTCTTTACATACATCTATAGGGCTTTTTAAGCATGTAAAGTTGTTTTGCTTGTTGTTTTTTTAAAAAACAGGACTACATGTATAACAGAATAACAGTTGGAAGGTACATTGGTGGTCATCTAGTCCAACGCCCTGCTCAGGCAGGAAACTCTAAACCATTTCAGAAAAAAATGGTTGTCCAGTCTCTTCTTAAAAACTTCCAGTGTTGGAGCATCCACAACTTCTGGAGGCAGGTTGTTCCTCTGATTAGCTGTTCTAACTGTCAGGAAAGTTCTCCTTAGTTGCTTCTCTCCTTGAACAGTAACCAACATATCTTCCAGTGTAGAATTACAGGCAGCACCAAAAAAACAAAACAAGAAAAAAACACCTCACATATATGTCCCCATTCATTAACAGGCCCTCAGAAATCTTGATCTGCATTCCTTTCATGGCAGAAGGAACTGAGGTGTACAGAGTGGGTAACAATCAGTTGTAGAATCCATTCCTTTCATTCCCCAAGATGGGCAATCATGTTTGCTTACAAATAGATAACTGGATAAAATAAGGATGTCTTAAGGTATCATTAGAGAACCAGTTTGGTGTAGGAGTTAATGCATCAGTTTAGAATTAGGGATATGTGAGTTCTACTCCTATCTTGGGCATGAAGCCAGCTAGGTGATCCTGGGTGAATCACTCTCCCTCGGCTGTAGGGAGTGGGCAATGGCAAACCACTTCCAAAATCTTGCCAAGAAATTGCAAGAATTTGACCAGGGCAGACACCAGGAGTCAAAATAGACTTGAAGCAACCAAAGAAAGGTCGTCATTGTATGAATAGCACACAAATGAACACAAATAAGCATATTAATCAGCTGCCTAAATTGACAGTTACTATCCCATCTAAAGAAAGCAAAGGATATTCTTAGTCTCAAAAATTAAGTCTAAACATTCCGCAACAAAAACTACTTTTACCCAGACAGATTCTTCTTTCATAGATCCAATGGTACCACAGCCGGTCTGAAACCTTCTTAGTTAATGGGGGTCAGAGGGCTGGCCACCGTGGAAGAAGGTAATAGATTTGCAGTAGCGGCAAACATCTGTAGCTCGGGTGTAGAGTGAGGGTGAAGGTTCATTCTCCAAGCCCCAACTTACAAACCCGGAGAACGAACCTTCATCCTCAAGGTAGTAGATGTTTACCTGATTTTAGTACTTAGATTCCTTTTAATTTACAGTACTTACATAAAATCTGCCCCTTCCCCATCATGCTTTCAATTTTACTATTTCTGTGCCTATCTCTCTCTGTAACAGTAGCACCTAACAAATTTCCACTGTTAATACTGTAGGATATATAGGCCTTTCTTTGACTATAGCAAGGAAACAATAGATGATGGGTTGATGGATCGATGGAAGGATGATTGGACAGACAGAGATACACCAATCAGTCTATAGCTTGAATATTTGCGCATCCTTCTTTTTGAAAGCATTGGGCTCATTGCCACATTGGCAAATATCTGTATTCCATGACCACTTGCAAAGGATGAGGGCAAGTCGAAGCAGTCTTTAAAAGTCTTACAAGAGATTAAAAGTTTAGGTGATTGGAAATTTGGGCACAGATTCCCATCCATGATCACTCTGAAATAAAAACCACTGAATCCAGTGGGAAGTATTTTTGGTAAACATACTTAGGGATTCTGACTTTCTTTTAAAAAAATTAATTTGATTTGGTGTTTTTTTTTTTGCTAATTGCTTTGATCTGATAAGTGCACACCATTGAACAGAGCATTCATAGTCTTCCTAAAGTTTTTGACTGCTGCAATCATCATCCATGAATATACAAATGTCCTTCGTACCAGAAAAAACATATCCAGACATTTCAGCATGCTGCTTTCAAGCAGGTTTGAACTTGATGCCATATCTAAGTAAAAGAAGACATTTAATTGTGACTCGCACCTTAAACTGGATGAACATTGTAGGAGTTCCATACAAGTTACGTGTGGCATGAAATCTTATCCTATGGTAGACATTGCTTCAGAAATATTCAACCTTTTTCCAGGATCACCATAGCACTTTCCTGTATGAGATGCTGCAATGCTTTAATAGACATTTCAAGAAAAATTATATTCCCAACTGATTTGGTTACCTTGCAATGAACAAAATGTTTGGAGTTTCTCAAAGTCCTTCAGGTGAAGTCATAAGCAGTTACTGAAAGATACACAGGTGGGAAAGATTATATTGGTTTCAGAATGTTTCCTGAAAGTTGAACCATTGGAATATAGAAATGTAACTGAGGTAGAGCCTCCAAATTTAGATCCAAGATTTGAGAGCAAATTTGGGGTTTATAAGACAAGTTAAGTGCAAAAGCTGAGGAGTCATAGTGTCCTCTAAAAACTCTCTCCCAGTCAGCAGTATAATGTGGTAGTTATAGATCAAAGAATCTGGAGGGTACCATGTTACCCACTCTAGTGCAAAAAACAATAGGATTGGCTGTAGACTCTTTTTTAATGCTGGTAGTCCTAGACTTACAAGTGGTTGCTTAGCAACCAAAGGTATGCCTCTATCCTTACAAAAACTACTTACAACCTGATTTCAAAGTTACAACAGTCGCAATTACTCCTGGTCATGTGATCCCATCATCAAGTTTACAGCTGTTTGAAGTGACCTGCAGTGCCCTGCACTCACATGACTGCATTTTTTTGACATTTTTTTATCGGTTTCTGGTGTTTACTTCTAGTTTGCAGCAAAAACATCAATCAGAATAGAGCTGAGAGGGATCTTGGAGGTCTTCTAGTCCAACCCCCTGCTCAAGAAAGAGACCCTATACCATTCCAGACAAGTGACTGTCCAGTCTCTTCTTAATGACTTCCAATGATGAAGCACCCACAACTTCTGAAGGCAAGCCATTTCACTGGTTAATTGTCCTCACTGTTTCTTCTTAATTCCTGGTTATAAATAGTCATTGGGTAAAATGGATTCACTTAACAAACATGGCACTCGTTTAACTAGTACAGCAAAAAATGTTGTAAAATTTGATCCAGTCATGTGGTGACCCACGTAATGACCGCAATGACTTATGAGCGTAATTTTGGGCTCAATTATGGTCATAACTCAAGGATTACCTGCACTGTATTTGCAGAGAATGAATACAAATGGAATACTAGTTCTTTTGAGTCTAATCATCCTACTGTAATTATTCAGAATTCTTTTGTTCAGGTAACCTACTGTAAAATGCCAGTATTACAAATATAAAGCCATTTGTTTCTTGTCTACCAGTTTCCTCAGCTCCTTCTTGAAAAACTAGCTGTATAATTACTGTCTTTCCATGAAAATTAATTTCCTTTTCCCTGTTCCCCTAAGTGCTCCCTCGACTTAGTTGTTTCAGAGACTGTAAATTATAAGATACAACACAGGTATGAAATTATTATAGACCAAAGAGATCACTTTGCTGTGTTCTAGAGGGTAGTTGGCCTTCGGACAGTTGTAGATGAAAATGGAGGATGATCATAACCAGGTAAGCAACACAGGTAGAGAAGGCATTTTCTGGCCTTCAGAACACTTGACCTTAAAGGTAGAATTGCCAATAAAAATGTAGGAAACCAGGATAAACAGGAATTGAATGAGCAACTTTGTCAGGCAGACAACAAAACCAGCCACTTCATTGGCATTTGTATGGCTACACACAGCAAAATCAAGCACTGGTGGGATATCCCAGAAGAAGTGATTAATGTTATGTGAGCCAGAAAACGGAAGACTGAAAAGACCCAATACTGCATAAAGACATTTCTGTTCATGAAGGGGGTATACAGCACAATGGATTGCATATGGGCACACAATTCCACATCCCCAAAAGCAATGAAGAAATTCATTTGTGTAGCACATGCTGTCATGACTATTCTTGCACTATTCTTGACCAAGAAGTTGACCAGCAATGGGGGCACAATGACCAGAGTATGGCAGATCTCAATAAAAAAGAGGTTGCCCAGGAAGAAATATATGGGTGTGTAAAAAGCAGGAGCAATTAAATATTTGATCAAAATAGTCATGTGTTCTGACAGTGTGGTAAGGAACATGAGAATAAAAAAAAATCATAATCTGCAAAGTTCCATTAATGTTGAATCCTAGAAAAATAAATCCAATCTCCATGCTTTTGTTCTCTCTCCATTCTCCATTCTGCAATTAATAAATATTGTCAATGCATTCATCAGTCTATATAAAAAGGACAATGGACATGAAAGAGCAACACGCTGGTTATTAGTAAAGGCAGAAAGCAAGGATGAAGGAATTATACTGATTATTCGAAAAGACTTTTGGGGACAGTGTTAAGCAGTTATTTTTCCTGATGTTTTCAAACTGATGCTGTGGTATCTTAGTGGGGAACATATTTTTTTAAACAAGTGTCCGTATGCTATGATTTAAGAGGTGTTTTCTCAACAGATTTTCTCAATCCTAGTTTAAACTCATAGCCTAACATAGATAATGTGATTCTCTGCCATGTATTTTTAGTTTCCCCTTTCCTTCTTTCTTCTCTCACTTTTTGGAAGTTTTGCTTATTCAGTCTATTGGCACCATACCTTTTAATGCTGACAGATATAATCCAATACATCTCTTTTATAAGAGTTCGTAGGATCCTAATAGAGAATAATGTAAGAAACACTTCTAAAGGACATGGCTGTTCTGTACCAGCCTGCTACCGGCCCTGCAGTAAAGGCAGGGACAACCCCTCCACAAACGGCAAGAGGCTGGAATATGCTTGCCAAATTTATTGCAACAAAAACAAACAAGACACGAACCAAGAAACAGAAGCTTAAAGAAACATGAACCATCTGAGCGGTTGCCTTCAGCAAACCAGCCCTCCCAGACATTCCCCTTATATAGAGTTCAGGGCGTGGCTTCTCTCTGCCTCCTTCCGAGAAGCCCCATTGCCTTCCTCTGTTTACTCCTAATTGACTGCCTCCTGCGTCGGGCGTCCTTGAACAGGGCCAGCTGTGGGTCATCTTCATCCACACTGTCAGGCTCACACAGCTGGGTCTCCGTGGTGACCAAGTGGGAGGGGCCTGGCTGAGGGCTCTCATCAGCAAAATCTTCAACCCCCTCAGCAAGGTCTTCAACACCCCCCTCCTCCTCTGAGTCATCCGACCCAACTGCCGAACCCACAGGCTGACCCTGAATCACAACAATGGCAATCTACTGAAATGGTTGGTGTATGTTTCCAATATCTCATGAAAAAAGGTTCAGGGTACAGGTAGTTCTCGACTTACGACCACAACTGAGCCCAAAATTTCTATTTTTTAAATGAGAGATTTGTTAAGTGAGTTTTGCCCCATTTTATGACCTTTCTTGCCACAGTTGTTAAGTGTATCACTGCAGCTGATAAGTTAGTAACCCATTGTTAAGTGAATCTGGCTTCCCCACTGACTATGCTTGTCCTAAGGTTGCAGAAGGGGATCGCATGACCTTGGGACCTAGCAGCGGTCACAAGTATGAACCGGTTGCCAAGCGTCTGAATTTCGATCACCTGATCGTGAGGATGCTACAAAGATTGTAACAGTGAAAAATGGTCATAAGCCACTTTTTTCCAGTGCTGTTGTAAGTTTGAACGGTCACTAAATGAACTGTTGTAAGTTAAGGACTATCTATAATTACTTTTCATTTTTTTAAACATCCTTTTCCCCAGAATTCCAAACATCTCTGAAGGAGGTTCAGCTTTCAAAGAGATGCTTAGCACATTTCGTGTAGCTTTCTGTGCCAAAAGTCCAGTGACCCCTTCTACCCTGGCAAAGATTCTTGCAAAGACACTTCGGAAGCTCTATTTTCCTAGACCAATTCTAGGTGGGTGTTAATTGCAGCAGTCACCAACGGAAATGCTTCTGCTAGAAAAACAAGCGGGGGAGGGGATGGAATGAACTTAGCTCAGGTGTCTTAAGAGCCTCCTCTTCAAATTGCATCCTCCACCCAGAAAGAACAATTAGGCTTTTATGAACATAACTCCATATGAGAGCTGTTGTTGCCTTTGATGTGCTGCCCACAACAAGCTAGCAAATTGTTTCTAAACTGAAGGTCTGGGAATTATAAACTATGTTGAAAAGTATAGGATAGATATCATTATGCCACAGCCAATCTCCTAACGGTGGATGGAATAGACAGACAGATGAGAGAGGGAGAGGGAGAGGGTGCAAAAAACAATAGGATTGGCTGTAGACTCTGGTAGTCTGGTAGTCTGGTAGTCTACTGGTAGTCCTAGACTTACAAGTGGTTGCTTAGCAACCAAAGGTATGCCTCTATCCTTACAAAAACTACTTACAACTTCATTTCAAAGTTACAACAGTCGCAATTACTCCTGGTCATGTGATCCCATCATCAACTTTACAGCTGAACTATGTTGAAAAGTATAGGATATCATTATGCGATATCATTATAGGATATCATTATAAGATATCATTATGCCACAGCCAATCTCCTAACGGTGGATGGAATAGACAGACAGATGAGAGAGGGAGAGGGAGAGGGAGAAGAAAACTGCATTCAATTTTGGTCACCATATTATAAAAAAGATGTACAGATTCTGGAAAGAATGCAGAAAAGAGCAACAAAGATTATGAGAGGGCTAGAGGCTAAACATATAACGAATGATTGCAAGAATTGGATTTGCCTAGTCTAGCGAAAAGAAGGACTAGGTGTGACATGAGAGCAGTGTTCCAATCTTTGAGGGGCTGCCACAAGGAAGAGGAATCCACCTATTTTCCAAAGCACCAGAAGGCAAGACAAAAAACAATCAAGGAGAAAAGCAACCTAAGACTAAGGAGAAATTTCCTAACAGTGAGGACAATTAACCAGTGGGATGATTTGCCTTCAGAAGTTGTGGGTGCTGCATCACTGGAGGCTTTTAAAAAAGAGACTGGACAGGCAATTGTCTCGAAAGATATAGGGTGTCCTGCTTAAGCATGGGGTTGGACTAGAAGACCTTCAAAGTCCCCTCCAACTCTGTTATTCTGTTATTTGTGTAAATGAACATGTATTCTGCCTTCAGATTCTAAGCAGAGCTGCCAGCTCCTATGTGTGCTTTGGGTGTCGTCTCCAATTATCTCAAAATTCATGCTGCTTGCTTTGTTTCCTCTATTCATAAGTTACTCTGCATATCAACATTCCCCAAATCCATAAAAATATCCTTATTAAAATTCAGTTAAATGTTTATATGATACATTTTGGAAGGGAAATGTAGAAAAGCACTGTTGCCATGATTAAAAGAAATAAGAATCAGAAACGTGGCTTTGTCCAT